>NW_026137773.1:0-437500 GCF_019393585.1 Leptopilina boulardi
AAGTTAAAAATAGTTAAAATAAAGTTAAAAATATTTAAAAATAGTTAAAATAAAGTTAAAAATAGTTAAAAATAAGTTAAAAATAGTTAAAGAAAAGTTAAAAATAGTTAAAATAAAGTTAAATATAGTTTAAAAAAGTTAAAAATAGTTAAAATAAAGGTGGTGCCGTAATTTTCCCCAAATCTCAAATGTCATAATATTCATTTGACATAAAACCAGTTGACATAACCAATATTTGTCATAATTTTTTTGGTCATAATTTTACTTTAGCATAAATTTTAATTGACATACTAATTATTCAGCATAATTCGCATTTGACAGAATGTTTATTTAGTATAAGTTATATTCGGTATAACTTTCAATTGTCAAAATTTTTATTTGGCATAATATACATTTGTCATAATCTTTATTTGACATAATTTTCATTGATCATAATTTTAATTTGGCATAATTATCATTCATCATAAAATGTATTTGATACAATGTTCATTCGTCATAACTACTTTTTGACATAATATTTATTGGTAATAATTCTTAACTGGTATAACGCTAATTTAACATAATGACTATTGGACATAATGCTCATTTTTCATAATTCTTAATAATCATAACTGTCATTTGTAATAATCACTGTTTGATATAATGTTTATTATTAATAATCAGCAATTGACATAACGCTTATTTAGTATAATGTGTATTTGACATAATGTTCATTTGTCATAATTTGCATTTCACAAAATGCTTATTTGTCATAATTCTTATTAGTCATAACTTTCATTTGTCATAATTTTTATTTGGCATAATTATCATTTAGTATAAAATATATTTGATATAATGTTTATTCGTCACATCGATGGTTTAATATAATTTTCATTTATAATAATTCTTAATTGGCATAAATTCAATTTAACATAATTGTTATTTGATATAATGTTAATTTGTCATAATTTACAATTCTCATAATGCTCATTTGTCATAATTCTTATTAGTCATAACTGTTATTTGTCATAATTACTGATTGACATAATGTTAACTTTTTATAATAAGCACTTGACATAATGTTTATTTCGCATAATTTAAGTTTGACATAATGTTCATTAGACATAATTTTAATTTGACATAATGTTCATTGTTCATAATTTTTATTTGTCATAATTATCATGCAGTATAAAATGTACTTGATATAATGTTCATTTGTCATAACCATTTTATGACATAATGTTTATTTGTAATAATTTTTAATTGGTATAACACTAAATTAGTATAATGTGTATTTGACATACTGTTCATTTGTCATAATTTTCATTTGACATAATTCCCATTTGTCATAATTTTATGTGTCAACGATTTTTTGCTGTATCTTCCCATCCTTGGTTTTTTAATTAGTAGTTTGTATATGTTGGTAAAGTAGATTAGGTGGCGCTGTCTAATATTTCTGAAATTAATTCTATCTTGCTTTTAAATATGAAAAATTACTTTTTTTTCCAAGTTACAATTTTAATATTGTACAATTCAATTACATTTTTTTAAAAATAATATGACAATTCATATTAATAATGATGACATTAAAAAATTGTACAATATTAAAATTGTAATTTTCATATTTAAAAGCAAGATAGAATTAATTTCAGAAATATTAGACAGCGTCACCTAATCTACTTTACCAACATATACAAACTACTAATTAAAAAACCAAGGATGGGAAGATACAGCAAAAAATCGTTGACACATAAAGTTATGACAAATGGGAATTATGTCAAATGAAAATTATGACAAATGAACAGTATGTCAAATACACATTATACTAATTTAGCGTTATACCAATTAAAAATTATTACAAATAAACATTATGTCATAAAATAGTTATGACAAATGAACATTATATCAAGTACATTTTATACTGCATGATAATTATGACAAATAAAAATTATGAACAATGAACATTATGTCAAATTAAAATTATGTCTAATGAACATTATGTCAAACTTAAATTATGCGAAATAAACATTATGTCAAGTGCTTATTATAAAAAGTTAACATTATGTCAATCAGTAATTATGACAAATAACAGTTATGACTAATAAGAATTATGACAAATGAGCATTATGAGAATTGTAAATTATGACAAATTAACATTATATCAAATAACAATTATGTTAAATTGAATTTATGCCAATTAAGAATTATTATAAATGAAAATTATATTAAACCATCGATGTGACGAATAAACATTATATCAAATATATTTTATACTAAATGATAATTATGCCAAATAAAAATTATGACAAATGAAAGTTATGACTAATAAGAATTATGACAAATAAGCATTTTGTGAAATGCAAATTATGACAAATGAACATTATGTCAAATACACATTATACTAAATAAGCGTTATGTCAATTGCTGATTATTAATAATAAACATTATATCAAACAGTGATTATTACAAATGACAGTTATGATTATTAAGAATTATGAAAAATGAGCATTATGTCCAATAGTCATTATGTTAAATTAGCGTTATACCAGTTAAGAATTATTACCAATAAATATTATGTCAAAAAGTAGTTATGACGAATGAACATTATATCAAATACATTTTATGATGAATGATAATTATGCCAAATTAAAATTATGATCAATGAAAATTATGTCAAATAAAGATTATGACAAATGTATATTATGCCAAATAAAAATTTTGACAATTGAAAGTTATACCGAATATAACTTATACTAAATAAACATTCTGTCAAATGCGAATTATGCTGAATAATTAGTATGTCAATTAAAATTTATGCTAAAGTAAAATTATGACCAAAAAAATTATGACAAATATTGGTTATGTCAACTGGTTTTATGTCAAATGAATATTATGACATTTGAGATTTGGGGAAAATTACGGCACCACAAATAAAGTTAAAAATGTAACTAGATTAAGGTTCTAATAAATAAACATAATATGAAATGTACAGTATCTTTTATTAAAACACCTTTATATTTCCAAATCAACATTTATTTACAATTCCATAGCTTCATCATTAATTTGTGTAATTTTACAATGTCCCCATGCAAGGGTATCGGTACTATTGGATAACAGAAATCTTTTATCGTCGTAAGGACTTAAAGCTATTTTTGTTTGTTTTAATGTTTGAACATTGTGAAGTTTCGATCTGATACAATATTGAGTTCGCGATTGCATTTTAACATTTCGTAAACAATATGTGTAGTCATCAAAGGTAATAGTTTTCTTTACAACCGCAGATTTCACACCTTTTGCTTTTTTAATCAAATCTTGATCTTCCACTCGCACACTGTACATTTTGCTCCGCAAGTCAACAAATTCAGTAACAATTTTCCACTGCATTCATCTTTCATTAAACCTAAAATTTTTTTGTTGGCTTGCGGAATACCGTAAACGTTATTTACAGGGTAATCGGAAGTGTCGTATTTGTGGATATCTGCTTTCATGTCTGCGAAGATGTCACAACATTTAATTTCATAAATCAGACTGTCGGTGTCGGTATACAATAACTTACAGTTTGTTTTGTCATACTTTTTTAAAATATAATCATAGTGAAAATCGTAGATTAAAGTTTTTGAAACGTCTAAAACGGTTAAGCCAACATATAGTGGGTTGTTCATTAGAACTTCTACTTTTCTAAGTTCCACAGCAACCAAATTTTCATTGAAAATGGCCCTGCTGTGGAAATTAGGTTTTGAGATTAAGGCTTCAGCTCCATATCTACCTTCCCACTTTGTCACAAGTTTAATGTCTACATGTTTTCGCACGTTCTCCATTGTTTTTCCGAATACCGCATTGTTCATTAGTTTAAATAAGTTTTTCTCGAATTCATTGTTAGCATTAGCCCAACCATATAGGTTGTTTGCGTCAAAGTATACGATATAAGATGTCTCCTCACTTGCATCATATTTCTCCATGTACGGATTATTAGCTTTCGCGTATCGATTGGTGCATTGACTTACTCCACCTCTTATTCCGCGTTCAATAAACATTACCATGTCGATGTCTGTGAGGAGTTCCAATCTTATATTCGTATACTTTAACATGGCATCCCATGTCAGTCCTGGCGTTGTATAATAATGCGCAGGATCAAGACCGTACGCGAGTAAACACTGATCCCTGAAATTTTCAAAAATATCCGCGAGTAACAATACATCGGTTTGCATGTACAAATACACATAATCACCAAGATTTTGACAGTTGAATTCACTCCACACATTTTGCGCATGTACATAATCATTATCTGAAATATTAGAATCATTCAAAGTGCTATAAAAATTTTCTTTTGACGGTAATTGAGTTTCATCGAGTTTTTCCCTCGAGTCAATGTACTCATAGGGAAAAACTCCTTTTCGCGTTAACAATTGAATTTTGTCGTGGCTGTAATTGGAAAAAACTGAATTAACAATTTTATATTCGTTGAGATAGGACGCTAACTTGTCCAATGATGATGCCATGAATTTAAAGGAATCAATGAATCGAAATTTGATTAAACTATTTTTAATATTTTTTGTAAAGCTGATATACTTATCTTTGTTTATAGGAAGTAGATCAACTCTACCTTCAAACTCAGTAGCAATAGCTTTAATAATAAAATGAGCGTCATAACCGCTAAGGTTATGAAAAACAACAGGTATGGTCGGTGATTCATGATAATTAACATTGCAATTTTGATGCGCAGCACCTCGGTACTTCCCTGTTAGATGGTTGTGGTCTCTTACTTTAACTTCAACTTGCACGATTTTCTTTTGACAAATATGACAAGTATTAGCATTTTTAAAATCAACTAATTCTTGTGAGGTTAATGCTTGCATGGGTTTAAAATTCTTTGAAATGAGCTCTGCTTTATCTGCTAAATTTTTTAACTCTTTTGAAAACCATTTAGCAGGATCTTCTTCATCTTTTGGGGATGCTTTATATGTGGACAATGAGTCATCAAAGCCACACTTTAAATAATATCCAATACTGAGCGTTTTATGATTTTGCAAAACCTCAGTATTGCATGCTTCTTGTGGTGCTTCCGCAGGAATCAAAAGACTCTCACAATCAGCATAAATGATAAAAGGCACGCGCTCCTTATTTTGATAATTCTTAAACTCAACAGTATTTTTACCTGGTTGCGGTAATCTGATCCTTGTATCATTTAATTTTTTGCATGTTTCCTCGTGTTCTGTAAGCTGCAATTTGTCTCTAAAATAATGAAGGCAACGATCACAAATAAACTTTCTATTTTTATTCTTCGAAAGCTGTGATCCAACTAATCTGCATAGATCTTTTATCCAGACATAGTGGTAGTTAAAAGATATGATTGGTAAATCATCTTCCTCTTCTGCGCTAAGACTTTCATCAATGTAATGATCTTCTATGCGTAAAAGATTAATATGATTTATTCTCTTTTGTGATGTAAGGTGTAGAGGATAGACACTAAAATTTTCTTTCTTTTTCGACAAACCATAGACATTAACTGAAATATTAACGTTTTGAGACTCAAATTTTGAAATATCTTTGAGGGCAACAGGAAACTCAATTCCTAAAAAATTAAGATCACCTTCATAAGACTTATACTTTGAAACTCGTTCCGCGTTCTTTTCAACTTGATGTAAAGCAGATAAAATTGCCCATTTAAAGCATTGATTATCACTATTTTTTATATTAACACAAGCATGTTTTTTATTAATAGAAGATGGTAAATTGATGTAGGAACTTGCGCGCATAGGGTTAAATTTGTTAATGTTAACCTCTAACCTATGAATTGAATCAAGTTTCCAGTTAGAGTCCTTCTCCTGGAATTCTTCGATTCTTTTCAAAGTTATTTGTTTAACATTAACATTGTACCAGTCATCTAACGGGGTTGTTAATAAAATTTCATCCGTTTTCGCGATAAAAGTTTTTAAGTCGGATTGTTCTTCTTTACCATTAATTAAATCTTTTTTAAATTTCGCACCCAACACAGTATACACTTTTAAAGGACCATACTTGTTTAATGCTTTTTCAATATTTAATTTAAATAAAGCGTAGGCATCATCAAGGAACTCGTTAATATCCTTGTAATCTAAATTTATAATAGCACTGGTTTGCAAACGATTATCGAATGCTTCATCAAAATCCACCCATTTCATTCTAGAATTAGTCACTTGCACACCCGCACCACGTTTCATTAGAGCATCAAAATGGCAACGCAAGTATTCTAATTTTTGATCTAAATTCAAACATCTAGATCTTTGAGAAGTAGTTAAAGATGATCTTCGCAAAAAA
This sequence comes from Leptopilina boulardi, assembly GCF_019393585.1. Lineage (NCBI taxonomy): Eukaryota > Metazoa > Arthropoda > Insecta > Hymenoptera > Figitidae > Leptopilina > Leptopilina boulardi. Next base: position 6,277 of record NW_026137773.1, read on the forward strand.
TTTCTAAAAATATTTTTATACCTTTGACACTTATTTTGCCATTCGAATGCGGTAATGAGCTTCTCATCAACCGCCATTGACATTATAATAATGAGCTGCTGCTCCGCGGATTTAATAAAGTTGTCAGATTCCTGACAAATTTCAATAAATTCATCAATCTCGATTCGTTGCCGAGACTTTTTTACCGCCTTACATTTAGGCATCTTAAAAGATAAATCTAAAAAAAATACCTAAAATAGAAAAAAACCCACCACCTCCTGAAAAGAAAAAAAAACTTAAAACAAAATACCCACTACCTGAAAAGAAAAAAAAACCTAAAACTAAAACCAAAATACCCACCACCTGAAATAAAAATAATAAACGAAAAACAAAATCTGAAATAAAAATAATAAACGAAAAACAAAATCTGAAATAAAAATAATAAACGAAAAACAAAATCTGAAATAAAAAAAGAGAACCTAGAATAGAAAAAAAGCTGAAATGAAAAGCTGGAATGCTGTGGAAGTACTGCGCTAGACCTGTAAACAGAAAGCAGTGATGCTGGTGGCCCGAGCGCTGTGCTATATACCCTACTTCCCACTATGAGGCACCCCACTACCGCGCTCCCCACTACGACGCGCCCCACTACTCAAGCGACGCGCGCAACCAGGTGGGACTGCCGCTGCGCGCTCTGCTGTAGGCATGGGAGGGAGTCCCCGGCTGAGTTCACATCGATGCGGGGAGAGACGATACTCAGCATATGAACCCAGCGCTGGCAGCGGCATAGACGCAACTAGCAATGGGGATCCCTCTCGATGTTTTTTCCATACAGGTTTAGATATATACATTGAAATTTTAAACTTTAAATTAACTTTAAAATAGGTAAAATAAAATGGCGCCATCTTGCGGTGGCAGCAGGAACTAACTCGGTCGGTAATTTAAGCGGGAAATTTAAAAACCCCCACTTTAAATTAATAGAAAAAAAAAAATTTTTAATTTAGCGTAAAAATAAAATAGCGCCATCTTGCGGTGGCAGCTGAAACTAACTCGGTCGGTAATTTAAGCGGGAAATTTAAAAACCCCCAATTTAAATTAATAGAAAAAAAATAATTTTTAATTTAGCGTAAAAATAAAATAGCGCCATCTTGCGGTGGCAGCTGGAACTAACTCGGTCGGTAATGTAGAACACCAAGCCACTTGAACACAAAATTTTAAAAATTCAAATTTCCCGCCAAGGGGGGTTGAATTGGCCGGTAAAAAGCCAAGCCACTTTTAAAAATTCAAATTTCCCGCCAAGGGGGGTTGAATTGGCCGGTAAAATGCCAAGCCACTTTTAAAAATTCAAATTTCCCGCCAAGGGGGGTTGAATTGGCCGGTAAAATGCCAAGCCAATTTTAAAAATTCAAATTTCCCGCCAAGGGGTTTTGAATTGGCCGGTAAAAAGCCAAGCCACTTTTAAAAATTCAAATTTCCCGCCAAGGGGGGTTGAATTGGCCGGTGGTGCCATCTAGCGGTGGCAGCCGGAACTAACTCGGTCGGTAAGAAGATTTCTACATTACCGACCTCGGTCGGTAAGTGAGCCAGAACCCCCCTTGCAACACTACTGTTCACACATTCAAAAAACAGATGAAAAACTTTAAGGCTAGACTTCACAACGCACAAGAAATGAATTATAAATTATTATGTGTAGACTACATGGTTACAGTTGTAACTCCTTGAGTGTGGTTGACGTCTGTACACGTCACAGTCCAAACATGTAAACATCTTCATGTATACTAGACCAGCTTTGGCGTGCGACGCGCGCCCTGATTTTTTATTCAAAACGTTAATGTTTTACTTATGAAAGAAACATTTTTAATTTGCATGATAAAAAAAAATCACAAAACAATATTTTCAATCTTATTAAAAAAGACCAAAATGTTGTGGAAAAATTTATAACAATCTACACATTCTTTTGAACATTTCCAAGATTACATCAAGATTTCTTTTTGCACATATACTTCTTTATAATTATAATTATGAAAGGATTTGTTAATTGCCCTTATCTGCTGTGAATAATAAGTTTTATTATTCCTGTTTGAGTAACAAAAACTAATTATTATCAGTTACATTTCATAGAACTAATTATAGCAATAATTTTCCACTCAATAGACTTAAGGGGGCACACGGTGGTTTGAAATCAAAACGTAGGGTTCAAAACAGTCTAGAGCCTACAAATCGCAACCGATTTTGCATTTTTTTTAAATAATCTTTAATAAAATTGTAAGAGATCCCTCGAGCCCGATTTTTGATATTCAATTTGCATAAATAATTATATTAATATAAACAAATGAAAAAAACGTACTTTTTTACATATTACTCTTATTTTCAAAAAAATATGTAAAGTTTTTATGGTTTAATATTTAAATTTACTCCTTTAGATCTCTAAATTGTAGAATGATGATATAGACCCATTAGTAAATTGTTATAAACAAATTGTTAATTTGGGCAATGATTTCAATTAACTTAAATGAAACTGATTACTAGGGGGTTTTCGGGGTCGCTGATCACGAATTCGATGTCAGTTTTTAAAAAATCAAAATGGCGGATCGAATATGGCGGACAAATTTTTAAAAATCGCTTAAATTCGCTTGAATCTGGTTACTTGGGGGTTTTTGGGGTCGCTGACCACGAATTCGATGTCAGTTTTTCAAAACTCAAAATGGCGGATTCAATATGGCGGATATATTTTTAAAAATCGCTTAAATCTGGTTACTCTGGGGTTTTTGTGGTCTCTGATCACGAATTCGATGTCAGTTTTTCAAAATTCAAAATGGCGGATCCAATATCACAAACGAATTTTTAAAAATTCATTGGATTCGCTTAAAAAAGTTTTCTTAGCAGACACTTAAAATTTTTAAAAAGACTGACGTATAATTTATATACAGTAACCAAAAGACCTAAATAACAATCTTCAGTCGAATTTAATTTTTACAAAATTGTCTACCTTATTGGATATGCAATTCGATTTTGATTTTTTGAAAAACTAACATCGAATTCGTGATCAGCAATGCCAAAAACCCCTGGGTCACTATTTTTATTAAAATCGATCAAAGTAATTATCTAAAATTAAAATTTGTTTATATAATTTGTTTATAACAATATTTTTTTTTTCCTAATATTGATTTTTTCATATCTTTAATACAAATAACGAAAGTTATAAATTTTTGAAAATTTATAATTATTTAATTCTTTCAAATTTAACTTCAATTTTATATTATTTATAATTAATATTCATGATTATTATTAATTAACGTTTAAAAAAATAACTTTTTTGTTATTTGTCATTAATTAATTGTAACGTAAATAATAAATTATTCAATAAATTTAAATCGTGCTATTTTTATTGATAGTTCTCAATTAATCGATTTCCAAACGCACTTCAATTTAAGCGATTTTTAAAATTTTGTCCGCCATATTGAATCCGCCATTTTCAGTTTTGAAAAACTGACATCGAATTCGTGGTCAGCAACCCCAAAAACCCCCAAGTAATCAGTTTCATTTAAGTTAATTGAAATCATTGTCCAAATTAACAATTTGTTTATAACAATTTACTAATGGGTCTATATCATCATTCTACAATTCAGAGATCTAAAGAAGTAAATTTAAATATTAAACCATAAAAACTTTACATATTTTTTTGAAAATAAGAGTAATATGTAAAAAAGTACGTTTTTTTCATTTGTTTATATTATTATAATTATTTATGCAAATTGAAAATCAAAAATCGGGCTCGAGGGATCTCTTACAATTTTATTAAAGATTATTTAAAAAAAAATGCAAAATCGGTTGCGATTTGTAGGCTCTATACTGTTTTGAACCCTACGTTTTGATTTCAAACCGCTGTGGGGCACTCGCAGTTGTAGCGCCAAACAACAGACATGTTTCATGAATTTTTTTCTCGTAAACCATTAAGTGTTTTTAAAATATCGATTTATTAACTAAAAGTACATAATTTAAACTTGAATTTAAAAAAAAGGATAAAAATATTGAATAGTTCCAAAGTTATGTCTAAAATTAATCCTTCGATTAAAGACTAGATTATTATATATTGAAAAAGTATGTTAAATTGCAGGACATTCGGTTTAGTAGTTTTTAAGTAAGAGTGGTCACCAACTTCGAAAATGTAGTTTTGAGAAAATCGTGTTTAAAGTTTTAACTTACATTTACGTAAAGATGAAAATTTTTTTTGGAAATCAGATAGAATCATCAATTCCGGGGCCATATAAAAGTTCTTCAGCAGATTAATCTGCTTCCAAAATCCCAATTCAAATATAAAGGTATAAAGACCCACACGGCCGTTAGCCTGTTCTCGACCGACCGGACGCGCCTCTCTTTCGGCCAGTATATCTCATTCAATTTTCACCGGATCATTTTAAATTTTTGTAGACACATTTCTGACAACATATACTCTAAGAAAATGCAAGACAAAAAAAATCGAGTTTTTGAAAGTTACAACTGCGAGTGCCCCCTTAATAGAAAAGCAAATGCTACTTAGATGAAGCTGATATTTTGAAATTATATTGGAGAGATTCATCGCATTATTACGAAGAATTATTTTGTACCATACCTCGTAAATGCCAACCTAGTTACAACTCGTTACAATGTATAGCTTTAGTATGTAAGAGTTCTGTACGAAAATTGATTTCGTTCATTTTGAAAATAAAAGAATAAATTTTTATTGTAATACCGCAATTTTTCGAACTTGATTTTTTGATGTATCATTATGTATTTTGACCTTAGCAATCTCACTGTCGGACAAATAATGAGAGTACTTTGAACTATATTAATAAAGATTAACTATTATTATTTTGCATTAAAAATTAACTTTAAAAAATATTAGGACACCTATGAATATTTTTCATTAATTTTGTAAAGTTTTTTAAGACGCATCTTTTGACCTATTAGCAAACCTTCTATTGTTATTAACATTTTTTAACATTTTAAAATTGAAAAATTTTGAAAAATCTGACGTTTTTTCATTATTAATTAAAAAAATTTTATGTAACTTTGAAAGAATGATGAACAACTTGGAGAATATTTAAAAATGAATGCACTGACCTACTATTGAACCTTCTATTGTAAAATATTACGAAGTTATTAATGTTAAAAATCTACCTCTGCAAACGCCCAAAAAATACGTGACAGAAATATATCCACGAGGAAGCAAAGTGTTTATTTCATGAACACAAAAAGTTTATTTTTCAACTTGTTTATTTTGCGTTAAAGACAGAAAATTTGTTATTGAATAATAGTTATGATTATAAACCACTCAAATTGTGTTTTATATGTTCTTATAATTATAGAAAAGTATTTCAACTGTTTTTAAAATTTCCTTGTAAACATAATTTTTTATATAATTATTACTCCTATTACCACCTTAATAAACTTTTACCGAATCGAATAAACGTACCATTGATAATGCAACATACATATGACGTTATTAAGAAAATCTCCTCTTAAGTCAATAAACGTCTATCCTTGCTATTTATTTATATAGTAATTGCAAATGCTAATTTTATAGGAAATTGTGTCTTCTTTTAAAAATAAAAGGATACATATTTTTACAAAACAAAGTTATGCGATGTAGAAATACAATTTTTCCGCATTTATCTTTCGTTTTATTACTCGACACTTAATAACATTGTTTGATAAACCTAAAATGAGTAATCCTGTTCCGTTACATAAACCCTAAGATGTCTAATCAGCATTACTACAGAATATATTCTCAAATATAAGTCATGTGGTGGTAAAGAAGATGGTGAGAGACCATATCCTGAATTTGTTTATTTTTTATCAAGCCACTGTACATTTCTTCAACAATGTCTATACATCCCTATCGTATTACACAGGCACACAAAAAATAAAAAGTTGTTTGGCCGAGACACTACACTAGTCTATTTTCATGTATTTTTTCACGCTGAATCCGAATCCGAAGTCAGAATTATCAGATTGGCTCTTATTTTTGAGATAAACTCAAAAAAACTGCTCAGAAAGAAAAATAAAATCAAAAAGTTAAAAAAATTTTGAATGTCACTGCGATAGTGTAATTCCATGTATTTTTTGTCGCTGAATCCGAATCCAAAGTCAGAATTGTTAGATTCGCTCAAATTTTTGAGATAATTGCAAAAAAACACAAGTAACAAAAAACTCAAAATACTCAAAATCAGTTTTTTGGAATTATCTTCAAAATTTGAGCCAATCTGTCAATTCTGACATCGAATTCGGATTCAGCGTGAAAAAATACATGAAAATGCACTATCGTAATGTTTCGGCAAAAAAAAATTTCTTTGAGCTAAAATCGCCAAAAACTGATAAAAATTCTGAATTAGGGGCACAGATAATTTTTTTGCCGAAACACTACGATAGTGCATTTTCATGTATTTTTTCACGCTGAATCCGAATTCAAAGTCAGAATTGACAGATTGGCTTAAATTTTAAAGATAATTCCAAAAAACTGATTTTGAGTATTTTGAGTTTTTTGTTACTTGTGTTTTTTTGCAATTATCTCAAAAATTTGAGCGAATCTAACAATTCTGACTTTGGATTCGGATTCAGCGACAAAAAATACATGGAATTACACTATCGCAGTGACATTCAAAAATTTTTTAACTTTTTGATTTTATTTTTCTTTCTGAGCAGTTTTTTGAGTTTATCTCAAAAATAAGAGCCAATCTGATAATTCTGACTTCGGATTCGGATTCAGCGTGAAAAAATACATAAAAATAGACTAGTGTAGTGTTTCGGCCAAACAACTTTTTATTTTTTGTGTGCCTGTGCATTATTTTATCTCGTAACTCAATATTATCATCAGTATCATTTAATTCAGCATTATTTATGGGATCAATTTAAGCAACAAATATCAGAAGACTTTAGAAAAGTTGATTGTGTTGACGCAGAAGCATAACTTTTAATAAAAAATTTACAAATGCTGTTTCTCGTGACCACCAAAAACATCATTTTGAGCCGCCGGATATTATAACGACACATAAAATTTCTACAAAGATATTCGTCGGCCCCTGGTACCTTAAACATAAATTTTTTTAAATTACTATCTTGTAGGTAATTTCCCTGAGCATCTTTTTTTTCTCATAATCCTTTTTATCTGTAACCGTTTTTGAAAAAAAACTAAATTTTTCTTAAAATCACTTTTATTTAAAATTTTCACTTTAACTCGTTCTAAAATGAAAAGTTCTGAATATTTTTGCATAAAATTAACAGCAGTTATAATTTAAACTATCCTTTGAATAATTCTTAATAATAATTATGCATTTTTTAATTTAAAAAAAAGTTGTTAATTTTTTTGTTTCTCAGTGTTACAATAAGGCTTTATATTTTTCAAACGCTTCGTTTATCTAGGGAATTTTCTCTGAGAACAAACTTTCTCAGAATAAAATGTTTATTGATACACAATAAAGATTTCTGTAAAGGATTATTTTAATTTAACTGTCCGTTAACGAAATACCTATTGGCAATAATATTTTGTCGGGGCAACGATCGTAAACTCAGTATTTAAGAAGTACGCCCAAAGTCAGCAACCCTTTTGTCATCTGCATAGTTTAATTTTATTTATGTATTTATAATATTTTTAAAAAATCCAGTATAAATACATAATAATTAAAATTGATTCTATAATAATAAAATTACAATAATAATATATAACACGAAAATGAAAGGTATACTTGTATAAAGAAAATTTACAATATAATTTCATGATCACTAAATACTAGTTTTTTTAATAAATTTTATATAGTTATTTTTCTTTAATTTAGGAAAAATATTTACAATAAATTTTTGTCGATACATAAAATATTGAAATAAAAGTTAGAAAACACTTTTAATCATTGTATTATAATATAAATCTCAAATTTTCGTTTTTGAAACAATAAATTTATGTCAGTTCATCACACTAATTATTTTGATTAATTGAGATTTGGCTGTACTTTTGTAATTTCATTAATTTAGTAGTGAATAACATCTTCACCAAATATTTTTTCGAAATTTTAAAAATTAACAAAAATATGGCATTTTGAAAATTTTTTCACTTTTTTTTAAAAAGTTACGTAACTTTGGTTCTAATTAACTGATTTTAGATTTTAAAAAAAGGAATTCTTTCGTTTGAAGGGTGTTTTTGATTAAAATTAACACAAAAAATATTGTAAAAAATAATTTTTTTCCGAAAATTTAAAAAATTAAAAATCTATTTTTGAAAAAACGGATCCTTTAATTTTTTCAAAATTTTTCTAAATGTAAGGGCAAATGTGCTAAACGTGTCCTGTAAGTTTCATTTTGGGATCGCCAAGGGTTTTTGAGAAAAAAAACGTAACCATATACACGATGATAATGTGATGGCAGTGTTAGGGTGCATCGTTAAAGCACCTTGCACTTCTGAGAAGGCGGTGATGAGAAATTTATAACAGCCGGTAGAAAAAGAAATTATAAAATAAACATGGAAAGTAACATTGGCCAGGGAGGAGGTGGAAATACTTTCATAATCAGAGGTAGATCGTCTGTAATATATTGCTGATATTGTAACTGCCATCGTATTTGTGTTTTAGCTATATGATTGTTTCATGTTTTTGAATCAGTTGTGTTCCAATGAACAGATTTTTTTTAAAAAGTAATTTTTTTCGTCAATCAATTTATTTATTTATTTTTATTGAAGTAAATCCAACAGTCACGTAGACCAATTACAGGATTATCATATATAAAAAAAGTAATATGTATGACACAATGTAAGGTTAACAATTAAACGTCGGATATTCCTTAACGAAACTAAGAACAGCAGTTAAGAATGTTTGAAGTGACTGTTCAAAAACATCAAAACGTGCAGGATTATTTCTATACATCACATTAAATGAATCACACATCCTCAATATAGGTGTAGTCTTACTTGCAGGCATAATTCCTGTGTATAATGGCTTAGAACATCGTGAGAAGAACTGAGGCACATTAAATGGTATTTCGGAAAGTAAATATGAACTATTGATTAAACCCCGAATAATCTTAAATATAAATAAAACAGTATCAATCGCTCTACGACTTTGAAGTGAGTTTTCATTAAATCGGTGACACAACTGTGCATAATCAGATCCCGGGGGTAGAAAGTTACCATGCTTTTTGAAATGCAAAAACTTCAAAAACCGCTTCTGACATTTTTCAATAGATTCAGATAAATAATCTGGCAGATTACAATAAATTATATCGCAATAAACAAATTTAGAGCGTACCAAAGAGTAAAATAATATTTTTAAAGCAGCTTCATTTTTAAAATTTTTGCATATTCTAAATAAAAACCCCAGGGTTCGATTGGCTTCACACACAATGGTGTCAACGTGGGTGTTAAACTTAAGATTAGATGTAAAGTGTACTCCCAAATCTTTAATTACACTTACTCTATCAAGCGAACTGTTACCGATTCTATATTGAAAATTAATTGCCTTCTTTCTTCTCGTGAAGAAATTACCTTACATTTTTTGGGATTAACATCCAGAGAATTGTTATTACACCACTCATAAAATTTATCCACATCCAACTGGAGATCCTCACAATCGTCGCTGCAGTTAATGGGTTTAAATAATTTAGCTTCATCAGCGTACAACAAAATTTCATTATTCAAAATCGATTCTACTTCATTCATATAAATGACAAATAACATTGGTCCAAGATTGGATCCTTGTGGGACTCCAGAGGTTGGTACAAATTCGAAAGATGAGTATCTATTATAATTAACTGTCATTACTCTTTTACATAAGTAGGAGCACATAAGTTTCAACATTTTATGTGAACACCAAGATCTTTTAAATCATTCAAAATTTTTTCGTGACTAATACTGTCAAAAGCTTTGGAAATGTCAGTGAAAACCACATCAACTTGTTGATTATATAATAAAAAAGTTTCTATTTTGTTTAAGAAAGTAAACAAGTTTGTAGTAAATTAAATCCTTTAAGCAGGCTGAATCTAATTACCTGTTTCTTTTTGGTTTTTAGCTACAATTCAAAAACTATCCAAAAAAAGCCCCTTTAAAATTTTATTTTAAATCGCTGGCATTTTATTATTTTTTTATCGGGATAGCTTGTCCGCCGATTAATCAAAAAATGATTTTTTGGCCTTGACTTTGTGATCGTAATATTTAAATAAAATGAAAATTTAAATATGCCGGGCGCCAGATCCTTCGCGAATCAAAAAAAAATTGAGATAAATATAAGATCACATAATAAAATTATTGATTGGCTAACTCAGTCCTAATCTGGTTAAGACAGAGGGGAGAGTTTAACTAAAAGAAATTTTTAATTAGACCAACTAAAATAAAATACCGAAATTAAAATTTAATACATTTATTATGAATAATATTATTTAAATTTTTGAAATACAATTTAAAATTACAATTTCAATAGAAACAAAAAAAAGGGAATTAACAAAGAAAATGGGGATTGCTCTTTCTTTTTCCAAGAAAATAATGGGTTTAAATTCGAAGAGGACTAAATAAATCTCAACATTAAATCACATTATAAATGAATTTAAAAGTTAAACAAACATTATTAAATCGAAGAAAATTCAAGTAAATAAATAAAATTCAAATAATTAATCTTTCTTGCTTAAAAGTCAAAATTTGTCTCACCTGAATATTTAAAAAATTATTATCTTATAATTCACAATTAATAAATTAATTCACAAATATTTTATTAATAAGAAAAAAATTTAAGTTAAACTTTTTTACCCTATTCTTCTCTGAAAGCCACCAAACGAAAGAGGTCGAGTCCTGTTTTCCAATCGTTTTATAGATTTTTCTTAGCAACCAAGATTAGTTGATTTTTGATCTTCAATTATTTTAATGAAATGAATATTATTTTCCTTAGATACCAAAAATTGTTGATTGTTGATCTTCAATTATGTTTTTAATAGATTTTTCGGGAAGTGACTAAATAAATTGAATATAGCTTTAAATATCAAAAGATGATCCAATTTATTTAAATTTAATAATTAATTCTTCTGAATTGATGAAAGTTTTTTATCAATTCGGTCCAAAGATGTTGAATTACTGTCTTTCTTCTCCAAAAATATCTTAAAAAGAGGATGACTACTAGATTTTTTCCAATTCTAGCATCAAAATATTAAACGATGATTTAAGGGCCGGAGCTATAGAAGTTTTCGCTTACAAATAGGAAAGCCAAAGATTGACGATAATCCTTCTCAAAACAATAGAATTTTCCTTGAATTTTCAAATGCACAGTTTAATCAAAATTAAAGGCAGAAAACGGTAAATCCATAAATCAATAAATCACAACTGTCTTCCCCTAAAATGAGACCTTTAGGTCGTGATTTTAGAGAGAATTAATAATATGTCAAAAACAAATATTAATCCGGGCAAACAAATGAAGTTAAATTAATTAATAAAATAGTTATTGTGCTATAACCTCCAAAATCATGACACAAAATAGAAACAAGAATTAAAAAATAATTAATTAAATTGTTCCAACAAAACAAAGACTATTAATATGAATGGAAGTGAAGATTTAAATAAATTACAAAATTGATTCATGGTACAAGCTAGCAGCCAAGAGGTTTAAATGAAGAAGTTTTAGAATTATTTAATAGGTGGACAAAACTCGAACTAAAAAAGAAGTCAATTTATAAAAGAAAACAGTGAATTTTCCCAGACTGAATAATTGATTAATGATATAATTTTCAATAAATAATAACAATTATAATATAAGTTAGAACGCATTTATTTAAACTTTAATTAGATTCATATATTGTTGATTTATTTATTTAACTTTGTATATTTAACATAATAAAAGTAAGCTTAGAACGAATGAAAACATTTTTTTTATAATTATTTATAAATGACAATTGAAACAATAATTAAGATTTTGTTGTAAAATTGAAGATTTACATTCTACGCATTCGTTTAAAGTAATATCGGGTAAACCGCAACCATAACAAAATATTCTTCGACGAAAAGGGCAATTCAAAAAATGATGTTTCTTGTCATTACAATTCCAACACACAGGTCGAGATGATCTTTTAATCATTTCTAGTGTTTCCTGATTAACACTATTTGGAATAGGAACGTTAATTTTCAATAATGACGGAATATATTTAATTTCATCGACTTGTTTGTTTGGTTTTGTTTTAAGTAATATTGGGTACGAGCTTTAGGAGAAACAAAGTTTTGAACTTAGTTAGGAAGGTGGTGATTGAAGGTTCAAAATACGTTTCTAAAAAAGACAGTAATTTTTTTAATTTTGTTAGTAGTAACGTTTAGTTTTATCATTTGTTTTTTTAAAGGGTCTAAAGTTTCCACAAAATTTTGAGTGTTAGCATTATTTTCTGAGTCATCATAAAGATTTGTTTGAGTTCCAATAGACAAAGAAGGCGAAATCGATCGTATTTGTGAGGTTTGAATCCCAATAGATGAAGTGGATGTGAATGAAGATTTCATTTCTGCTGATTAGGTGAGTTTTTCTGTTTGAACTTCAACGGTTGATAACGATGGCGAGGCTTGTATTTCAATGGATAATAATAATGATTCGGTTTGTGTGGCTACATCTTGCATTTCATATTCAAATATCTTTACTTTTCCTTTCAGTTGAACAAGATTTCTAAACTCATCCTAAGCCTTGTGAGCATCTACTAAATTTTCAATGAAATGATCAAATTTTTCGTTGACTATATTATTTTTGCATATGGTTTAATGTAAGTCCATCGTAGATTATTCTTTGCCATTAATTCATCAGCTGGAGACCACTCTTCATCGATTTCATCTAAATTTGTATCTCTTTTATATTTTCTCACTAATTCATTATAAGCATCTATTAATGTATTGTGTTCAGTTTCTAATTTAGTGTAATTTATTACTAATTCATAATATCCTAACATTATTGTACTTAATGTTTCGACAGTAATATTAATTATTATTAATTATTATCAATTATAGAATTAATATTAATTATTATTAATTATTAATTATAATTATTATTCATTTAATTAATTATTTAATTAATTAATTTTCCAAGAGAATATTATAATTTTTTTTTTGCTTAGGGACTATTGGGAAATCTGTATACAGATACCTTGGCTTCCGCATGCTAAGGTTATGTGGGGTTGGTAAAAAAATGGAGAACACTAAACAAAATAAGCTGGCAAACTACTACCAGTCCCGACCCACTAAAAACCCGTCAACCCTTCTTCGCAGCCCTTTTATCCACCCTCGGTACTGTCGTGAAGACTTTTGCCTTCGAGGGTGGCGCTCCAACTCTGTCGCAAAAGCGACTTCGTCCATTCCTGCGGACATCCTGCGTTATCAATTTTAAAATAAAACGAAAATCAATGTCAAGCGGAATCAACAGCACACCAGAAAAGAAAACAATAAATAGTCAATAAATAAAACAAAAAGTAAAATAAACAAAGTCAAAAATAAAATTGTAAAAAGACAAATGAACATACAAAACACAACATAAAACTGTAAAAAGACTTAAATAAATAAACAGAAAATTGTAAAAGACAATAAAAGACAAAATAAATAATAAAATGAACAAATAAATATAAAATAGAGACTTCAATTTCGCCTATCTGCGGTCATCGAGATCCTTTCTCATCATAACAGAGATGATAAAGGTCTCGATGAGCCGCCAGTTTTCCTGGGACTGGATCATCAGCGCTACCATGTTCTCCGGTGTAACTATAGCGTTTACACCGATGAACATGGCCTGCTTCTCCAAGTCCCATCGACTTGAGAGAGTGTGCTCTGCGCTGTCCACAGGGAACTGGCAGTAAGCACACACCTCACTCTCTCTCTTCTTAAAGCGCTGCAGGTACGAATTAAAACATCCGTGACCTGTCAGCGCTTTTGTCAAATAATAGGAGACCTTTCCATGGTTCCTAATTAACCAAGTGGCGAGTGTCGGTATAAGGCGATAAGTCCATCGACCTTTTACCTCCCCGTCCCATCTTTCTTGCCATTTTTCGACGAGCCTGTGCCTCGCTTCGAAGCGGATGCGGTCCTTGCTGGGTCGATCTTCCTCTTCAGAGGAATTCGCCTCTTTCAGAAGGAGGATAATTTCCTCCCGCTCAAGCGCCAAAAGATCTGCTGGCGGGACACTTGCAAGAGAATGTTATAATTGTCTTCTACGTAAATTATATTGACTAGACTGTTTCTGAAAAGGTTTATCAAAATTTTTAATTATCCAATCTTTTAATATTTGAATTTTCTTCATTCTTTCTTTCCATAATTCTGGTGATTGAGAATCAATTTCTAAGTCATTTTCTAGTTTTTTTAAATAAAAATTTATGGATCTCTTCCAAAATTTAGAAAAGCGGGGGTAGTTTTGAGTCAAGAGTGATAGGCAGTATTATAAGCGAAACGAAATTCTGATAAGTGTTCATTCCAAGTTTTATGATCTTTATCAATAATAGAAACGATCATTGTTTTTAGAATCCTATTTATTCTTTCCACAGGATTTGCTTGTGGATAATATAGTGGAATAGTAGTTAAATGGATATTGTATTTTTTAGAAAATGATTTAATTAAATGGTTAACAAATTCTGTCCCATTATCCGAATGAATAACTTGTGATGTTCCCCAACGATTTATCAATAATTCCCTAAATAAATCTACTATCTTTTTACCTGTGGCTTTTCTAAATGGAACACATTCAACTTATTTTGTGAAAAAATTCTGGATAAACAATAAGTATTGAAATCCTGATTTACTTCTAGGAAGGGGTCCCATGATATCAGCAGCAATGTCGGTCCAAGGTTGTTCTATTATTCTCTCACACATCATTCCTGGAGGATCTTTCTGTTCTACTTTTCAAGTTTGACAAATATCACACCTTTTAACAAATTCAACGACATCTTGGAAACAACCATTAACCATTACCAACCATTAAAACACCAAGTTCTGTCTTCATAATCGATACTAATTTTAAAAGATTTAAGAAAATCTAAACCGACGATAAGTGGAACTGGAAGTCTGGGTAAAACTCGTTTATTGGATTTTTATAAAAAGAAGGGCTGGTAGTGAATTTATTATTTGGTGTGAGTCCGACTCGTATCGGGAGCGCAATAACGAGATCTCCACTGCGTGCTTGCATATGTTGGCGAACAAGGTGCTGGAAGTTGCGACGAGCGATGCCTCGCAGAGACGAGGAAGCAAGCGAGATGAGAGGAAAATTAGTGTACTTACCAGCAGTTGATTACTCTCGGAATGAACCTCGCTGGTGGACCTTGGAGCAATAGTGATTAAAATCATATTTATTATGAACAAACCACAACATGCGCGAGTTAGGAGAATTAAATAAAGTTTTTACAAAATCTTTAATTAATCAAATGGATACAAATATCGAACGTTCAAAATGATACAATTAATATTGTAGCGCGGTACACGTTATCGTGCGTGTCGTTTTGCTTAGCTCTAGCGAGAACCAGCCGGCAGAGCTAAAACGTGGTTTTGTCGTCTGCTCTTGAGGCGACATATGCGCAACTATGTGACCTCTGGTCAAATAGCCCGCTAGTTTTCAAAAATGAGAAGCCAACGACAGCGTCATTTATATTTAAAAAATGGGTGGGTCGACAAGGGTCATCACAGTTCTTATCCTCATTTAAGGAATGTTTTAAAATATGAGGGAATAAATTTTCCTATTAGTTTAAAAGATGTTTCTAAGTTCGAAAAAATGAATAGTTTGAAAATAAATATTTATGGCTTTGAAAAAGTTGGTAAAAATAAAGAAGACAATTTCCCTTTTAATATAAGCGATAATTTTTTTGAAAAAAATAATCTTGGTTTACTAATTATAAAAAAGTGGATACATTTTCTGCAATAAATAATCATACTAATAATAATAATTTTAATTATCAAAAAAGAACATCACGGTCCAACTTATTTATGTGACAGATGTTTATGTCATTTTAATTATGAAAATTTATTTCTGAAACATAAAACTGATTGTATGAATTTAAACGAGTAAAAAGTTATTTTACCGACAGAAGAGGAGAATATTTTTAAATTTTTAATTTAAAGAATAGGTGAAATAATATCTGGGGCATATAGGAAACACGTTCCTACAAGCGTTGCATTTTATTTAAAATGTGATTTTGATGATTCACTATCGGTGTTTGAATCTTATAAAGGGCAGGATTGCATTTCATGGTTCATGAAAAAAATAATAAGTATTGCTGTTTTAATTGAAACATATTTGAAAAAAATAGTGCCTATAAAAACTCTAACATTTCAGCAAGAATTGGAATTTAGAACTGCAAAAATTTGTCACATTTGTAAAAATTCGTTGGAAAATAATGATATTAAATATCGAGATTACTGTTATTTCACTGGAAAATATAGGGGTGCGACTCATCAGGGTTGTACCCAGGTGGAAAAGTTTTCGGTAGTGACTACCGGTACCGCTACTTGTACAGTCACTACCGATAGTCACTACTAATTATCGCTACCGGATGTGAATACCGGAAATTTTTCTGGGAATCGCAACCAAAATTTGTATAATTTCCAGAAAAATTAGCGGTAATAACTAACGGTCGTGACTACCGGTAGCGATTACCACTAGTGACTACCGGTTGTGACTGTACAGGTAGCGGTACCAGTAGTTACTACAGGGAACTTTTCCACCTGGGTAATATTAATTATAAAAATTCGCATTCGATACCCGTAGTTTTTTACAATTTGTCGGGATACGATGCCCTTTTTTATAAAAGAATTGTGTATTATTTTTGAAGGAACTCTAAAACTTTTGCTGATAAATAAGGAAAAATATATCTCCTTTACTAAATATGTCGATGGTAAAAATTTATGTTTAAATTTTTAGATTTGGTTAGGTTCACGCCTAGTAGTTTGAAAAAATTAGCATGTTTTTTTAGATAATAACGAAAAAAAATTACTGCAAAATATAGCAATAATATCCATGAGTTTAATTTATTGGTCAGAAAAGGAGTTTTCCCGTATGAATACATATATAGATAGTTGGAAAAAATTAGAGGAAAATAAGTTACTGACAATAGAAGCATTTTTTTCAAAATTGAATAATTCAAATATATCGGATGAAAATTTATGCGCATGCTTGTCAAGTATGGAATACATTTAATTTGAATAACTTAAAGGAATATTCAGATTTATATTTAAAGAGAGACGGTTTACTTTTAGCTGATGTTTTTGAGAATTTTTGAAACACATGCTTATCATCTTAAAATTTAGACCCCTTACACTATTTTACAGCACCAGTACTTGCATCCGATTTAATGTTAAAATTCACAAAAATAGAACTAGAGTTATTAAGAGATATTGAAATGTTACTTTTCATAGAAAAAGGTATGCGCGGAGAAATTTCTCAATGCTCAAATAGGTATGCGAAAGCAAACAGTCGATTTATGGGGCCAGAATTTAATTCAGAAATTGAAGAATCTTATATAATGTTTCTTGAAATAAATAATTTATATTTATATTATATTCCAGAACAAAATATGTAATTCATTATAAAAATTTAAAATATTATTTGCAACTTGGAATGAAATTAACGAACATTCATAGAATTTTAAAATTCAAGCAATCTCAATGGTTAAAAAAGTATTTTGATTTGAATACAGAATTTCGAAAAAAGTTATAAATATATTTTAAAAAATTTTTTACAAATTAATGAACAATTCTATTTTTGGGAAGACAATGAAGAACAAAAGAAAGCATAAAGATATTAGAATTATTATTTATCGGAAAGGTAGATACGGGGCTAAAGCTCTTATTAGTAAACCAAATTTTAACAGTTGTCATATTTTTGACGAAAAGTTAGTTATAATAGAGATCAATAAAGTTCAAATTAAATTTAATAAACCAATATATGTTCGATTTAGCATTGTTGATATATCAAAACTTCTTTACGATTTTCATTATAATTATGTTAAGAAAAATTCATTGATCATTCTAAATTACTTTATGCCGATTCTGATAATTTAATTTATCATATTAAAGTTCCAAACATATATGATTATTAGGGTGGTTCAAAAAAATTTTTTTTTTAATTTTTCTAAGTCTTACCCCCTTAATATCTTTCATATAGTAAAAAAAAATTTCTAAAATTTTTTAAAGAATTACTAGAGGTCGCTATTGTCGTACAAAGTACGGAAATCCATTATTTTCTAAGAACATATATTTAATCCTTTGTTTGGTGTTAAAAACATTTAAGCATTGCGTAAAATAATGTTTCAAGGACTGCTCTTTCAGATTCTGTAATAAAAATTTAAGAAACTTTAATTTTTTTCAACTTTTTTTTATAAAAAAATTCAATTTTTTTTACCAATATTTCACGGTGAGCTTAAATAAATAATTATGAAAGATTAAAACAACCAAGATTTTTTTTCCTGATTGTATGCTAAGACAAAAAAGAAGATATTCCACGCAAAAATTAAAATCATTCATCGAGCTCTTTTTGAGAAATTTAATTTTTTCTTTAAAATTGGGTAATTTATATCTTTAAAATATTTTAATGCAAATAATTATCATAGAAATGCAAGGAATATATACATACAGTACCGTCGGAAACTGTCGGTACGCCTGACGTGGGAAGAGTGGAAATTTGATGCTGACTTTAAAGAAACATACACGGAGAGAAAAATCATACTATATTCACATGAGCCACTGTTGCTTTTTTCACATAACACTATTTCATGTAAAAATCGTTTATCACGCAAGATATTTTTTCATGAAATCTTGTGTTTATTGCATGAATAAACGTTGTGTGAAATTAGAAAGACATGTATACTAATTCTGATTGATCTGTAAACTATAAACGCTTAAGAAACATGATAAAATTGCCTTCCTTCTCTCTATATAAAATTTGCTTGAAATCCATGCGCTTTTCGGATGGATTTCTTACAACGGAGATAGAAATGCTAGTCCGCATGCGTGACTCCCGTTCACGTGTCTAGTCATATATATATATATATAGTCACGCATGCGCACTATCATTTCTATCTCCGTTGCAAGAAATCCATCCGAAAAGCGCATGGATTTCAAGCAAATTTCGCATTGAGTGGAGGGGAGTATTTACGACATGGACTTGAAGCAAATATAGTACATGTTCAAAACTTTTCTTGCATAGAAATCTACGACCCAATAAACACATGAATTTTGTGTAAAAAAGGCACGTCACAGGTGATGTGAATAATGACTGACACAACCCATGTGAATATAGTATGATTTTTCTCTCCGTGTATTTTAAGTTAGAAATAAGATAGAAACTTGTAACTTAGATGCTTGGAAAGCTTATAAAATTCTGTGTTTCAATATATATCAAAAAAAAATTTTTCTTTTTTTAGCATTTATAAAACCGAAAAGATTTCATGAAAAAATTATTCAATTTTCCTACTTTAGTACTAATGTTTTTGACTCATGGCATAATCTTAAATAATATATGGAAAAATTTGACAATTTAACAACGTAATTTTCAAGGTCTTAGCTTTAATTTGCACTTTTAAAACTTCAAAAGTTATTTGTGGCTCTTGAAATATGTTAAAAAAGGTCCGAACATGTTTTTCTAGAACTCAGCCGTCGATCATCAGTTTTGGCCGCCACACTGCGGGGTTGTAGAAAAACATGTTTGAACATTTTTTAACATGTTTTAAGAACAACAAAAATTTTTTTATGTTTTCAAAAAAGCAATTTAAAGCTAAGAACTTAAACATTGTGTTAAAAATTTAAAAACTTAAAAAATATTTTGTAGTTCTTGAAATACGTTAAAAAATGTTCAAGCATGTTTTTCTACAGCCCCGAAGCGTCAAATTTTTCCATACATTATTTTAGATTATGCCATGAGTCAAAAACATTAGTAATAAAGTAGGAAAATTGAATAATTTTTTCATGAAATCTTTTCGGTTTTATAAATGCTAAAAAAAGAAATTTTTTTTTTTGATATACATTCAAACACAGAATTTTATAAGCTTTCCAAGCATCTAAGTTACAAGTCTCTATTTTATTTCTAACTTAAAATATGTTTCTTTAAAGTCAGCATCAAATTTCCACTCCTCTCATGTCAGGCGTACCGACAGTTTCCGACGGTACTGTAGTATATATTCCTTGCATTTCTATGATAATTATTTGCATTAAAATATTTTAAAGACATAAATTACCCAATTTTAAAGAAAAAATTAAATTTCTCAAAAAGAGCTCTATGAATGTTTTTGATTTTTGTTCGGAATATCTTCTTTTTTTCCTAGCATACAATCCTGAAAGAAAATCTTGGTTGTTTTAATCTTTCATAATAATTTATTTAACCTCACCGTGAAATATTGGTAAAAAAATTGAATTTTTTTTTAAAAAAAGTTGAAAAAAAATTAATTATAAACTGTAATATTGGTGACAAAAATTTAATATTTAATCAAAAATATTAATGAAAATTTTTTTTGTAAAAAATATTGGTGACAAAAATTTATTTTTTTATCAAAAAAAAAAGATGAAGAAAATTAATTTTAAACAATATGTTTAATAAAAAAATTATTTTTCACCAATATTTTTGATAATATATTAATTTTTTTGATTAAATAATAAAATTTTGTCACCTAGGGTAACGGCACCAGTGAAAGAACATTTAAGGAAATGCATACTTTTATCATTTATTATTTTTGAATGCAGTTATTGAAAATTTTTTTACCAATTTTTTTTCGATAGCTAATTAAGTGTAGAATGCGTAGGTCATATTTAATTTTCATAAATATAAGATGTTAATTAAAATTTTAATTAATAAGTAAAACATACCTATTTCACCAGTGAAAGAACAAATTGTCTAATGAAAGAATTTTCTGCATCCAGTGAAAGAACAATGTGAAATATATATTTAAAATATATTTAAAAAATATATTAAAACAAAGATAAAGTAATAAAATGTTTGTAATATACTAAAATAAAGGTAAATTAATGATAATTATGAATATTTTTTAACTAAGTTTGCAGAATATTATTTTTAATTGAAAATGCATTTATAACCTACAATCAATCATCTAGTTGCAATTTATTTTGACAATATTATTGTAACCTAACAGTGTTAACCTATTTGATTTTTTC
Source organism: Leptopilina boulardi (assembly GCF_019393585.1). Lineage (NCBI taxonomy): Eukaryota > Metazoa > Arthropoda > Insecta > Hymenoptera > Figitidae > Leptopilina > Leptopilina boulardi. The sequence continues at coordinate 27,359 of NW_026137773.1, forward strand.
ATTTTTTTGTTTGACTTCAGACTATTTGTTGAAGGTGTTCCTTCATTGGATTGCATTGGAACCAGTGAAAAAACATTTCTGTTCTTTCACTAGTAAATAAAAAAAAAAAAAACCCCAATGACGGAATTTGCTTTTCTTATGGCAAATTAATATTTTATTAGCTTTTAAATGAAAAGAAGTATTTCTAATACACAAGATAAATTTAGTTTAAAGAAGACCGACGATTTAAGGCAGTTTAAATTAGTTAAATGTGAAAAAAGAAATAACGTGTCAGAGAAGAGTTCTTATTGTTGAAGATAAATTTGCAACACAACATTTTTAAAAATTATTTTTTATAAAATTTACGTGTTAACTCTCTAGGTATCTTAGATACTAAAGACGTAAATTAAATAAGGAACATAAAAATATACAATGTATAATACCAAATTGCTTATTACACTAATTAGAATGCAAAACATGAAATTTGTTCTTTCACTGGTGTCAGTTCCTTCACTGGTGCCGTTACCCTATATTTCCGTTTAAAATTAATTTTTTCAACTTTTTTTTATCAGAAAATAGTTTTTTTTATCAATATTTTTGATTAATATATTAATTTTTTTTGACAAAATAATACATTTTTTCACCATTATATCCGTTTAAAATTAATTTAAAAAAATCTTTTTTTGATAAAAAAATTCAATTTTTTTCACAAATATTTGTTATCTTCTATTATATTAAGTTAACAAATTTCCAAAAGCGACACTGACACGGTGACCTCGACACCGTCCTTGGAAAATCTATTTTCAATTATTTTCAAATAAATCAAAATCCTTTGTCAAATGATTTTAGAAAATCTTACACACTTTTTTTGTAACATGTTTCTGCAATTTTAACCCAAAAAAGGGTTATTTTGCAATTTTAAGCTATTTTTTAATTTTTTACGAATTTTTGGATATATACACAGAAAATTAATCTGTTTTTAAAAGTTACTTAAAAACAATTTTTTAAAATTATTTATGGTTTTTTTATTATTTATTGTTGTTTTTTAAATTTTAGTTAAGAACCTATAATATTGTGCCTAATTTGAAGTGTCATTGAAATCAATTGTTTTTAACTTAATAATAATTTTAACATTTCTGATTTGTAATCGAAACATCTTCTATTATATTAAGTTAACAAATTTCCAAAAGCGACAATGACACCGTGACCTCGACACCGTCCTTGGAAAATCTATTTTCACTTATTTTCAAATAAATCAAAATCCTTTGTCAAATGATTTTAGAAAATCTTACACACTTTTTTTGTAACATGTTTCTGAAATTTTAACCCAAAAAAGGGTTATTTTGTATTTTCATCCCAAAAAGGGTTATTTTCCAATTTTATGCATTTTTTTAAGAATTTTTGCATATATACCTTTAAAATCTCTTTATAAAGGTTTACTCTGGATAATTGTTATGGACGGAATTCCGTAAATTTTTAATTTTTTTTGTTAAATATTATTCATTAAAAATAATATTTGTTATTAAAATATTGTAAACATTCTTCTCAATTATAATCAAACATCAAATGTAACACACAATTATTAATTCAAATTTATTTAACAATTATTAATAATTTTATTTTATATTTATTTTAATTCTGAAATCAATGGTTATTTCGCAAATGAATTGAGATTATTGAACTTCATGTTTGTTTATAAAAATACAAGTGAATATTCCACAATTGGTGAAATTGATTATCATATAAAAGTTCATTTAAAAAAAGGAAATTAAATCATTCAGTATAAAGTGTCATAAATGGTTAAAGCGAAGATTCAGCTAAAAAATCTTAAGTGTTTTATTAAATTCACAATTGTTTATATTTCAAATTATCTTTAGAGAAAATTCAGACTTGGTGAACCCAATGCTCTGAATTTTAAAACGGATTTTTGAAATATTGAAATAATTGATCAAAAAGTAATCATTGCAAATTTATTGGAAATAAAAAGATATAAAGAATTAAAAGGAAGTAAAAGCAACTTCCGCATAATTATTATTATTCTCGTGAGTTACTCTGAATATTTATTCTCTATTTGAAAAATAAAGAATCTCATAAAGAAATTTTCACATCACACGCACATTTTTTTTACACATACAATTTATTATTTGTTGTCTTAATTTTATGAAGAACCAACTATTTTCGTTTTATTATTGAATATTTCTTTCATTTGATCATTTTGTTTTTTTTTTTGATTGAAATAAACCATTCTTTGTGAGATTTGAATTTGTTCAAGTAGCTTAACGTAAATGGCTTTTTAATTGTAAACATTTTTTTTATCAAAAGATCAATTTGGGAACTAGATGTACACTGTTTGGGGGTTGAGTGAATAAATGTAATCTTGTTTTGTGCTAATTCAAGTTTTGATTTATTTAATCACCTTTTGATGTTTTTGTCTCATTTCTCTTTTTAATCATTTTCACTAAAATACCGTCTACCCGGGTGTATTGAATAAATAATATTCTAAGTGACAGTCCACTACCTCAATCTAACTTTTTTAGCGCAGAGCAATTTACGCTTTCCAAATAAGCGGAATTGTTAAATAATAAAAATTAGTATTCTTTCTAAATATTTATTATTTCTCGTTAAATTATCTATTTATATTTTTTTTGTTAATTAACATCCGACTTTAACAATAATAAAAATAAAAACCGATATTTTAAAAGGTTTTACGATTTATTATTTATAATTAATTATAATTATAATAAATTAAAACATTTAATATTTAACAATTGTCATTTCATCCTTCAATGATACTGATCAAAATTAAGATAAATTTTATACAATATTAATAATATATTAATTTAAAACATAAACTAGCTAAAAGAAACGCGCGCAAACGCGCGTGATATCTATAATTTTTATGAAAAATTAAAAATTTATTTTTATTTGACGGACACTTATTGGAATTTTGATCTCACAAAAATAATAATATTTTCTGTTGTGCATACTGAATTTATATCAACATGTAAATACCTCCTTAATTTCTGTAGATAATTTCTTTATCTTACATGACAAATTTTTTTCTTTGGGTATTTTCATTTCATTCTCAGTTTCAGTAGACAGAACTCTGTTGTCATTTTTATTGGTAAAAGTCTTTAAAAAATATGAAAGGTTTAGTGCACCATTTTGAAGATCTTTAGCTCGATTTATGAAAAGACAATTCCAATATTTCTGTACAAATCGAAATCCTAATATTAGACATTCTAACTGCCGGAAAATGATTTAATTAATTGTTTTCAAAAAATGATATCAAATGCTTGCTCATTATATTATTATCAGTTTCATAAATTAATCTTTTAATTTACACTGTTAACCAATACAGATTTTGCAAATGCTATTGCATTATACTTCACACTTAACTGTACCAATCGGTTGTTGATCAACATCTACAAAAAATTCTGTTGGTTTAAAAGGGAACAATCTAATTAAATATTCTATTTGATGAATATTCAAACACCCTGCATTAAGACTATCAAAAATATAAAGTCTTACTCCATCGTAATAAACACAAATCCAATGACCAGAATTGTTATTACCGCTAAAAACTATTTGAATATGTATATCTCTTTCTCTAATTGGAACAATTAAATCAAGCATTTGTAAATACAAAGTATTTTGCATAATGAAAAAAGAATTTGAATCATTTTTTATAATTCTTGAAATATAAACAGATGCATATCATTTAACATTTCATTTACATTTTCAATAATTTTAATATCTTCATTACTTAAAATAAAATAATCTTCTATGTTCGACATGGTATCCTTCTTCAACTTTTAAACTGTTGATAAAGCCAATTTTCAAAACAAGTCGTTTATTTTAGTTTATTGCTTTTAAAAATTTACTTACATGTGTTTCACCTATAAAATATTTCATTAACTATAATTCAGCTAACTAATGCAACAATGATAGTCTTACATGAACGTGAATTAGCGTTGTTTAATCTTTTTCCATATTATATTATTTTCGATAATGATTATTACACAGGCACACAAAAAAAAAAAGTTGTCTGTTTCTTGAACTACACATATATTTCCTATAGTATTTTGGCCCGCTGAAACCGAATCTGAGCTCAGAATTGCTCCATCACCCTCAGTTTTTTTTAAATCGACCAAAACCACCCTGAAACGGACAAATTCACACGTCGGAGATAAAACATAAATCAACTTATTTTTTAAAAAAACCAAATTTTACATCTACGAAACTTTGCTCCACTAACTCAAAAGCCAGCATTGATCCAGCACCCCCTGAATTTTTTTAATCGAAAAAACTACCCCTAATCTGAAGAATCAAATTCAGGAGGAAAAACAATAAAATAACTGATTAAAAAATTTTATAACCAGATATTTTTACTCCAGCAATGCAGAAACAAAGCCAGAAATGCTCCCTCACCCTCTAAAATTTTTTTAAATCGAAACAACCACCCTTAAATAGAAAAATTCAAATTTAAGAAGTAAAAAAATATTAAATTACCGGCTTTTTTTAAAAACAGAACCTTACATGTTTGTAGTTTTGCTCTACTAACTCAAAAAAACAAAGCCAGCATTGATCCATCACACTCAGAATTTTTTTAATAAAAAAAACTACCCTTAATCTGAAGAATCAAACTTAGGAGGTAATACAAAATAATTATATTGTATTACCTCCCAAGTTTGATTCTTTGGTGGTTTTTTCGATTTAAAAAAATTTTAGAGGGGAAGGGAGCATTTCTGGCTTTGTTTCCGCATTGCTGGAGTAAAAATACCTGGTTATAAACTTTTTTAATCAGTTATTTTATTGTTTTACCTCCTAAGTTTGATTCTTTAGATTAAGTGTAGTTTTTTTATTAAAAAAATTCAGAGTGTGATGGATCAATGCTGGCTTTTTTTTGAGTTAGTAGAGCAAAACTACATACATGTAAGGTTCTGTTTTTAAAGAAACCGGTAATTTAATATTTTTTACTTATTAAATTTGAATTTTTCTATTTAAGGGTGTTTCTTTCGATTTAAAAAAATTTAGAGGGTGAGGGAATATTTCTGGCTTTGTTTTTGCCTTGCTGGAGTAAAAATACCTGGTTATAAAATTTTTTAATCAGTTATTTTATTGTTTTACCTCCTGAATTTGATTCTTCAGATTAGGGGTAGTTTTTTCGATTAAAAAAATTCAGGGGGTGCTGGATCAATGCTGGCTTTGTTTTTGAGTTAGTGGAGCAAAGTTTCGTAGATGTAAAGTTTGGTTTTTTTTAAAAAATAAGTTGATTTATTTTTTATCTCCGAAGTGTGAATTTGTCCATTTAAGGGTGGTTTTGGTCGATTTAAGAAAAAACTGAGGGTGATGGAGCAATTTTGAGCTCAGATTCGGTTTCAGCGGGCCAAAATACTATAGGAAATATATGTGTAGTTCAAGAAACAGACAACTTTTTTTTTGTGTGCCTGTGTAATACTGCTGCGCACACAGTGGTCCTCAAGCATCGACAGGTTCAACTAAAATGGATCCAAAAATTGAATGAACAAGCTTTTAAAAGACTATTCGTAGATGTAAAAACTGGTTTTTTTAAAATCCTAGCTGATCGTTTTCTCGAAAAAACTCAAAATTAAGTTTTACGAAATGTATTTTTAACATTGTATTATATACTGTTCAATAATCAACAATTATATCTTTAATGTTCTTTGGTAAACCATTTTAGTGCACAGTACGTACTCACTAAGCATTAATATATTTGACTTATAGTAAAATAAATACAAAAGCTTGTAGAATAGCTCATTAGATTACTCTTTATAGACGCTAAAACGACTTTGTCTGAAATCAAAACCAATTTTTTTCGAAATATTTTTAAACTGCGTTTTACAATAATTTTTTATATTTTAAGATTACCATTATGCTTAACTTATCATTTAAGCTTTATTTATCTTTTTATATTTAAGTTGAAATTCCATTCATTCATCCATTCATATCAATGTATTTGTGCATTAGTTTAGTAACGTTTTGTAACAACTGACTGATTAACTTATTGCTTGTGCTCAGGACCAATTGCTTTTTCTCTATTTTAAAATGAGTTCACATGAGGAGAACAGGAAGAAAATATGTGCACCTTGCGGTCAGAAAATTGCTTTTAGAAAGGTTAAACCAGAAAAGTTTCTTATAAACAAAAAGTTAACTAATTTATGTAATTAAAAAATTTATCAACAATAATTTTAATTTAAATTGGCCTTTTAAAGATACTTTTTTCGTAATCAAGAAAAGTAAGATAGCATATTCTACAAATGCTTAATAAAAATTTCTCATCATTTAAATTAAAACTATTGTTGATAAGTTTTTTAATTAAATTAGTGAACTTTTTGTTTATAAGAAACTTTTCTGGTTTAACCTTTCTAAAAGCAATTTTCTGACCGCAAGGTGCACATATTTTCTTCCGGTTCTCCTCATGTGAACTCATTTTAAAATAGAGAAAAAGCAATTGGTCTTGAGCACAAGCAATAAGTTAATCAGTCAGTTGTTACAAAACGTTACTAAACTAATGCACAAATACATTGATATGAATGGATGAATGAATGGAATTTCAACTTAAATATAAATAGATAAATAAAGCTTAAATGATAAGTTAAGCATAATGGTAATCTTAAAATATAAAAAATTATTGTAAAACGCAGTTTAAAAATATTTCGAAAAAAATTGGTTTTGATTTCAGACAAAGTCGTTTTAGCGTCTATAAAGAGTAATCTAATGAGCTATTCTACAAGCTTTTGTATTTATTTTACTATAAGTCAAATATATTAATGCTTAGTGAGTACGTACTGTGCACTAAAATGGTTTACCAAAGAACATTAAAGATATAATTGTTGATTATTGAACAGTATATAATACAATGTTAAAAATACATTTCGTGAAACTTAATTTTGAGTTTTTTCGAGAAAACGATCAGCTAGGATTTTATGAAAACCAGTTTTTACATCTACGAATAGTCTTTTAAAAGCTTGTTCAGTCAATTTTTGGATCCATTTTAGTCGAACCTGTCGATGCTTGAGGACCACTGTGCGCAGAGCTCTAACCGTGGGATCGTTATTATTTTTACAGGTGCTACTCGAGTTTTTGCTGAAAGCAGGCGAGAAGTGACCTTGCCTTGTCTTTGAATTCGGATGAATACTGCAGCAGCATAAGCGGTATTGCTTGCATCACCAAAACCATGGATCTCATAAGAGTCATGTGGTTGGTTTCCTAGCCAACGTGGGCATCGAATGTGATCATTCATCATTCATCGAAACTGATGAAATTTGGCTTTTAAAGGTGATCCATCGTTGAGATAATGCGTCTGGCAGAGATTCATCCCAACCAAGTTTTGCACGCCACAAATCCTGCATAATAACTTTCGCTACAATTAGAATCGGAGAGAGCCAACCAACTGGGTCGAACAATCTCGCGATAGCAGACAACACGTTTCTCTTCGTGATTTCCTTTTTGAATTCGAGAGTGGCAGGCTGGAAGCGAAACTCGTCGCGCACGGGATTCCAAGCAACGCCTAGTGCATTAGTGGGTCCGCCGGTTTCAAAATGTCTCCAATGAGGATGAAGTCTATCGCATTCCGGAATCTCGTACAACAAAGGGGGATGGTTTGAGATCCACTTCTTCAGATGGAATCCTGCTGTTAACAACATTGATATCAGTTGGCTTTTAAGTTGAGCGGCGGATGCCTCATCGTCAGCTCCACTAAAAACGTCATCGACGTGGGTGTTTTTACGAATTATGCGAGCGGCGTCCGGGAAACTAGCTTCTTCGTCAGTTGCAAGCTGTTGCATGGTTCGGAGGGCTAAGTATGGAGAACAGGACATTCCGTAAGTCAAAGTTAATAACTGGAAGTGAGTAACCTTGTCGTCTTCGGGTCGTTTCCAAACGATTCTTTGTAAGTCAACGTCACGCTCGTCGATTAAAATCATCCTGTACATCATCTCGATATCCGCTACAAAGACTACACGAAAGAAACGCCATCGCATTAGAATGGTGGCTAGATTAATCTGAAGTTTGGGTCTAGTATGTAGCAACTGATTAGCAGATAATCCAGTTGTTGATGGTCGAGAAGCATTGAAGACAACGCGGAGTTTTGGTTTACCATCAGCATTCCGCCAGATACCATGGTGAGCGATGTAATACGGAGGGGGGTCATGGGGCACAATCGACGACGGTGAGACAGGACGCATGTGCCCAAGTCGTTCGTATTCCTGTATGAAGCGTGCGTATTCTTTAGCCAGTTTGGGATCTTTGTCCATGCGGAAAAGTGTTGATTTGAGGATGCTTCGGGCAGTACTCAGGGATTCACCTAACTGAGAGCTGCACGATGACCGAACGGGAAGTCGAACGCGGTATTTCCCACTGTTGTCACGTCGAACACCTTTCTGAAACAGTTGTACACAATCCTGATCTTCACGAGACAGGACAGGTTGAGCTGAGACTTCCTCTTGGTTCCAGAATCGTTCTAGGTTATTGGACAGGTCATCAAGAGGGTTCGTCGTTAAGGCTGATACGTATTTTATCAGCGATTGTGTCTCTGATCCCATAACTACCCAGCCAAATATCGTCTGCTGAGCGATGGGAGTACCGCATGGTCCCCGACGAAGACCATCAAGGAGAAGTGATCCATAAACATCGGCGCCCAAGAGAATCTCAATGCCTTGAGACGTAGTAAAATCTGGATCAGCGAGTGCAACTCTTTTCAAATGAGCAAATTCCGGTTTCACCACTTTTTGTGGTGGTGTTGTAATCGGCAGGGAACGAAGAACTAATGCTTGAACCTCAAGAGATGCAGATGCCTGTCTTGAGTGCAGATGAAGAGTAACACTTCCACGTACAGTCTCTATCTGACAGCCTCCGATAGTGCTAATAGGTACATTAGTAACCCGTTGCATCAAACCTAAACGACGAATCAGGATACTTGATGCGAAACTGGCTTCAGAGCCTGGGTCAATAAGGACTCGAACAACAACCTGTGTACTATTGCTAGCATCCACCAGGACTCGAGCAGTGGCTAACAAGGTCAGTCATGCTGTGGATGATGATGCCTCGTCGATAATGTGAGAAGAAGAAGTCTCTTTCTCGAACCGTGCTTTCTTACCGGTAGGTCGTGGCGTGTCTTCTGTAGGACGTTTAAGAGTGGTTGGTTGATGTAGAAGAGTGTGGTGTGGTGCTTTGCACTCTTGACATCTGGATTTGGAAAGGCATTCCCGCACCATGTGTCCGCTCCGTAAACAATTAAAACATAATTTTAATTGTGTGACGACCTTTTTTCGTTGTTCGGGATATTGCGTTTTTAAGTCAGCGCAATGACCTAGATAGTGTTGATCCCCGCAGAGACTACATGTACCTTTGGAGGTCGATACCGCCATCACTCGAGCGCCGCTACGAGAAGCAGGCTTTTGGCTTCGTGGATTTTGACCTGATGCACTGACTGCTCCCCTTTACTTGATTCAGTAGTTTTCAATGCCCAAACTTTTCTTTGAAGAAAGGATTCCACTTCATCATAGGTTGGAATTTTATCCTCTCCTCGAAGTTCCTGCTCCCAATCCCGGCGAGTACGAGAGTCCATGCCTCGAGCAGGAAGAAAAGCGAACTAGTCATCCCAGTGCTCAACCGGTCGTCCGAGAGCCTTTAGAGACTCTCTCTTTCGGTTCAGTGTGTCCAAGAGGGATTGTAAATCTGCGGCACACTCTTTCCTCAACTCACTGATTGAGACAAGCGTCGACAGACTCTCCTGGACTAAAATTCGTTTGTTGTCATAACGCTTCAGCAAGAGGCGCCAAGCTGTTAAGTAGTTGGCATCTGTGACTTGAACGCCATCCAACGCTCCTTTAGCTTCTCCTTGCAAAGCGGCTTTCAAGTGACATAATTTTTGGACATCAGTTAACGTTTTGTTTGTGTGGATAAGAGCTTGATAAAGATCACGGAATGACTTCCAGTCTTTCTGTGCTCCATTGAAACTTGGTAGATTGATTCGAGGTAAATGGTGAAGCGTAGGTGCAGGGCGAGCGGCAGCTTGCTCAGCTGAATCCAGACGGCTACGCTCGTCATAAAGATAACTAAAAGCTTGCAACACAGCTCCTTCTGTGTGCTCGCAAATATTTTCTGTAAAATAACGGGTTCCTGCCAGCCGTTCCTTGCCCACGAGGTCCAAATGATTCTCTTGTAGTTTGTTCCAATAGCTCCGAAGTAGTTCTAGGCAGCTTTCTAACATCCCTCGAGACCAGGTGTTAGGCTCAGTGTTATTGACAGTTTCAACAAATTGAACTAAGAGAGCCACCAAAGAATTCTGAGCGTTGAGCAGGGATGACATTATTACGCCTCTACACAGTAGATGATCGTAACGAAGCGGCGTTGATCTAAACAGGAAGAAACAAAGTCACATTAACAAAAATTTGTCGAACCTGAGATAAACTCGAAGGTGACGAAAGCATTTGTAAACGAATGAGAGACTTTCCTTTTGAACCTGAGCCAAACTCGAAGGTAAAAGAAATCCAATTAGTCTGAGGCGAACCTCGAAGACCTCTGCGGTCAGTTTCTTTGTTGAACCCGAGACAGTCTTGCAGGCAACAAAGGCGTTTATGAGTCTGAGGCAGACCTCGAAGACTGTAAACAAGAGAGAGAGGGGGGGGTGTGTTACGGACGGATTTCCGTAATTTTTAAATTTTTTTTAGGCGATAAATATTATTTATTAAAAATAATATTTATATTATCAACGTTACAACTATTTGTCAATTATATACATACGTCTATACAACACACAACACACACACATACTAAGTTTTAGACACTAGAATAGTTAAATAATATTTCTAATTATTCAATAAATATTTATAAATTCATTTTTTTGTTATTTAAATTTCTAAATCAAAGTTTATTTCGCAAATGAGTTCAGTTTATTGAACTTCATATTGCGAAATAATTCAAACTAAATTCACAGTCGATTTCGCAAGTTGTGGGACTTACACTCTAAGAGTTGCCACATTATTTTAGGAAAATGAGGAAACACATAAAGTATACCGTTAATAAAGGTGGTTGAACCGATCACGCCACGATTAAAATGCAAGTTTTGCTAAAACTTGCATGGAAACAACGAGGTGTTGATTGCAAAATCAACCCTCCCACCACCTAAAATTATATACCAAATGGGTGTGATCGTGGCCACAAAATTATTATTCGAGGAGTCTTAATTTGGTTTTCCCGCAGAGCGGATGTATTTCCCGCCAAGGAGCGGATGAGTATTAAAGTTTAACTCCCACTAAGAGTGGTAGAGAGGATCATTTACTCCCCATAGTAAGGGTTGAAGTTCATCGAGTTTTATTTATTAAAAATATAAGTGTTTATTCCACAATCTGTGAAGTCGACGAGTACATAAAAGTTCATTGAAATCAAGAAGATAATCTGAAAAGTATAAAGTGTTCTAATTGTTAAAGTGAAGAATCCATTTCTTGTCTAAAAGTATTTATTATATATTCGCAATTGTTTATATTTCAAGTTTACTGTTCAGAAAATTCAGATTTTGTGACCCAATACTCTGAATTTTTAATAAACAGAAATTGAAATATTGAAATAATTGTTCGAAGACAATTAACAAAAACAAGTTTGATAAAAGAAAATATATAAAATAAACGAAGGTAGAAAGAATAGCTTCCGCATACTGCAGAATCATATGACAGATAACAATTTAACTTCTGAGAGTGAGAAAGTAATTTGATACTTTTCGGTATCATTTTAGTTATTATTATTTGGGTGAGTTGTCTTGAATTTATATTCATAATTTGAAAATTACAGAATCTCATAAAACCAACACTATTACACTTGTTTCATTTACACGAATTAATTTTTTGCTGTTGTTATTAAAATCCTACACGCATTATTGATCTCTTGTTTGTGTTCATAATATATGATTTTTGTGAGACTTGAATTATCAATTCAAGTAGCTTAACGTAGCAGTATTTTCCATTGTAATCATTTTTATTAAAGATCAATTGGGGTTTTGAATGTATTTTCTTTTGGGGGTTGTATGAATAAATGTTACCTTATTTTATGTCAATTCAATTCTCAATTTATTTAATCACCTTTATTTGTGTTATCTCATTTCTTTCTTTGTGAATATTTTCGACGAAATACCGTCTACCCGGGGGTGTTGAATAGATAACACTCTAAGCGACTGTCCACTACCTTTTTCTATCTTGTGTAGCGAAGAGCAATTACGCTTACCGAATAAGCGGGTTGTTAATAATAAAGATTAGTGTAGTTTCTAACTTATTATTTTTCTTCAAAATTTATTTTACTTTATTTATTTTTTTGTTAATCAACATCCGTCTTTAACAAAATGGTGGCAGCGGTGGGATTTGTCGCTCATATTTTTGAGAAAATAATTTAAAAGAGAGAAAAATGAGAGATCAGTAAAGAGTGAAAAAAATAAATTTTCTTTCTAAAAATGTACATGTTTTAAAAACACAATTACAAACACACATTAAACACTGAGGATTTAAATGATGGAAAAATGATGCAATTGAATTTATACACCATGAACAATTATTGAATTGAAAAATTTATTTATTGTGTCGATGTTATGATGTTTTAGTTTTCAGACAAAATTTTTTTTTTGGGATTTTTGTCAAGTGCGCGAGTAGAATTTTTGTTTATTTTTGTTTGGTTCGCTAACGTCGAACCGAGACACAGTAGCTACCCTTGCATTCGGCAAGCTCTGGTTTCTCTAAAAATTCGGGAAAAATTCCTCGACTTAACCTTGCCGGAAGTGTGTAGCCACTTGGGCAAGTGAGAGGATTAAAGTACGAAAAAGTACAAAACGCGACTTTAAATTTTTGTTGTTGAATTAAAAATTCTAAATGTTTGATTTTTCGAAATACGAGCACGAGAGTAAATCCGAAAAACAGAGTAAAATTCGAGAACAAATCTTATCGAGAAGAAATATTAGTCCGGAAAAATTCGATGCGGTAAAAAGACAATTATTCGTGGAAAAAGAAAAAATCAAAGATACGCGTTCAGAAAATAGTTATAGTACATTAGCGCAATCGTTGCGAAAGTTGAACATGTCGGATTAATTAAATCGAGTTATTTATTTGTTGCGAATTCAATGACCTACAGTAGCTAGGTAGTTTACGGGGTTAGTGTGTTCGTCATATTACGAAACACTAAGAGAACCGAGTCGCGGCCAGAGTGCTGAATCGGCGGAATATATATAGGTGAAAGAATTAAAATAATAATAAAGGAAAAAGATACAAGTTACAATGAGTCTATAAAAGAATTTTATTTGCGTTAATAGAAGCGAATTATTAAACTTTATTGAGCGATTAGATTTGAGAATTAGAAGAGATGACATATAATTGCTGTATTAATCGAACAGCAGTAGATGTGTGAAGGCGTGTTTTCTTAATTGCGGTAAAGAGTATAAAGAATACGAAATACGAAACCGTGTCGTGTTACATAGTCATATGAGTATTTAGAGAAAAAAAATATATATTACATTTTTTTTTGATGTAACTATGAGGAGTTTTTTTTTGTTGTTTTTTGTTTATAAATTCAACTAGTAAAGTTTTTTTTAATGGCGTTCTTATTGTTCAATGAATTGGTACCGTCTTACGTGCATGAATCGCATAGCAGAGTATTACACAGCGAAGACATAGTTAGTGGATCAGCAGAATTCATTATTACTTCAGAGACAAAAGAAAATTTTATTTCCGCGGAACTTTTATCCACTGAATATTGGCCGACGGACGTCACTGTTGTAAATTTATTTGGGGAACAATTTAGAGTGTTAGGTGGAATTATCGTAGAGGTAGAAGGTTACGAAACATACTTCGAGGTCATTGAGCCAATCTACCCTACTACAGAAAACATTGAAGTAGCAGTGATAGGTTGGAAACAAGCGGGCAGTGTAGGTTGGTTGTCTCACCCGTTAATTAGGGCCTATTACGAAAGCTTCGGAATATCGTCTGAATAATTTTTTTAAAAAAAAAAAAAAGTAACGAATTTATTTTATTTGTTTTTGATCCCTGCGTCCTAACAAAAAAAAAAAACCATGACGGACCAGGAACGAAACGGGGAACGCCGTCAATCCGGTAATGGTGGCAACAACCATGGACACGCTGACAACCCTTTCGCGGACAATAGACGCGAAAATTTAAATGCATCAAGTGTAGCAGAACTGTATAGAGATAGGACAGATTTAGGTTTGCATTCCGGGTTACCTCTTCAGCGACCATTTATCGCAAACGGCGAAGAAGATGCTGGCTTTGCCGCTGCCCGATCTATTGCGGATACTTTAAATATACAAACAGCCCTACAACAGATAAGGGTTTTCGATGGAAGGAACATGTCGGTTAAAGATTTTATACAGGATATAGTAATGGCAGCTTTAACTTTCCCTCCTGAATATGAAGGAACTTTAATCGCCTCGGTGCTAGGAAAATTGTCAGGAGCAGCAAGGGACTGCACCGACAATAAACAATTTGCAAGACTCACAGATATAATAGATTTATTGAAAGAAAGATTCGCGCCCGGGCAACCGTTTGAAGTATATTATGGGGAAATCATGAATTTAAAAATGTATAGGAACGAGAACCTAGCCGACCTATATGACAGGTTGTTAAGACTGCTTAGCGGGGCAAGTGCAGCCCTACGCGCTACGTTCGACGCTAATACAGAGACAGTAACCATGAATGTAGTAAAGCAAACAGCGTTAAAAACATTTGTGGGGGCCTTGCCTGATGAAATCATCAATGCGGTTGACGCACGCGCCCCTAGGAATTTAGAAGAAGCTTATAGATGTGCGAAGTCTGCGCAGGATAGAAAAATGAAACCTATTAACGGGGGTTATGCGTCATATATCACTAATTATAACAACGAAAATCAGGGGGGAGGGCCCCAGCCTAGGGGAATGCAAAATGGTGCGAGAGATAATCGAGATTACGAAGATAGGAGGGATAGAAATAGATATCAGGTTACAAATCGGTCTAGAAGAGGGAGGTATCAAGATCTAGCTAACTACCAGCCCAGTTACGAGGCAAGAAACGATAGAAGTTACGATAGGAACTATGGGAAAAATATTTATGGAGAATCCCATGTAGACAATACGGGGCGCAGCAATGACTATGACGACCCTAGACTTTATAACCCTAACGCGAATAGCAATAATTGGGGAAATAGGCAACCAAGTCCTAGCAGGTATTCGCAAGACCACCGTTATAGCAACATCAGAAATAGGGAAAGCTGGGAAAATAGATACCTAACCGATTATAGAAAGGGAGAGAGAAACATGTATCAAAACAGTAGAGCAAATTCAGTAGAAAGGGATAACACTAACCGTCCTTTAAACTGGGAGCTAGCTCGTCGGGAAGACGCAACGACGAGCTCGAACAACGCAATGCGTCCAATAGCGGTACGTTTCCAGGAAAACCCGTCATTTTCAAAATAAGCGAAACGGTAACAGAATCGCCCGCAGTAAAATTACCGGGAAATTATTTGGTAGGAGGAAAAGCTAGTTTCTTTGTAGATTCGGGGGCGGACATAAATATTATAAAATCAGATGCTTTAAGCCCGGATGCACCGGTCAAAACCTCCGAAGCGTCATACATGACAGGAGTGTCAAAAACAAGGGTTTATACGTTAGGTACGGTTGATATTACCATATTTGACAAACAATACACTTTTCATGTAGTAAAACCAAATTTTGGGGTCAGAACAGACGGCATTATAGGAAGGCCATATTTAAGAGAAGAAAGGGCCAACATTAATTTTTTTTATAATTCACTAATAACTGCATCGAGACCGGTACAACCCATTCCATTCATAGATCAGGAATCACATGAAGCTAGACATAGTTTGAGGAAAGAGGTCAAACCAGTACCGCGTCTGTTTAGAATCAAGGCAAGAACTAGGCAAATAATAGACATCCCAGTAACCAACCAAGATCTTAAAGAGGGATATTTACCGAGAATAGAAGCCCCAGCCGGGTTAATGTTAGGCGAAGCTTTGGTAAAACAAAAAAAAGGAAAATGCAAAATTATGGCAATTAATACTACGGAAAAAGAAATTGAAGTAGCTATCCTCCCTCAACAGCTTTATCCGTTTGATTATGTAGATGAAAAAGAAATTTTTAGCAATCAACAAGAGGACCAACAAGAAGTTAAGGAACAAAGGGTTAAGGCAATTCTTGACAAAATGAATTTGGAGGGTTTGAATGAAGAAGAATTGAGTTACGTAAAAAAATGGATAGATTTAGGACAAGATAGGTTTCTAGTACCTGGCGACAAATTGCCAGTCACGCCTTTAGTGAAACATTACATTCCACTGTCAGACGATAAACCAATAAAATGTAGGCAGTATAGACAACCCCCCGAATATGAGGAGGCCGGAGCCAAACTTCTAGCAAAAATGTACGGGGATGATTTGATCGTAAACTCAAATTCAAGTTACAATTCACCTGTCTTAATAGTACCAAAAAGGCAGACAAAGAGGGAAATAAAAAATATCGATTAGTTATCGATTTTCGCGCGCTAAACGATAAAATGGAGGGAGACAGCTATCCAATGCCCCTGATTAGTACAATCTTGGAGAGGCTAGGGGGCGCTAAATACTTCTCCGTTTTCGACTTAGCGATGGGGTATCATCAAATAGGTACGGCAGAAGAAGATCAACACAAGACAGCGTTTTCATCGGGCAGGGGACACTACCAATATAAAAGAATGCCCATGGGTATCAAAAATGCGGCTCCCACTTTTCAAAGACTAATGGATAACGTCTTGACGGGTTTACAAGGACCTGAATTGTTTGTTTACTTAGATGACATTATAGTATTCTCGGCCACGTTAGAGGAGCATGATAAAACCATTATACGTTTATTAGAGAGATTAAGAAATGCTAAATTAGCCCTACAACCAGAGAAATGTGAGTTTCTGCGCAAAGAAGTAGCTTACTTAGGGCATTTAGTAGGGAAGGACGGGATAAAAGCTGACCCAAAGAAAATAGAAGCCATAAAGGATTTTCCAGCACCAAAAACCCAAAAAATGATACGTGAGTTTTTAGGTATCACCGGTTACTATCGGAAATTTATAGCTAACTACGCTAAAATCGCGAAACCTCTGTATGAATTATTAAAAAAGGACAAAATTTTTAAATGGGACTCAGAAGAAAGGAAAAGTCTACGCGCGTTAAAAAAGGAGTTATGTAGAAATCCAATTTTGCAACACCCGGACTTCTCAAAAATTTTTAAAGTTACCACGGACGCATGTGAACATGCTATTAGTGCAGTAATCACACAGGAAAAAGATGGCATGGATTTGCCAATTGCATTTTTTTCTAGGACTTTAGTGGGGGCGGAAAAAAATTACGATCCAACGGAAAAAGAATGTTTAGCTGTAATTTACGCGTTGGAAAATTTTAGGCCCTATTTATATGGAAGGAAATTCATACTAGCGTGTGATCACGAGCCGTTAAAAATCATAAACGAGGCTAGGAAACCGACATCGCGCATGTCAAAATGGTTATTGCGATTGCAGGATTACCATTATGATTTCGAATGTAAACCGGGAAAAATAAACCGCTGGTTAAGAGGATTATCGGAAAATCCAAAAGAAGAAAAGTCCGATTCACAAGAAGAAGAATCTACGACTAGTGTTCAGGAAATTAGCGATAGCGTGGTGTCTAGCGATAATTCAAGTGACGAAATAGAAGAAAATTCGGAAACTATTCATGTGTTACCAATTAGTAGTGCAGCTAGTTGTAATAAAAAGCGAGCTAGTGAAGTTTTAAACAATTTGCTAGAGAAAAATAAAGCGGGTCCTTCGACGGGAAAAACGAGTAAGGGACAGACAAAAACAGGAGCGCCTAATTATTTTAGAAATAGGGCTAAATCTGACACAAATGTAGATATTGAGCAAGGCACGGTAATGGAGAATAAACCTAAAAGGGGTAGACCACCGGGGAAAACCAAAACTAAAGAAGCAATACAGCCTGTGAATTTTACACCCATCGCGTCAAGGTTAAGGCCGAGAACTAAAACCGAGCCGGTAGTCGTTACGGAAAAAAACTCAAAAACTATTTATGACACACTCGTCTCAGAAAGTAATGAGTCGGATACGGAGTCAGAAACTAGAGTAGAGGCAGAAGATGTACCGATTTTGCGAAAAAGCCATAGTATGTTACCGTCTTTAAATGACACGAATGCAGAGGATACTGATGACGAATCAAGCGAAAGCGATAGCACTAATAGAGTTATACAACCTATCAGGAGCGACGAAATCGAGGTGTATTTAAGTCCACCCGTAGATACATCAGAAGAAGAAAATGAGGAGGATGTAACGATGTGCGAAACCGTGGATAATACGCAAAGGCCCAACCAAGAAATGGCAGATAGTATTAGAGAATCAATCAAGCGTTTCGATTTAACAATGGCCGGTCATCAATCATATTTTTGGGATGATGAATTCGTTGAGGAACAGGCGAATGAAATAGAAAATGAAGAAGAAATAGATCAGGACGAAGTTAGATCAATAGATGAGATTATAGCGGACTTACAGGAAATCTCAGAACAAATAAATCAACCGGACAAAAGCACTTCGGAGAATAGCAATTTAGAAAAAGAAACTAGAGATTCGGTAAAAGACGCTATAAGTAGTAAGAAAACAGTCACTTTCGACACCCCCATCTCAAGGGCGAGACCTAATGCTCAATCAACCCCCTATGTACCTAACCCGATTCGGGAAGAATCAGAGTTAGACGAGTTAGAAATAGAGCCTAGGCAAAAGGGAGTGGTTCCACGTAAAATAATAACGAACGAAGTAAAAAGGGTGCCTGATAAAAATAAGATAAGGTTCAAACCTGGGATAAACATAGCGATGCCCCACATTGACGTTCGAGAACCTCCTTTTCAAAATACGAAACAAGATGAAAAGGAAATTAAACTAGATAGGCTGAATGTTCTAACCTATGATAGAGGACCATTAACGAATAATAGGGACAATTATGTTCATTTTATGTCAGCAGATGCAGAGCCATCTACACCAACGATTAAGTTGTTGATAGCGACAGGAAGAATAGATTTGCAGGAAATAAAAAGTAGCAAACCGAGGGTAGGGCAGGTTCTAATTACGCCAAAAGGGAAATATAGGACATTCTCCGTAATTATAACAGAAAAATGCGATCAAAAAATAAACGAAGAGGATTTAGATTTCGCTTTGCACAATCTTAAAGGTGTTTTAATCAAAGAGGGAATAAAACGATTCAGGGTGTCGCGCTATGGTGACTTATTGGATGAATGGGGTGAAAAAGGTATAGAAAAGTTAGTAACAACATTTCTCAGCAGTGGAATCGAAATTAAGTTATGCTACGGGAAAATAAACATTCCCACAAAGGAATATCGCGAGAAAATAATATCAGAATACCATGACAGTTTAATAGCAGGTCATAAAGGGGTAAACAAAACGTACCAGCGAATCAGGGAAAAATTTACATGGCCAGGATTAAAACAAGATATTACTGAATATATCCGAAAATGTAGAAGTTGCGCGCAAAGAAAGATAGTACGAACAAAAAATAGAGAACCAATGCTCATAACCGATACACCCCTAGAAGCGTTCGACAAAGTGTGCCTAGATACGGTAGGAAAATTACCCACTACGGCGGATGGAAATTGTCACGTATTGACTATGCAAGACCAGTTAAGCAAATATTGCATATTTATACCCGTCCCAGACATAAGTGCGACGACAATAGCTCACGCTCTAGCAACGCACTTATTTTCAATTTATGGAGCACCTAAAACCATCCTAACAGCTAGGGGTAGAATGTTCACTAGCAATTTAATGAGAAGATTAGCCAAACTTTTTAAAGTGTCACAAATAACCACTACTGCTTATCCTCCACAAACGAATGGTGCCCTAGAGAGAAGCCATGCCGTATTGGCAGAATACATTAGACATTACGCAAATTCAAACGACGATTGGGATCGCTTATTACCCTTTGCGATGTTAGCATACAATACCTCAGTACATAATGCGACTAAATTCACACCTTATGAGGTAGTATTTGGGAAGAAGGCAAGGATTCCCACATCTTTTCCCACAGAAGAGAAGTTAGCAACGTACGAATCCTATTTGCAAGAATTGGTTACGCGGCTTATCGAAATCAGGAGGCTAGCGGCAAAAAATATAATAGACGCTAAAATTAAATCAAAAGAGGTTTATGACCAACAAGCTAGACCGTTGGATATAAAAGTAGGTGATGTAGTAGATGTAAAAGAAGAGGTCAGAGCAGGAAAGTTTGAACCTTATTATCATGGACCCTACGAAGTTATTTCCATCACTGAGAATAGCAACTTAATTCTATGCGACGCTGAAGGAAAAAGGTTTAGGAAACACAAGGACCAAGTCAAAAAGGCGTACTTATGACTAGAAAACGAAGCAGGATTTCTAGAAGATAGGGACGGTTTCATACATGTTTTTACCGACGGGGCTTGTAAAGCTAACGGCAAAGAATCAGCGAGAGCAGGTATAGGAATATGGTTCAATAAACAACATCCTCTCAATGTCAGTGAAAAAGCGAAGATAAAACAAACCAATAATGGAGCAGAAATAGAAGCTATCGTGAAAACAATTAGCATATTAAAGAAAAAAGGGGTACGCAAAGTCAGGATACACACCGACTCTAAGTTTGCGATAGATGGTTACCTGAGCTGGTTACCAAAATGGCAGAAAAATGGGTGGAAAACTAATAGAAGGAAAACTGTAGTTAGTAAAGAAATATTTAGCAAACTAAACGACAATATAACAGGGATTAAAGTAGAACTAATTTATGAACCAGGGCATAGTGGAATTAAAGGCAACGAAGAAGCCGATAGTTTAGCTAAACTAGCTATAGAATAGAAAGACGGTTGCTGCCCAAACCCAATAGATTAGCAAATTTAACTAAACGTTAGTTTAAAATTTTGGTTGCAGAATCACAGCCGAAAATGAAGGGGATAGCGCTATTTCTAAATAATCGCATTTTAGAAATCAAGATTTTTTTTAACCATAATTACTTAGGCTTAAAAAAAAACAAGCAAGGATACTACATTTTGAAATTTGATACGTACAGTACACTTAACAATTAATAAAACGTAATAAAAAAAAAAAAAAAAATCGAAAATTTTTTTTGATCATTCAAAAATTTAGTCAAAAATTTAGAGGCATACGATTTTTTTTTACTAATAAAATAAAAGCAAACAAATAAATATTATTTTGTATCCTTGGCTTTCAAATAATTTGTTTTGGAAATATAAGGGTTTAAACGAGTAAACTATATGAATATTATTAATTTCGGGTAATACAATTAATAAACTCATCATAACTATTAAAATACTATTAATTAGTATTAATATTAGTAACAATAAACAATATTAAAAAAAAAACATTAGGGAATAACCTAAATTTATAGATTAAACAACATATTAATTTTAATTACAAAAACTTGTAAAGTAACTTTTAACGTAACTGAATAAAAAGATTGGGATTAATTATTATTTAATACGGTATAACCATCATATATACATTCAGGGATATATTACAGGGGTTATATTTTATAAACATAAAATTCATAAAACGACAAAAAAACACTAATGGGTTACTTAAATAATTTATCTATACATTTAATTTTTAGGGTTATAATATACATGGTTTAATCACATAACAATTAAGAATTTTAATATTAGATTTTTTATCATAAAAAAATGGGTATAACTTATAAAAAAATTAAAACATCATATTGTTTTAGTTCTAACTACTTGAACTGAATATTTAGAACTAACAAAATATCAGTAAATAATAACTAACCTGGTTTTATTTACGATAATTGAAATTTTAAATTATAATCAAAAAGGGAAATTTCTTAAAATTCAAATATTTTTTTTTGTGATCAACAACAGAAACTGTATGCTTTTCACAAAGATTATTTATACTTTCAAAAAGAAATATATTTATGCTGCAATTTTGCTTTTAAATAAGGTAATTTCTATTATTTGGGTCTCAATTCCAAAAAAATTATTTATTCATTTTCAAGTGATTTTCAAAAATCTACATCAATTTTTTTTAGAAGTGGTATAGTCTGCATGCATTTAAATATTAAAAATTTTCATGTGAACATATTGTTCAAAATTTTATTTCAAAAAAATTGTTTTATTTAACCATTTAAAATTTTTTTTTTTAATTAAAATTAAAAACTGGTGCTAAATTAATTGCTATACATTCTATAATTTTCATTTTAAAAACAGTAAGTACAAAGAATTTAACATATTTCAAAACAATTTTTAAAATCGACATTTAAATTATGCTAAAACTAAGAAAAATTAAAATTTATTTTTTTTAAGTAAAATTATTATAAACAATTCAAAATTTTTTTTTTTAAAATCACATTATTTCTTTTTATTCATTTTTTTTAAATATCAAATCTTCAAAAATAAATTTATTTACAACTAAATTTCAGAACAATTAATGAATCATTATTTTGTATATTTAAAGGTAGTATATCAATAGATATTTTTGGTCAATTATTCAACAATAAAATTTGATCACATATTATAATTCCAATAATTAAAAATGAATAAAATTTTTTTTTTGTTGTTAAACTAATTAACTTCTTTATAAAGGGCTGTCAAGGGACGACAGCAAGAAAAAGAGAGGGTTAGGGGTTGGAGAACATTTTTTTTTTAATACTTTATCTCCAACATTTTTTTTGTATTATTATTTTATATACAGCCATTATATACATACAGCCAATAAAATATTTTTTTTTATCTATAATTTGAAACAAATCAGTTATCAATTGTTTTCATTTTTTTTTCGGGCATTCATCAACGAAAATATATGTATGGACACGTATAGAAATATACAACACATTTTTTTAGGTAAAAGAAACTAAGTGTCAATATTTCATTTTTCTTTTTAATTATTTGAAAATACATTCCATACACTTGAATTTATGTGTTATTTTTTTTTTAACTTGAGCAAAATTAGTAGACTATTAAAATTGATAATTATATAATAATTTTAAATTAACCAAACTTAACAAAAAAAATTTTCTAATATTTTTTTCATAAATACCAATTTATAACATAATCAAAATAATGAAATTTAATAATTTGCTGGTTTTGATTTTATTCTTTATATTTCATTTTTTTTTATAAAAAAAAAATATCAGTTTTTTTCTATCATTTTTTTTTCTCGTACAAACAACATTTTTTTTTCCTTTAAGGACGAGAACTTATTTGACCTTTCCCTAAAAATCTTCCTAAAACAAAAAAAAGAGGAAACGACTATTTATCATTATAAAAGGAAAATCAGTTCTCGTTAGATTCTTTTTTTCAGCTAATCTACAACATACAACATTTTGCGTTCTTGGACAATTTGTAAACATTTAAAAAATGTAAAACCACTAAAGGACCCTTTGTAAAAAAAAAAATTATAAATAGATGACATCACACCTACACAGGCTGCCAAGGGACGTCAGCCAGAATAAAGGGGGGTATTTGTTACGGACGGATTTCCGTAATTTTTAAATTTTTTTTAGGCGATAAATATTATTTATTAAAAATAATATTTATATTATCAACGTTACAACTATTTGTCAATTATATACATACGTCTATACAACACACAACACACACACATACTAAGTTTCAGACACTAGAATAGTTAAATAATATTTCTAATTAATTCAATAAATATTTATAAATTCATTTTTTTTAGTTAATTTCTAAATCAAAGTTTATTTTGCAAATGAGTTCAGATTATTGAACTTCATATTGCGAAATAATTCAAACTAAATTAACAGTCGATTTCGCAAGTTGTGGGACTTACACTGCAAAGAGTTGCCACATTATTTTGGGAAAATGAGGAAACATATAAAGTATACCGATAATAAAGGTGGTTGAACCGATCACGCCACGATTAAAATGCAAGTTTTGCTAAAACTTGCATGGAAACAACGAGGTGTTGATTGCAAAATCAACCCTCCCACCACCTAAAATTATATACCAAATGGGTGTGATCGTTGCCACCAAATTATTATTCGAGGAGTCTTAATTTGTTTTTCCCGCAGAGCGGATGTATTTCCCGCCAAGGAGCGGATGAATATTAAAGTTTAACTCCCACTAAGAGTGGTAGAGAGGATC
This sequence comes from Leptopilina boulardi, assembly GCF_019393585.1. Taxonomy (NCBI): domain Eukaryota; kingdom Metazoa; phylum Arthropoda; class Insecta; order Hymenoptera; family Figitidae; genus Leptopilina; species Leptopilina boulardi. Next base: position 51,531 of record NW_026137773.1, read on the forward strand.
ATTTATTCCCCATAGTAAGGGTTGAAGTTCATCGAGTTTTATTTATTAAAAATATAAGTGTTTATTCCACAACCTGTGAAGTCGACGAGTACATAAAAGTTCATTAAAATCAAGAAGATTATCTGAAAAGTATAAAGTGTTCTAATTGTTAAAGTGAAGAATCCATTTCTTGTCTAAAAGTATTTATCATATATTCGCAATTGTTTATATTTCAAGTTTACTGTTCAAAAAAAAATTCAGATTTTGTGACCCAATATTCTGAATTTTTAATAAACAGAAATTGAAATATTGAAATAATTGTCCGAAGACAATTAACAAAAACAAGTTTGATAAAAGAAAATATATAAAAATAAACGAAGGTGGAAAGATAGCTTCCGCATACTGCAGATTCATATGACAGATAACAATTTAACTTCTGAGAGTGAGAAAGTAATTTGATACTTTTCGGTATCATTTTAGTTATTATTATTTGGGTGAGTTGTCTTGAATTTATATTCATAATTTGGAAATTACAGAATCTCATAAAACCAACACTATTACACTTATTTCATTTACACGAATTAATTTTTTTGCTGTTTTTATTAAAATCCTACACGCATTATTGATCTCTTGTTTGTGTTCATAATATATGATTTTTGTGAGACTTGAATTTTCAATTTAAGTAGCTTAACGTAACAGTATTTTCCATTGTAATTATTTTTTATTTAAAGATCAATTGGGGTTTTGAATGTATTTTCTATTGGGGGTTGTATGAATAAATGTTACCTTATTTTATGTCAATTCAATTCTCAATTTATTTAATCACCTTTATTTGTGTTATCTCATTTCTTTCTTTGTGAATATTTTCAACGAAATACCGTCTACCCGGGGGTGTTGAATAGATAACACTCTAAGCAACAGTCCACTACCTTTTTCTATCTTATGTAGCGAAGAGCAATTACGCTTACCGAATAAGCGGTTTGTTAATAATAAAGATTAGTGTAGTTTCTAACTTATTATTTTTCTTCAAAATTTATTTTACTTTATTTATTTTTTTGTTAATCAACATCCGTCTTTAACAGGGTGTGTAGTCTATTCTTTCTTCGAACCTGAGTTAGACTCGAAGGCGACGAAGAATTCTTAAGAGTTTGAAGAACGCCTCGAAATAATTTATTCGTAGAAAATTAAGGCAATTCACATATTTAATAAGTTACACTATCACATAAAAGTGCGTTGAGGGTTCAGTGAACCTCATGTCCCAGCAATCCGGCTTGAAGGACCAAATTATGTTATAAATTGTTCAAAACCATAGGAGAAACCAAAAATAACTTGAATGGCAAAAGAAATTAACTTACTATTTATTTTGTAAACTGCAACACAAATACTTGGCAATACGCATGTAGTGCAAAAGACGAACAATAAACTCAACGAGGCGCGACTTAAACGTAATAAGAACGTATGTAGCGAAAAGCTCACGAAAAACTGAACTCCTTGAAAAAAGGGTCCTTCCTTTGAAGTCCCTGTAGCAGGTAGGCTCGCCCCACCACTCGCCGGAAAAGGGAAGCCCCGCAACGCAGGCCCACGAGAAAAACTGGAAAATCCCAGCGTAGAAAAATGGGCTAACAAAGTGAAAATATATTTTCGATTTTGGATATTTGTTAACTTAATATAATAAAAGATTGTTAGGTTTGAAATAACAAATGTTACAATTTTTATGTTAAAAACAATTCGTTTCAATGACACTTAAAATTAAGCACAATATTATAGGTTCGAACTAAAAATTTTAAGTAACAATAAATAATAAAAAACACCATAAACAATTGGCAAACATTGAAAAAAATTGTTCTTAAGTAACTTTTTAAAAACAGAGTAATATTACAGGTATATAGCGCGGGTTCAGACGTGGTCCAAATTTGTGATCTGGTTATATTCCCCTCGCCGTCTGCCATTGTTACAACGAAGAAAGGAAAATATAATTTGTTAAACGATGACTATTTTCCAGTAATAGTCCCTGTTCGGGCGCCAAAATCTGTAATGATTGTTATTAATTATTTATATAGCTCGTCGTACCAGGGTTTCGAAAAGGTTATAAACAAATGAGATTACAGATTTGAAACGGATTTATTTACAAAAGATAGATAAAAATAAAAGAATGAGCGGTAACATTTAACAAAAGAATAATAGATTCAAAAGACAATTTTTACGTGAATAAAATTAACGTGGTGAAAACAATATCAAACGCGCATGATATTGTTACGACGAAGCGATGCGAAATAATACAAAATATTTCGGTTAAAACGAAGAATTTTTACGTTTCAATTACATAACTTTACGAGATCATTTAGTTTACGCCAGGGAATTTCTTTAACCTAATCCAAACAAAATGATTATTCAAAGAGTGATAAAACCACTCGAAAAGGAAAAATCTATGAGAGTGGTGAAACCACTGTTAAAAGAATTTTATACGTTAAATACGGTAAAACCGTTTTCTCAAAAGTACGCTAATTAATGGTGAAACCATTGTGTCGAAAATCTAATCTGCAGTGAAAACCGCATTCAAAAGATGCTATGTGGTATAGACCGCTTTCGCAATGAAGGAAGAAGTGAAGAACTCGGGCCGCGCGCTCTGCTTTTACGCCGGAGCCAGGAATACATGATTGGCTGGCGCGTTGGGCTTGCGCGCTCACTCGCCTTCCTCACTACCGAGAGTCTCGGGACTCACGTGGTCACGCGAAAATAGAATATTGATTTTTGCTTCCTCGTGGAGGAAGCTATGTAGTCCTTTCGTTTATAAACTTTTTAAAAATGGTGAAAACAAATTTTCCTCTATATAGAAACATGTTATATGAGATCCTGATCAATTGTCCGGATGTATGTATGTGTGTGTGTGTGTGTGGATCGTTTTTGTGAACACGATATCTTTAACAGGTTTTAATGGATTTGGATAAAATTTGGTAGGCTTATTTAACACATTAATCTCTCAAAAATGACGAGAGGATTTTTAAAAATACCCAAAAAAAAAAATTTTATCGTCTTTTTTCCAAAAAATTTTTTTTAATTGAAAAAATTTTTAAATCGAAAAATTTAAGGTAATATATAATATAATCGTCTTCTTTATGTCAAGATGAATCGATTGATATATAAAAAGTATAGATTTGATTGAAATTTAAAAAATTAAAGAAAGTTAAAAAATCAAAAATTCTCATTTTAGCTAAAAAATGATGTGTTTATTTAAATTCATGTTTATATATGAAATAATTTTATTCCCTGCATTAAAACGAATTGGTTGGTATATATAAAGTATAGATTTGATTTAAAATTTGAGAATTAATAAAAATTAAAAAATCGAAAATTCATATTTTAGCTAAAAAATTTTGTGTTTTTTTTAAATTCAAGTTGATGAATAAAATAATTGTATTCCTTGCATTAAAACGAATCGATTCGTATATATAAAGTTTATGTTACACTCAAAATTAATTAAAATTTTCTTTATTTTTCAAAAAATTTAATTAATTTAAAACATTTTTAATTCGAAAGTTTTGAAATCAATCAATTGAATTGGACAAATTCATTGCTTCCTTCACGAGGAAGCGAATTTTTTGCTTCACACAATGAGGAAGCATAATGTTTATGAAATAAACATAAAGGACCCCCTACTTGTTTTTCTTTATACCAAATTTCTACAATATCTAAAAATTTACAAGTTATTGACAATTAATATTCATTACAACAACAAAAATATAGCGAGGATGATTGGAGTTGATTTTTCTAGAGCTGTCAAGAAAAAACTAATAATTTTAGAAAAAATCATGAATTTTCTTCCAATAACGGAAAAAATATTATCTAAAAGGCTTCAAATTTACTATTTTTACGTATTTTTATGTGAAGATTATAGAAATAATTTAATAAACATTATAAAAAGTGGAAACAGTGGAATTTTTGTTTAAGTTTATTTCTTCAGTCGTTATAATTCTAAAATAAAATAGGGGGTTCTTTATGTTCATTTTATAAAAATTTGGTTTCTTCGCGAAGAACGCAATAAATTTCTTTAACTCATTTAAGTGATTTAAATTCAATTAAAACGCAAAATGTAAATACAATAAAAATATTGCGAGTTGAAATAAAATTATGTTTCTTATATTTTTTTAGTAAAATATTTTTTATAAAATAAAATCGTACAAGTGCGAGTTACACTCGCACTGAAATTGACGGTTCCGTACTCGAAACGAACTTATTTGGTATAAAAACAAATGTTTAAAAAATATGTGTTGTATGTTAAATAATATATGAGGCAAAATTCCTGAAATGTCCGAACAAAAAATTAAAAGTTCTCGAATTTAATCCATACTTTTCTAAAATGTTGTTATTGTTGGTGAAAGTCTAAAAATCAATTAGTATTGAATTTAATAAAATAGTTTTTGAATTACAACGTTTTTAATTTTTGACTGTTGAAAAATAAAATTTTTTTCAATGTACAATATTTATAAGTAGAATGCATAAAAGTTAACATATATATAATGATTTTTAAAGCTTTTTTGACGGGCTACACGCTGTTAATAAATTTTTTTTTTTAAATAACATTTGACCTTGAAATTCAAGGTCAAAATGTTAATTTACGTTTATCTCAAAATCGGATTTTTTGAAATTATTTTTAACTATCTCAGTAGAAAGCTTGACTAATTTCCTACAAAACATGTAATTTTCAGAGTAAGATCTTTTAAAGTTTTTGAGATATTAAATAATTAATTAATTAATGTTTATAACAAATCAAATATTTTACAAACGAATAAAGTTACCGTAATTCTGAAGGTAGCAATTGAAACTTAACGTAATTCCGCATCCAACGAGCCCTATATGAAGTATTTTGGATAAGTAGATTGTTAATAAACAATTGCAATGTTAACTAATTGTTTATTAACAATCTACTTATCCAAAATACTTCATATAGGGCTCGTTGGATGCGGAATTACGTTAAGTTTCAATTGCTACCTTCAGAATTACGGTAACTTTATTCGTTTGTAAAATATTTGATTTGTTATAAACATTAATTAATTAATATCTCAAAAACTTTAAAAGATCTTACTCTGAAAATTACATGTTCTGTAGGAAATTAGTCAAGCTTTCCATTGAGATAGTTAAAAATAATTTCAAAAAATCCGATTTTGAGATAAATGTAAATTAACATTTTGACCTTGAATTTCAAGGTCAAATGATATTTAAAAAAAAAATTTTATTAACAGCGTGTAGCCCGTCAAAAAAGCTTTAAAAATCATTATATATATGTTAACTTTTATGCATTCTACTTATAAATATTGTACATTGAAAAAAAATTTTTTTTTCAACAGTCAAAAATTAAAAACGCTGTAATTCAAAAACTATTTTATTAAATTCAATAATAATTGATTTTTAGACTTTCACCAACAATAACAACATTTTAGAAAAGTATGGATTAAATTCGAGAACTTTTAATTTTTTGTTCGGACATTTCAGGAATTTTGCCTCATATGTGATACAAAAAGGAACAATTTCGAACCAAAAATTTGAAAATAACAATAAATAATAAAAAAAACCATAAACAATTAGCAAAAATTGAAAAAAATTGTTTTTAAGTAACTTATTAAAAAGAGAGTAAGTTTATCCAAAAATTCGTAAATAATTGCTTAAAATTGCAAAAACATGTGTGTAAGATTTTCTAAAAGCATATTACAAAGGATTTTGATTAATTTGAAAATAAGTGAAAATACATTTTCCAAGGTCTGTTTCGAGGTCATGGTGTCGGTGTCGCTTTTGTAAATTTGTTAACTTAATATAATAGAATATGTTTAGGTAAAATTATAAATAATTATAATATTATAAATATTATATATATTATATATATTATAAATTATAATAATTATAATAATAAAATTTATCATAAATGCATAAACTTTGCTTTTATCTGTTATATAAACCAAATTTCACTGAAAATTAAATTCCTTTTCAAAAATTATTAATTTTGAAAAAATTTCTAATATGTTGATTTCTTTCAAAAATCAATAAAAATTGTCAAAAATGATTAAAACTCGCATTTTCTAGTTATTTTACCTTATTTTAACTAAAAAATAATTTTCTTTTTAAAAATAATTGATTTTTAAGAATTTTCGTAAATTTCGAATTTTTGTCAAAAATCAATAAAATTTATCAAAAATGATTAAAACTCGCTTTTATTTGTTATATAAATTAAATTTTATGTTATTGTTTGAACATTTAAGTCGATTCACGCTCGAAGTGCTGACACTTATATTATACACTCTTTTCAGATCTTTCGTTCTCAGTACTATAAACTTTGTTCGTTCATGACTTTTGCCGTGATCAGATCTACCCAAATTTGTATTTTCTCAATAAACCAATTGTGCAGTTTTCTGTAATAAATATTCTTTTATTCTTTTCCACGGCTTATCTGATAACAGGTTATGGGCCCAGATAATCGAAATTAGTGTTGAAATAAAAGTGAGAATTGAGAACACGAGATTTGCTTTTCTGTTCATACCGTAAGTGTCGTGGCGGCGTGGACGCGTTGTAGTGATATCGAGAAAAATGAGTGCAACTAACTTCTCGCGAAAAGAAAGTTTAAACAAGGAGAACTACAACACTTGGAAAATGCAAGTGGAAACCTTGCTCATTAAAAACGACGCGTGAAGGTACGTAAATGGCAGGAATACGTTGCCTACGCGAGAAGAGGCGACGGAAGAAGCCATTCAAGCCTGGAACGTCGCCGACAGTAAGGCAAAGTCGGATTTAATTTTGTCTATTCACACGTCAGAATTGATTCTGTATAGATTCCCGCAAAGCTTTGAAAACTTTAGGTGCGCAGTAGAGTCTAGAGACGATCTGCCACACAGTGTGCCTTTTTCTGAAAATGTGTTCAAAACCTAATATCCCTTGAAGGAATAAACGAAATTGAATGGTTCTGGGACGAAAATAAAGCTTAATAAATAGCAAATACAGGAAAAATATACAGAAACAAGGTTAACAAATTTTAAGGTTAGGAATCAGCGTCTAAAGTCAAAAATTTCATCAAAAAAATCACAAATCTTAGTCTGTAAACCAGAAAAATGAATCAAATTATGTAATATTACTCATTTAGAAGGTTTTTGAGTCGCTAATCACGAATCTGAAGTCTGATTTTAATAATTCAAAATGGCCGACCCAATATGGCCGACCAAAAATGCAAAAAATTTAATCTCATTTTATTTGAATGACACTGGGTACATAGGGGTTTTTGAGGACGCTGATTACGAATCTGATGTCCGATTTTTAAAATTCAAAATGGCTGACCCAATATGACCGACCAAAAATGCAAAATGTTATTGGATTTAAATAAAACTTGGCATTCAGGGGTTTTTGGGGATGCTGATTACAAATCTGATATCGGATTTTTAAAATTCAAAATGGCCGATCCAATATGGCCGACCAAAACTGCAAAATGTAATTGGATTTAAATAAAACTTGTCATTCAGGGGTTTTTGGGCACGCTGATTACGAATCTGATGTCCGATTTTCAAAATTCAAAATGGCCGACCCAATATGGCCGACCAAAAATGCAAAATGTTATTGGATTTAAATAAAACTTGGCATTCAGGGGATTTTGGGGACGCTGATTACGAATCTGGTGTCCGATTTTCAAAATTCAAAATGGCCGACCAAAAATGCAAAATGTTATTGGATTTAAATAAAACTTGGCATTCAGGGGTTTTTGGGGACGCTGATTACGAATCTGATGTCCGATTTTCAAAATTCAAAATGTCTGCCAAAAAATGTAAAAGTTATTAGATTTACGTTGATAAAATAAAGTGGACAGAGCAAAGTGGTTACTTATTTTTTTAAAAAATTAATAAATACTCATAAACCTGATTATATTTGTTATTCAACATTGTGAACTTGAATTTTGTATTCTAATTGTCAATGAGTTAGTAAATAATATCATCTATTTGGCTATGTGGATTGGAACATGTTTTTGAGATAGGAAAACTGCTAATGTGAAATTGAATATTAAAAAAAAATCGATATTATTATTTATTTCAAATCTCTTATTTTTGCTGCTAACTTCACATCATGTTGTTGGAACAATCTTTTGTTTTAAAATAAAAGATATGTTGTCAAAATAGAAAAAAATACTTTTTTGTGATTTGATTAGTTTTTTAAATATTTAAAAGCATTTGAGAAAATATTCAAACGCAAAGTTTTGCAGATGAAATTGTTTAGAGGTTGGAGGTATGTTTAATTAAAAATCCAATATGTTGATTATATTTTTGTATTTAAATGCCAATACTTACAAAGCCTTAGTTGCCGATAGTTTATCTAGAAATTGCAATTTATATCCTTGCTATAATAAACTTCGTGAAGCTATGACAGACTGCCAACTTGAAAAATCTCAATATAAAGTATCAGAAATCGAAATTGCAGTTCCATTGCAAAAAATGTTAAATAAAACCGCTGAACGGTTGTGTGATGCTGTGGCTTGCGATTGGGATAAACGTTGCTTAAAAGATTTACAACTGTTTGTCAGTTTGGGTTTCGACAGTTCTTCTTCACACCTTAATCCACATCAAAAGTATTCTGATCCAGAAAATGAATGTTTAAGTTCACAAACCTCATTATTTATTAGTAGTCTAATTGTAATACAATTGAAGAGCAAGATACACGATAAATTATGGATAAACCCCACTCCCCAGAGTGTTAGATTTTGTCGACCTTTACGAATTGCAGTAGAAAAAGAAGATGAAGCCTCTATTCTTAAAGAATACGTTAGATTAACTACAGAAATTAATGGTCTTGTTTCACATGCATTCAAAATGAAAAATGGGAAAAGCATTAAAGTACACTATCAAGTTTCGAAGACTTTATTTGACGGTAAATGTGTTAACACAATTGTTGGAAATAAAGCTACATGTAGATGCCCATTATGTAATCGGACAAATTATGCATTTGGAAACTCGAAGGATGATTTCACTCCAACTGATTCATTCTTAGAATTAGGACTGGGTCTCTTGCATTGCGAAATAAATTCCTTTCAGCATTTGTTACATCTAGCATATAGAAATACAAAAGATATACAAACTTGGGATATTAATAAGCAATTAAAAGGTTACATCAAAATTATGTACTTTTTATAGACACTTAAGTTATTTTCAAATTAAAAATACTCTTTCTAATAAAATTTCATTATTTTATCTATTTTTCAAATTTTTTCAAAATTACAGAAGATTTTATTAATTTAATTTAATGATCAACTGTTTACTAATTATAACCTGAATATAAATATTATATATTTCTAGACAAATTGAACACTCAAAAAATTATGATACAGAAACGTTTGTATGATTCTTTTGGAATAAGAGTTGACCAAGTTCTGCAGGGCCATGGTACAACTAATACAGGGAACTTGGCAAGAAAGTGTTTTGATCAAGCTGAAAAATTTGCTAATTGTTTGGGGCTAAACAAAACGTTTATCAAAAGCATTTTAACTATTCTATCTTTGTTCAAATGCAAAATGACCTTAGATTTAGATTTATTAGAAAAATATTCCTGGAAAATTTATTGGTTACATTACGAACTGTATCCTTGGGCCCGAATGAATCCTTCTTTACACAAACTATTGCGACATGGATGTCAAATAGCTCGAAAATTTCCATTACCAATGGCTTATTATTCTGAAGATGCTAGCGAGTCATGGCACAAATTTTACAGGAAAAACATGAAATCTCATGCACGTCAAGTTAATAGTCATCTCGTCTCTTAGACGTTTTTAATCGTGCAATACACATGAGCGACCCAAAAATTTAATTGCTTTTAGTTTCAAAGAGAATAAAGAAAGAGAACAAGAAAAAGAGAATTGCACAGGATATGAAAGACTTCATTACACAAGAGTTAGTATTTAGAAATAAATATTAGAATTACTAACATACTATTTACAAAAACAAAATTAATTATAAATTTTTCATATTCATAAAATTTTCCTTTACAAATTTCATATTAAAATTATTATATACAATATAAAATACAGTATAATAAATAATCAATTATATAAATTCTGTTGAGTAATCACAAATAATGTTTTAGAGTAAATGGTAATGAACCCGAGGAAATAGATGAGAGTTCTTCCAGTGAAGAAAGCACGTCAGATGAAGAAAGCTAAATACTATTTGACTTAAAATTAAAAAAAGATTAAACATTGCGTTGAATTTACTTCCTAGTTTTATAATTGATAAGATAATTACTAATTTTTAAAAGAAGTTCATTATTCACTGTTAAAAATCGTTAAATGTACAACGAAGAAATTTTACTTTTTATTGCTAAAAAAATAAATAAGTTAACAAAAGGAGTTTTTGAATAAATTTTAGTTCAATGCAAACTATAATCATCCCTATATTAAAATCGAACATACTAGTTAATTTGATAAATTTCAAAAATTTTATTTCATTTTTTAATTAGATATATTTTCGCTTTGGTTTTTGATTTTATATAACTTGGAGATCAGATTCGTCATCAGCGACCACAAAAACCCCCAAGTTTTATTTAAATCCAATAACTTTTTGCATTTTTGGTCGGCCATATTGGGTCGGCCATTTTGAATTTTGAAAATCGGACATCAGATTCGTAATCAGCGTGCGCAAAAACCCCTGAATGCCAAGTTTTATTTAAATCCAATTACATTTTACAGTTTTGGTCGGCCATATTGGATCGGCCATTTTGAATTTTAAAAATCGGATATCAGATTCGTAATCAGCGTCCCCATAAACCCCTGAATGCCAAGTTTTATTTAAATCCAATAACATTTTGCATTTTTGGTCGGCCATATTAGGTCAGCCATTTTGAATTTTGAAAATCGGACATCAGATTCGAAATCAGCGTCCCCCAAAAAAATGCCGTGAATTTGGTCATGAAGCTGCAAATTGCCTAAATAGAAATGGAAATACGCGATCTACAGCAAAGAATGCAGAGGATGTTGTTCTATGTGCAGTGGAGTATTTCCCCGAAAAAGAAACAGATGAAGTGTTTCGAGCTGAAAATTCCATCGGTGACTCAAAGTGGTGCGTGGATAGTGGAGCCACTTCGCATTTGTGTTACGATAAACACCTTTTCACTGAAATAGACGATTCGAAGCGCGGTAAGTTGAACTTGGCGAGTAACCAATCCACCGAAATAACAGCGAAAGGAAACGTCTCCTTTGTTGTCGCAAAAATGACAGATAAAGGATGTGAAGTGTTGTTTACCAAGGAACGTGCAACTGTTATCGAAAATGACGGGAATATTAAAGTAACGGCTAATCGCGTGGGTGATTTATATTACGTTTGTGGATCGAAACAAGAATCGTGCTGGAAAACGTCAGAATCCTCGAAATCAACGAAAACAGAATCATGTGATTTAATTACGTTGTACAAACTCCTCGGACATTTGGATATCAGCGAACTTCGGAAAGCAAATCGGGATAATGTTATCGTCGGTTTAAATGTTAAGGACAGCAGAAATAATTTTGATTGTGAAACCTGTGTACGAGGGAAAATGACACGCACTCCTTTTTCTTCAAAATCAGAACGGCAAAGTAAAATTATCGACATTGTTCACAGCGATTTGTGTGGTCCCATGCGTGTTGAATCCAAGGGGGAGCGAAATACTACACAACCTTCATTGACGATCATTCGAAGTGGTACGAGATACGCTTTCTCAGAAAGAAGAGTGAAGCCTTCAAAGCATTTAAAAATGTGAAGGCCCTCATTGAGAATCAGAGGAACAAGAAAATAAAGTTCCTTCAGTCCGATAATGGAGGGGAGTATTTTTCTGTGGAATTCTGTTAATTTTTGAAACAGTGTGGAATTCAAAGAAAACTTTCTATTGCGAACAATCCAGAACAAAACGGATCAGCTAAACCTTTCAGCCAGAACCGATGTTGCACACTAAACAAATCGCGAGCCATTTTAGATAGAGTCGGATGTAATGTTTGATTTTTCAGTCACCATTTCAAGATGTCTTCATTTGCATCTGCACATGGATGTGAAAGATAAAGATCAATTTCTTCTCCGCCACTTATTCGGAGAGTTGTATGTTATTTTTAGTTTGAGCTTGAGATTGTTTAGTTTGGAAAAATCCTCGTAAGTTTAGCTATTTGGTACCTAAGAATCAAATTGTGATGAAGTACTTGGATTATTTATATCAGAACTTTCTTAATATAATAAAAAAAATTTGTTTAAAGTATTTATTAATTAATTTAAAAAATTATTTATATTTATGTTTTTTAAAATTTAGAAATAAATATTCTTAAAAGATAAATTTTTTATATACTCTTTTTACATGAATTTCAATTAATTAGAATATTATACCTTTTTGTGACATTGATTTTTGAATGTATTATCGAATGCCTTGGATATAAGAGGAGAACCCCGCAGTAAACGCAATTGCTATTTTGGTAATGTTTCAGCAATTTATCATAGGAAGCTTCTAATCCTCTTAAAATAGCATTGTCTGCCCAAGAAATATCTTCACTAGGCTTGCTTTTCAAATCTTCGAAATATGAAGTAATCCGGTCCAAAAGAAAATTGAAACCTATTACACAGGCACACAAAAAAAAAAGTTGTCTGTTTCCTGAACTACACATATATTTCCTATAGTATTTTGGCCCGCTGAAACCGAATCTGAGCTCAGAATTGCTCCATCACCCTCAGTTTTTTTTAAATCGACCAAAACCACCCTTAAACGGACAAATTCACACTTCGGCGATAAAAAATAAATCAACTTATTTAAAAAAAAAAACAAATTTTACATCTACGAAACTTTGCTCCACTAACTCAAAAACAAAGCCAGCATTGATCCAGCAACCCCTCAATTTTTTTAATCGAAAAAACTACCCCTAATCTGAAGAATCAAATGCAGGAGGTAAAACAATAAAATAACTGATTAAAAAATTTTATAACCAGATATTTTTACTCCAGCAATGCAGAAACAAAGCCAGAAATGCTCCCTCACCCTCTAAATTTTTTTAAATCGAAAAAACCACCCTTAAATAGAAAAATTCAAATTTAATAAGTAAAAAATATTAAATTACCGGTTTCTTTAAAAACAGAACCTTACATGTATGTAGTTTTGCTGTACTAACTCAAAAAAAAGCCAGCATTGATCCATCACACTCTGAATTTTTTTAATAAAAAAAACTACCCTTAATCTAAAGAATCAAACTTAGGAGGTAAAACAATATAATTATATTGTATTACCTCCTAAGTTTGATTCTTTGGTGGTTTTTTCGATTTAAAAAAATTTTAAAGGGGAAGGGAGCATTTCTGGCTTTGTTTCCGCATTGCTGGAGTAAAAATACCTGGTTATAAACTTTTTTAATCAGTTATTTTATTGTTTTACCTAAGTTTGATTCTTCAGATTAAGGGTAGTTTTTTTTATTAAAAAAATTCAGAGTGTGATAGATCAATGCTGGCTTTTTTTGAGTTAGTAGAGCAAAACTACATACATGTAAGGTTCTGTTTTTAAAGAAACCGGTAATTTAATATTTTTTACTTATTAAAGAACGGTGCTGAAAAATGGCCAAAATTTGCCCATGTGGGAATTATGAAAAACGAGTAGTTTCCCATAGTTTGAACCCTGCTGAATCCGAAAATGATAATTAGAATCTTGCAAACCTGAGGGAAAGGGATGAAAAACTACTCCTAAATAAGCAATTCCAATAATTCACGACAATTAAAATGCAGTCAAGTAACATCTAAAAAATAAACCAAAATCGCTTAAAACTTGTTACTCGGGAATTTTCGGGGTCGCTGATTACGAATATGATGTTAGTTTTTGAAAATTCAAAATGGCGGATCCAGTATGGTGGACGACTTTTTTAAAAAATCTTGAGAATCGCCTGAAACTTGTTACTCGGGGGTTTTCTAGGTCGCTGATTACGAAAATGATGTTAGTTTTTGAAAATTCAAAATGGCTGATCCAATATGGCGGATAAAAATTTTAAAAATCCACAAAATTTGCTTAAAACTTGTTACTCGGGGGTTTTCGGGGTCGCTGATTACGAATATGATGTTAGTTTTTGAAAATTCAAAATGGCGGACGAAAATTTTAAAAATCCACAAAATTTGCTTAATACTTGTTACTCGGGGGTTTTCGGGGTCGCTGATTACGAATATGATGATAGTTTTTGAAAATTCAAATTGGCGGATCCAGTATGGCAGACGACTTTTTTAAAAAATCATGAGAATCGCCTGAAACTTGTTACTCGGGGGTTTTCAGGGTCGCTGATTACGAATATGATGTTACTTTTTCAAAAATTGGAAATGGCGGTTCCGATACGGTTGGACAGTTTTCTATGAACCGTCGTATTCGCTTGAAACCACTAATATTTACTATTTGAATTGTTCTAGACATCACTTACTGTTTATTTATACGTATACCCAAGAAGCACGTAATATAACCTCAATATCAAGGTAATATTACACGTGAGATTCGTAATATAACGCTGTAATATTATAGTAATCTTACAGTGATCTTAAAATGTCCGCCTCAAGGTAATATTACCGGGAATATTACTGTAATTACAGCAGGGTTCAAACTATGGGAAACTACTCGTTTTTCATAATTCCCGCATGGGCAAATTTTGGTCATTTTTCAGCACCGTTCTTTTCTAGAATTTCTTGTGGCAAAGTCGAAATCACAATATGTTGAACTTCTAAAAGTCTCTTACAAGTATGGTCAAGTAATGACTGTAACGGTACTTCGGCAAGAGTTTCAGTGACATTAATATTCTCTGGATAACAACGAACTTTGGATGACAAAATGTGTTCATATGATGGTAAAAATGTAACACCCATTTTATTTTGCAGATTTCTAATGTTTTGATATGCATGTTTAGAAAATTTTGATCCAATCATTAAGGCTAGGGCCTCATCATCAGGCACTTTGGTATCAGGCTGATTTTCTTTTGCTTTCAAGGCAGTTTGATAATTTTTTGCTTCACTCGGAGAATCTGTAATACGGTTAATAACCGTAGCAGCTGCATGAGCTCCAGACGAACGAAGGCTTACTTTCGTTGCAAACGCAAGCTCGGCTAAACTATAATTTTCACGCAGACTTTCCGTTTTTCTCCTTTTTGTTCGTTCAGAGGAGTTTTCGAATTCTAAAGAAGGGTGACCACCTTTGTTTACTGTTGTTGACGATGCATGTACAGCACTATTCTGTAAAATACATTTGACGATTTTTTAACTAAGAAATAATGGTGATAACTAAAGGATTGCAGAACAATATATGAACTTACCGAAATAGTTTCAATAACATTCAACCAAGTTTGATTTTTGCTCAAAAACTTTTCAGTTATTCTATGTGACTCCGCCCATTTTACTTTTATTTTTGAAAGCAATAATTTAATCCTTTTTTCTTCTTCAGGACTAAAAATGACTGCAGCAATGTTTCTTTCTTTGAAAAACCGTTGTTGTAAAATGTCAAATTGCTTTGCAATGTAATCTTGAAAAATATTTTTCACTATATTGAAAATTTCTAGCCTTGTGAATTCCATTCTTGTATCATTGATGGATTCTAAAATATTAGTAATTATGACTAAAGAATTTCTATCATATTCACTTAAAACTGAATTTTATTGAAAGAATAATATAATTTTTAAATTAATATATTAACTTTTACTTACTTTACAGATTATTTAACTAATTCATCACATTCCACATTAATGCTAATGACACTGGCGAATTAGGTTAAAGCCGTGTAAATAAAAAAAAACAAATGAATGACTACTTATTTGTCACAAACTTCCTCTCATAGCATTTTATTCAAAAAATAATTTTTAATTTAGAGAAATACGTATAATTTTGAAAAATTTACAAAAAATAGTTAAAAATTAAAATAAAATGATTTTAATAATAGTTAAGAATAATTAATAAATTTTAACTATTAAAAAATATAAAGAGTTAAACTATATATCATTAAAGCTTTTATTTGTTAAATTTTTTTGAAGTCAGTTAATGAAAATTTTATGTAATTTTCGAAAACATTAAATAGCGGACAGTTGTTATTAATTTTTATAAGACTTTAATTTTAAAAATCTTTAATGTCATTAATTACTATTCCCAAATAAAATTTTAACAATTTCAAAAGATTAGATTTAATATAGCAAAATTGTTTCGAACAATTATTTTATAAGTGAACATTAATTTTTGAAATTTACTGTCTGACATATTGGATCCGCCATTTTGAATTTTTGAAAACTGATCTCAGATTCGTAATCAGCGACCCAATAAACTTTCAAGTACCGTGTTTTATTAAAATCCGTTTACTTTTTAAACTTTCTGTCCGCCATATTGGATCCGCCATTTTGAATTTTTGAAAACTGATCTCAGATTCGTAATCAGCGACCCAAAAAACCTTTAAGTACCGTGTTTCATTAAAATCCGTTAATTTTTTAAACTTTCTGTCCGCCATATTGAATCCGCTATTTTCAATTTTTTAAAACTGACCTCAGATTCGTAATCAGCGACCCAAAAAACCTTCAAGTACCGTGTTTCATTAAAATCCGTTAACTTTTTAAACTTTCTGTCCGCCATATTGGATCCGCCATTTTGAATTTTTGAAAACTGACTTTAGATTTGTAATTATTGACTCTAATAACTCTTAAACAGTAATCAATGTTAGTCTTTAAATTTATTATGGAATGTTTGTACACATTTTTGTATTTTTTAAGCGTTTTCCTCCATTTTGTGTCACTCAATTGAAGTTTCAGAACAAAGTTGCAAAAAGTAGCAGCCAAACTTGCTTTTATATGATTCTGTAACTATTTACCTTCATTTTTATCAAGGGTAGAAAGCGGAGAACCATGGAGCAAAAAACTTTTTGAAATATTACGATAAAATAATTTATCGCTTGCATCGATCTTATCTTAATTCTTGGAAGTATTAAAAATAATTATAAAAACCAATTAAATCTGCTTAAACGAGAAATTCGTTAAGTATATACTTCTAGTAACAACCTCCATTTTACACAAATGCCAAAAAAAATTCCAGACAAAAGTAATGGACCCTTTAACAGAAGTCAATTTTTCTGTGCTTTATACAGTTTTTCCAGTTGTGCTGACATGACAACTTTGACGTTCTGTTACAACGAAAGTATGCAGTTTAGTGATCTGTCCTTTTATAACTAAATGCATCAAGTACCCAACTAACTAATCTTCAAGTAAAAATAGTATTTTTTAAACTTTTTTTTTGAGGTTTTGTCCAGCTAAATCCGGGTTTCAGACCACTGTGGCAATCAAATGAACAAAATTTTTTTTTTCATTTACTAATAAAAACCCAATAACATCACTCAGAGTAGTTAATAATACAATAATTATCAATAAAAAACCAAAACTTTTCACATTAAGGGTGAAAACAACCCTTGATCATATTATGTCTATTGTGAAAAAAAGAATATCCAAATTCAACAATTTAATGTTCGACTTTTTCTCAAAAATACCGCCAAAAATTCTGTAAAAATATATCCAACCAAAATCCATTATCCAGATGCGGCGCTCGCACCCCTAAGAGCCACCCCTATAGATGGTGCAAAATAAAAGTGTCATTTTTCACCCTTTGGTGTTCGGCTTTTTTCTTAAAAATACCGGCAAAAATTCTCTAAAAATAAACCCAACCAAAATCCATTATCCACATGCGGCGCTCCCACCCGTAAAAGCCACCCCTATAGATGGTGAAAAATTTATTTATTATTTATTAAAAATATCTCCAAAAATTCTTTAAAAATATATCCAACCAAAATCCATTATCCAGATGCGGCGCTCGCACCCCTAAGAGCCACCCCTATAGATGGTGCAAAATAAAAGTGTCATTTTTCACCCTTTGGTGTTCGGCTTTTTTCTTAAAAATACCGGCAAAAATTCTCTAAAAATATACCCAACCAAAATCCATTATCCACATGCGGCGCTCCCACCCGTAAAAGCCACCCCTATAGATGGTGAAAAATAAAAGTGTCATTTTTCACCCTTTGGTGTTCGACTTTTTACTCAAAAATATCGCCAAAAATTCTCTAAAAATACATTCAACCAAAATCCATTATCCACACGGAAAAAAATTCTCCTGCAGCAAAAACACTATAAATTTCAGAAAAGATAATTCTATAGATTGTCTTGTAGACTGTAAGAAAATTGCATTTCGAACTCATAAATTGGGAACAGCATAACTTGAGTTGCGTTAGTACGGAGACATAGCGCATGCGAAACGGATTGTACTTTGTCACACTCTAGGAAATTTGTTTGTTTCCCCAAACATCAGCGTTTGCCTTTTTGTGAATACTCTAACCGGGTTTTATAGATGGCGGTAGAGATCCAGTTGATAACACTAGAAATTTTTTTCGTGCACATGCGGCGCTGACACCCCTAAAACCGACCCTTATAGGTGGTGAAAATTAAAAGTGTCAATATTTAACCATTGGTGTTTGGCAATTGCATGCAGTTGCGGATAGATACTGACATTGGCTGCATAGCGTGCGAGTACACATTAAATTAGAATATAACCGACATTATAGTATAATTATAATTATATTATAGTATAACAGTTCTGACTGTTGTACTGGGTCAGCAGTGGGCCAACCCTAGCTGGTAACGCTGTTCAGTACTGATTTTGTCCCGCTCACTAGTACTATTGTAGTACATACTGGAATAATACTAACATAGTACTCATCGGGAGTTAAAATCTCAATTTTTTTTTCAAATTCATATATACATATGAATATAGCCGCGGGGTCTGAACCTCCATAGTGAGAGGTTGTATGGGAAGTGGTTTTTCGTTTGCAATTTTGATTTAACGCGCGTTTTATTGTGTCATTAGTTCATTGTGGTTCCTTTTGAGGCCCATTTCTTTCCATATTTAACTTTATTGGTGTAAATACCAAAATATAGTGAATTCTGCGACAAGGGAAGCAGATCGCCGGCGCGCAAGCGCGCGCTTGGCTCGTTCTCGATTTTTTCGACAAGACATGTCACAGGACGATATTTCCACTGATAAGCAGATTGATTCTGCTCACAGTGATGAATTAAATGATGTCATGGAGACTGAGACTGAAGAGGACGATGCTGCATGTGCTTTACTTGCAATGCAAGATTCCAAAAGACTGAAAACGATTACAACACAAACTTCAAATGCTTTAGGAGAAACAGGATCTGTCTCTCGCATTCCTTCCTCCGAAGTTGAATGAGACAAGAACACAACAAACGAGGCCTTCAATCCAAAAAATCAAACAAAGACTCGCGGACCTAATACGTCCCTCAGATACCCATTATCCGAAAAAGGCCATTGCAAGGTCCTTATCCAACTCCACCCAAACAGCGAAAAAATCCTAAAAAAGGTGAAACTTCATAAGGTTTCTTTCGGTCGTCTTCTGCATGCGCGGGATTCGATCCACAGGAATTCTGTCGTAAATGTTAATTCTAATGGCATTGGTAAGTTGTGCGTTGTAATGAAATCGGGTGCTGAAGCCAACAATTTGCTAAATGATGAGCAAATAAAAAGCAAAGGTTATTTAGCTTTCATTCCTGCCAGTTTTTGCAGATGTCAGGGTGTCATTCGCGATGTCCCTACAAACATCTCAGTCGACGAAATTAAACAAAATCTAGAAATTTTAGGTCACATGAGAGGAAGAACTTCTGTCATAGAGGTTCGACGTCTCAATAGAAAATTGAAAAATAGTGAAACTGGTTCTTTCGAATATAGAGAATCCCTTTCTGACCTCGTTACGTTTGCCGGTACAGAACTACCAGACAAAGTGGCGCTTTATAAAGCCTCGTCGTCAGTTTTTCCTTACACACAGCAAGTAAGAATGTGCCTTAAATGCCTCCGCTACGGCCATATTGCCTCTCAATGCCGCTCAAGTGTTCGCTGTGTCCATTGCACTGAATAACATTCTCACTCTCCTCCCACTCCTTGTCCCAATCTTGAAAAATATCCAATCTGTGTGCACTGTCCTGAACAATCTCGAAAACATCGTTCTGACTGCAAGGACTGCCCCGAACTGATTTTTCAGAAACAGTTTAGAACTTACGCCGCTGTCAACAATGTCACCTTCCCGGAAGCTAAAAAAGCTATCAGACCGAGAAAAGAGAACTCAAAAAATGATCAACCCCAAAATCATATTCCAAAACCAAGTTTCAACTTTTCTCAAAAATCAACTCTCACACCCAATTAATCTTAAACGACTAACGCTCCCTTTCAATTTACTGCATCTGCTAATTAATTTACAGACAAAAGAACTTTTTCTAACGCTACAAAATCATCAAATGATCAAATTGACAGAAAAATTTCACCACAAAATAAACGGAAACACATGAGTCAAAGTAATCCTTTGACCACAAGTTTTTTTTTAACAATGGTAGATCGAACATTGATCTTCCTAATGGTTTTGCTTTAAGTAATTCAAAATCAGTAAATTCTAATCCCATTACAACCTTTTCTCAGAATAAAAACATTCCCAATCTCTCGAATACAGATTTATCCGGAGCAATATCATTCTTAATCCCAACATTGTCGACTAGTCCTCAAACGGCTATTAATGAAAGCCTCAACTTGCTTAGTAACCTCTCATCTGTGATTGCTTCACTATCTGCTTTTTTCAAATTCAAAATCAAAATGAACTTAACGAATAAAATCCGAATTGTGCAATGGAACTGTCAAGGCATTCGAAACAAATCTGGCGAACTACGCAATTTGTCTTCTCATTTTGACATCTTGCTACTGTCAGAAACTTTCTTGAAACCTTCTCAAAGATTTTATTTTAGAAATTATAATATCATTAGAGCTGACAGAATAGCGAATAGAGGCGGCGGTTTAGCAATTTTAATCCGTCAGGGCATAAGATTCTCTAGAATAACTTCCGTATTAAATATTGATAATAGTCTTGAGACACTTTCCATTTCCATCCAATCAACTATAGGAAACATTTTAATTACTACCTTATATAGGGTCCCTTCCAGCGACAATAACATTTCTAAAATTACCTGGTCTAACCTTTTTAATTCTATATTTAACCTTAACGCAAATAATGTTATCATTGCTGGTGACTTCAATTGTCACCATAGCTTATGGGATAGCGCAAACATTTGCCATAACGGTTCAGAGTTATGTGATTCACATGGACTATTGCCAAATTCATATACAACTCTACAGCGTGTAAAAATTTATTTTTTAAAATTGATGGCGAAATAATAGGTCCACGAATCAGTACAGATGGTTTACCGCAGGGAAGTATTCTTAGTCCTTCTCTCTACTCTGTCTACACAAGAAAATTGCAATCACTTTTACCACCTAACTGCATATTAGTTAAATTTGCGGACGACTTATGTGTTATTTGCAGAGGAATTGACCCTGTCTTATGTATTGATATACTTCAGAATTGCCTTAACATTTTCTCAGACTACTTATAAAGTAAAAATCTTGAACTCTGCCCTGAAAAAACTCAACTTTTATTATTTACAAGACAAAATCTGGATCTTGAGAATCGCCAATTCTCTCTGACACTCTCTGACATTCTAAAGGTTTTCACTACCACTTGGTGGAGTGCAGATCCCTCAATACTTTTAAAAGTTTTTGATTCTATGATGAGAAGCAATTTTGACTACGGATCCCACACTTATACTTTTAAACGTTACAAATTTTTCGATAAACTGGAAAAGATCAGGAATGAAGCTCTCAGGAGATCTGTCGGTTACCGAAGAAGCACAG
Organism: Leptopilina boulardi; assembly: GCF_019393585.1. Lineage (NCBI taxonomy): Eukaryota > Metazoa > Arthropoda > Insecta > Hymenoptera > Figitidae > Leptopilina > Leptopilina boulardi. Next base: position 73,253 of record NW_026137773.1, read on the forward strand.
CCATAAATGTCATGCTCGCAGAAACTTGTGAACCTCCTCTAAGGAAACGCTTTTGTTTCTTAGCAAAAAAATATCTCGCTAAAGTTTTTTCCAACGTCAACCACCCTCTTCCAAATATATTACATAGACTTTGGAACTCTATACAAGGAAAAAATCCCTACTCTATCAGAAACACATTTGTTCTTATTACCGCGTTCGAAAAAGTCAAAGACTTTAAGTATCAAATCCGTAGTTCAAATCGTCAACCCTTCTATGAACTTCCATACAAAGATCAAATGTTTACCCCAGAAATTGATATTCAGACAGGAAAGACGATTCAGATTAGTCCACATCCTAATATAAAGTTTCAGGAGCTAACAGTTGAGAAATACTCTGATTATTCACGCTTCTACACCGATGGCTCAAAAGATGAAAAAAATAATACAGCAGGCTGCTCATCAATAAACACGCAAGAAGAATTGGAAATAATAGCTTGGAAACTTTCACAACACGCTTCTAACTTCTCTATCGAGGCAATAGCCATAATACGAACACTGGATATTATTTTACAACGCAATCTCCATAAGAGCGTTATTTTTTCTGACGCGCTAAGTGTCATCATTAGTATTGCTTCAAATAATCCCAATACTATTCAATCATACCTAATATTTCTAATTAGAAATCGTCTGTCTACTATTTTCAACCTGAACCATACAGTCTTGCCTGTTTGGATCCCAGGACATAGGGGTATCATGGGCAATGAATTGGCTGATGCTGCGGCCAAAGATGCGGCAACTAATGGCAACCTCTTAAACCTCCCCTTACCTTGCTCAGATTTTTTCTCCTCAGCACGATTCGAATTAAATATCAGTTGTCAAGAATATTTCAAAGATTTAGGAAGAATAAAAGGAAAACATTATACAGACTTATTTTACAAGAAACAAACAAAACCGTGGTTTAGAACATTTAAAGCAAAAAGAGAATGGATAGTTTCTATCTGTAGGATGAGAAGCAACCACTACTCGCTCAACTGGAGTTTGGCTAGGAAAAATATTGTAAATTCACCCGGTTGCACATGTGACCCTAACATCGATCAGGATATTGATCATATTCTCTGGGCCTGTCTTCTCTACGATCAAGAAAGAATACAGTTACTGAAGTCTTTATCAAGAGCACTTAAGTGTGGCCCACCATTTAGCAGTGTCCAAATTTTGTCAAATCCGTCATTAAGAATATGCTCGCATGTTTTTCGACTTCTCAAAAAGTGCAATCTTAAAATTTGAAACGAATTGAACTATTGAATGAAGTCATATTCAAACTTTAAAATACCAGGTAATGGCTGTATGTACGCACCTTAAAGGACGGTACAGTGTCAATGTAAACCTTGTGTACACGACACAAGGAAATCTAAAGTGAAGTGAAGTGAATATAGCCGCAAGTCCCCCCTCTCATCTCCCCTCCCTTGCAAAAATGACCTAAATTTTTAGGTTATGTTCGTTCAAGACTGTGAATATTGTCGCAAGCCCCCACCTTCCTTACGTTGAAGGGGAGGTTGATTTTTCGCCGAAATGGAACTAAATTTTACAGTTAAGTTATTTTGGCAGGAAACGGCCAAGAAACAAACATAACCTAAAAATTTAGGCCAAAATTTGGCGCAAAAATCCAAGAAACAATCATAACCTCAAAATTTAGGTCAAACTTTGAAGGAAAATTACCAAAAAAACTAACATAACCTTAAATGTAGGTCAAGTTTTAGCATGAAAATTTAAAAAATTAAGTAAATTTTGTTTTAAATATTGAAAATAATAAAAATTATTATTAATAAAAATCATAAATAACATTAAAAAAAATAAATAATAAAATATTAATAATAGTTTTAAATTCCAGAAATTGGCCAAACATTAACTCAAAATAGGTCATAAGGCCATTTACAAAAACAATAAAAAACAGGGGGTTGGCGTGCGAAGCCCCCTAGTATATATATATATATATGTATATATAATAATAATAATGCATTACAATTACATCAAAATTTTTGAGAGATAGTATTGGAAAGAAATTATTAAACATATTTTTTAATAAAAAAAATCATCGTTTTCTACCTATTGGAATAATTGAAAGACTTTTCTATTTAATGTTTTTTACCACCGACATAGTACTAATAAGGTATGAATGACAGTGTCCTGCCAGTACTCGTTTTAATATTTTTTTACCTCCGACAGAATACTGATTCGGTGTATGAGTCAGTACACTGGCAGTACTGAAAGTCAATACCGACGGCCAGTATTGGATCAGTACCATGCCGGTGTTTAATTACGGCGAGCTACGGACATTTATACTTGGTTTGGTAGACAATTTACGGAAAATTAAATTTACCAAAAAAAAGACAATTACAAAATATTTAACTAAAATTGAATTTCCCGCTATAGAGGCTGTTCTTTGGGCTTAAAAGCCCGATTGTCTTTTTTCCGTAAATTGTCTACCAAGTTTAATAATAAGAAAGCGTTATTCAGGAAATTCAAAAATGTTTTCAATATTGAGTTTTTGTTTGTTATTTATATTGCTTCGTGATAAAAAAATATTAATTTCCTAAATGTACTTAATTATGTATAAATAATAATGATAATATAAATAATTTTATTATATTAATATAATTACTGTCATTATTTTTTATAAAATCTATAATGTATTATTCTTATTATCAATTTAATATTTATTAATTAATTATGTAATATATTCTTTATAATTAATTAAATAATAATAATAATTTATTTAAAAAATGATAATAATAATAGATTAATATAATAAAAAACTATTAATATTATTATAATTGTACACTTAAGTACATTAAGAAAATTATTTTTTTTATTAAATAGCAATATAATTAACAAAAATTAAATCAATTTAATAGTAAAAATATTTTCATATTGCTTGATTATCCTTTTCTTATTATTAAGCATTTTTATATAAGCGCGCTTTTTTCGATTTACAAGAGTTGTCGTAACGCAAGCGCAGTAGCCGCCAAGACAGCATGTCTATCGCGCATGCCTGATAAATGGCAGACCTTCCGGCATTGTTTACCGTCCTACGTTCTTCCCTCGCATTCCTGGAATTCCTCATTTTGTGTGCAGCGTGACCGGTTAACCAGCGACAGCCCACGTGAACGAATTCAAAAACATTTTCCTGAAATTATCTAAAGGGAACGATGTCGAACAGTGATTATGAAGGTACCACTAATTTCAAATAAAATGATAATAAGTAATCTATTATTATAATTTAATATCGCCCTTCAATTTATAACCTACAAGCACGTGTTCACAAAAATAATTATGCATTTTTCAAAATTTCTTCTTACATAGACATATATTAATTAAATTTAAACCTATTATTCTATTGTTATTATTATTTCTATTTTAAATAACCCTTCAAAAATTGAGATAGAAAATTTCTGCTTTCTTCTCTTACCCAAGAAGCAAGTAATATTACAGTTACTTTACAATAATATTACTGTAATATTACGTGCTACATGGGTACCATATATTTACATTCTCGAAGGAAGAGTTTAATTAAGATTATTTTCGCAGATAATTATGCCATCAACTTGTGCCGCTGTTGGATGCAAAAATGTACAGGACAAAAGAAACCCTATGTTCAGGTTCTTTAGATTTCAGAAAAATGAGCTGTGTTGTAAAAAGTGGCTAAACGTTTGCAAAAATAAAACATTAAATATAAAGAACGGTGAGTTAAAATAAATTTATTAGATGGAGATAAGTACTATAAATTTGTATATTGAATTAATTTATTTTTCAGCTAGGATTTGTTCAATGCACTTTCGGGCTGATTCTTATAAGCCAATCTCATTCGTGGATGAAATTTTGCAAACATATAAAACAACTGTGAGGACACTTTGTGATGATGCTATTCCCAGTGAAAATCTTTGTTTTCCGGATGCAATTGTTTGTGAAAATAATAATATCAAATCTTCACAAAATGCGAAAAGAACTTCTCCTATCACATCTTCGCCAATAGCATCTTCGATAATAGAATCTTCGCCAATAGCATCTTCGTCAATAGAATCTTCGCCAAAAGCATCTTCGCCAATAGCATCTTCGCAAATAGCATCTTCGATAATAGAAGCTTCGCCAATAGCATCTTTCTCAATAGCATCTTCGCCAATAGCATCTTCTTCTATCACATCTTTGCCAATAGCATCACAACTTCTCGATAATGATTTATTAAATTCATTCCAAATGTTAATAAATGAAATATTTGTAGATTTTCGTAAACCAGAGTATCGCGAAGATTTGCAAAAACATTTGCACATTTAAAAAAAAGACTTTGAAACAGAAATAGAAAACGAATTAAAAAATGAAAGCTTTTTCGAAATGATAGTTCAACGTTTAGATAAGTCAGAAGAGAAAGTAAAAAAAGTTCAAGAAAGTATGGAAAAGATGGAAAAAAAGTTGAAAGTAGAAGCAAATAATTTAAAATTTAAATTAAAAAAACGGGCCGAAGAATATTTTAAAGATTTATCAAAGAGAAAAGAAAAGGAAGGAGTTTCAAAGACACACAGTAATTATTACAAACAAAGAACAAGTTATGCCGAAACCAAATTAAAATTAGCTGCAAAAGAAAAAAGTGACATTATTCATAAATTAAAAAAAATATTCACTCCTGGACAAGTCAGTAAATTTTTGAATCCAGGTAAACGAGTTAATTGGGCTCCTGAGGATATTGCTGAAACAATTTCACTTCGAGCCCTGTTACGATGTAAAAGAGTTTGTTAAACTGGAATATTTAAACATTATTAATCTGCTCTTCGGAGTTTCTCTCGCAACAACCCAAATGATAATAATATCATTTAGTTTATAATTTTATGGGAAGGTATTCCTCTCCAATCGGTATATCTCATCAGGAACAAGGGATTTAAACAAAGGGTAGCAAAATGAATAAGTCTTCTTATTCCGATTAATAGTTAATTTGATAACAATATGTTTATTTACTCGACTTTTAATCTTTCACACAACCAACTACAGTGCATTTAAAAATGTTAACTCAAGTCAAGGCTCGACTTTATTTTATGAAGTTTCATGAATGATAATTTTTGTTCGGTTATTCATTGAAACGATACAATTTTACTTACGTAACCGCCTTAATTCCTACCGCACTGAAGGAGTAGAGAAAAGTCATCTGGTCTTTTTCCTTCCTATCAGAACGGGCTTTTAGTAGATGATTGTTTATTAGAGAACTATATTTGTCCTCTCTGTTATCTGTGTTGTGTCTGTGTATCGAACAACACGACGTGATACGATTCCCTTCGATTATAATGCATTATTATAATTCTACGTATGGAAATTATTCACTTTCGGGTTGTGTTCTTTAAATCACGATTGGTTACTTAATTCGTCAACAACTATATCGAAGTCAACTCCCACGACACCTTGGCACCTTTATGTGAAATATTCGAATATAGTTACGCGTTAACGAAAACACCTCGATCATAAAAGACACGGAAATTCCTGGTAAAATAATTACAATTTGAATTTGATTTAAGTAAAAGGAATTTCTTAAATCGGTATCAGAGATAATTAAGGTAATTATCTCTTTTATATTTAACGTCTGCCTAAATCTAGTTGCCCGTGGCGAACCCTTTTGAATCGGCCGAATCTCACAGACGGTCGACTTCGCGATGAACCGATTAGCACGAAGAACTACCGCGAAGAAGCAAAATGTCAACGGTTCACACAAGTTTTAATACAAACAATTGAGGTCGGGGTGTGGTAAATTTGGAAGAGGTGGAATCGAAAAATGAAGAAATGAATTATAATTTCTTAATCATTTCTGATGAATCCCAGAATTTCTTTAATGCTATTGAACTCTGTTACAGTGCAACAGAGCTTAGCTCATCATTTTAGTTACCAGGTTGGATTGGCAACTTGACTTTTATAAGTAATATTTTTACAGAAACGTTGACGTTTCTTATTTCCTTCAACAAACTCATATTTGGTCATTGACGCAATAAGAGTCTTGAAGCTTCTATTATCAAGCTAATTTATGAGCATTCTTTTAATTCTCTTTTAATTCATCATTTTTGAAATGATTCTATTGTAATGAATGATTCGAATCAATAGGGAATAATAGGAAAGGGATAATACTCTTTGAATGTAGTAAAACCAACGTGAACACAATGCAACTGTATTTTTCGAACCGTATGCTAGATTCTTACCGTTATAATTTAATACTCATAAAAATTTAATACTATTTCTGGAATAGAATTGTAATGATTTTATCAGGAATTAATTAATAATAATTTGGACTAATTAATAATGCTGAACCTGTATTTTTGAAAGAACTTGCGAAATGCTTTTTTTAAAATAAAAGGCCATTCAACAAAAAGGAAATGTTGACGCAATAACTTTTCTCATCCTTATTTCGAAATCACAAATTGGCAATAGTTGAAAAACTTGTTTCAACACTTTCTTAAAACAGCACTTTTTATAACATGAATGGGGTTAATAATTGCGTGATATATATATATATATATATATATTTACAGAAATGAGTACAAATACGTGTACGCAGGTATTCACGCAAAAATTAATGGGGATCCGAATTTCCAAAATATGGGCTTAAAATGAAAAATATTACGGTACCCAAATGGTTCGTAACAGCCCTAAGTGCAAAGAGTTATGAACACATGAGAAAAAATATAGGTATTCCTTTACCAGGATTGGCCTCCATAAGGCGGTGGATCCAAAAATTCGATGTATCACCAGGTATACTCTAAAGCGTTTTAGAAATTATGAAAAAAGGAACACAATTAAGAACGAATGCTAAGCTGACAATACTCAGTTTGGACGAAGTTCATTTAAGTCAACAATTTTGTCTTGACAAAAGTGAGCAAAAAATCATTGGTCCTCATAGAGCGTGCAAAACGGTTATTGCTCGAGGCTTAATTTCGTTAATTTCGTCCATGACGAAAGAAGTCTTGTTAGATATAATACAACAACTAGAAGCAACTGGCTATACAGTTGTCGGAATTGTTTCAGACTTGCATGCCTCCAATACAAAATTGTGGACAAAACTGGGTATTGACACAGAGACATTTGAAAAAGTATATTTTCAGCATTCTTCTCGTCCAGAAATAAAAGTGCACGTATTTGCAGATATTCCTCATTTGATAAAATTAATTAGAAATTGGTTCTTAGATTTATTCTTTGTGTTTGAAAATAAGAAAACAGATGTTTGTTATTTGTATAAACTTTTAAATATTAACAAGGGAGAGCTGAAATGTGCTTTTTCACTAACAGAAGGACATGACCGACCAACATGTTTAGAAGTAAAGCACCGACTTCGATGGTATATTTTGGGCAAACATGCAATGATAGCTCTGTCACAAGGTTGTAATACGGAGAAAGTATTTGATGAAAGTCTTTTAAATACAAGTGACATACCTGAAGCAGGAAAAGAGAGTGATATCATAGGTGAAATAAATATTATTTCAAACGAAGATAACGATCTTGTAACTGTGAGAGAAATTTGTGAATCTCTGTATGATGGTAGCAATGAAGATGTTATTGATAACGAATGTGAATTTAACGACAATGAAGATGATATTATTTTGAATCTTCCGAATCATGTGGTTAATTTTCCAGAACATGAAGAAGAGGAAATATCAGGTTAGTATCTCATAATATATTTTTTCATTCTAATTACAATTAATTTCATTTTTTTGCTTTCTATATATGTCTCATTTTTACAGTTCAATGTCCAATAAATTATCAACCACAGAGGGTGGATATGGATCTCCTTAATGAACTTGAAAAGGAAACAGCGATTGAAAAAATGTCTGAAGAAGGTTTGAAATATATAGCAGGATACGTTGCGTACCGATTTCCAACTGATGACACACTTGGTTGCCACACTTCAATCTTGCCTGAAATATCTGACAACGATTGGATTTGCCATTTATCGAAAGGATATCTAAAATATCCGTCCGATAAATTACTTCAAGCTGCAATTATCATGGAAAAAGAGTTCATGGATTTTCATGGCCCAACTTTTTCAAAGGAAAACATGATTTATGAAAAAGTAGCTACAAGAGTAAACGACAAGTTAGTCAACAAATTGGACGTAAAAGTATTATTATGTCTAGTGCGTACGAGAACACTGAACCTGAAAAAAATATTTTTTAACCTGGAAAACCTGAAATTTTATTTGGCAAAAGCGCTAGACACCTTCATTTCAAAAAACGTTCTTATAACTTCTTTTAGAACGTTCCATGTCCGCCAAATAATGTTCTAAAACATTTTTGAAGTCAGGGAATCTAGAGATTTTGCCAAATAAAATTCCATGTTTTTTAGGTTAAAAATTAACAAATTTTAACAATATTTCAGAGGTTGCTTCCAACGTTACGTCTACTGAACCAAAAAACAAAAAGCTAAAAACATACGCAGAGATGGCTGCGTGTAATTGGGCCTCGGAGGAAGAGGATGAAAATGAATTCTATCATGATGCTGATAAAAGGACAAAAAAATATAAAGGTATTTTAACATTAAATATTTATTAAAGAAAAGTTGGAAAAAGGTTAGGAAAAAGTCTGGGAATTTGTGGGAAAAGTCAGGAAATTTTTTTTGTACTTCTTGCTGGACAACCTGATTGTATACCTGAAAAAAATATTTTTTAACCTGGAAAACCTGGAATTTTATTTGGCAAAAGCGCTAGACACCTTGATTTCAAAAAACGTACTTATAACTTCTTTTAGAACGTTCCATGTCCGCCAAATAATGTTCTAAAACATTTTAAGAACAACGATGTTCAAATAATGTTCTGAAATATTTTTTGGCTAACATGAAACGTTCTAAAAAAGTTATAAGAAGGAGGATGAAAATGAATTCCATCATGTTGCTGATAAGAGGACAAAAAAATACGAAGGTATTTAATTTTTCATAATTTCAGGGAGCAAAAAATGAACATTTTTATAAATTTTTTAAAATTTTTTGGGGAAAGAAAAAGTTTTATAATGCTAATAAATAAAATAAATTTTTATTTTCTTAAAAATACTTTAATATTTGATACTTTTCATTTTTTTTTAATATTAAATATTTATTAAAGAAAAGATAGAAAAAGGTTAGGAAAAAGTCAGGGAATTCGTCGGAGAAGTCAGGAAATTTTTTTTGTACTTCTTGTTTTAAGAATTCTGTAAAATAAAAATTCAATACATAAGAATTCTTTTTAGTAAAAAGTTTAAAAAGAAATTCTGAAAAATGGTAATTCGAAAAATGAAAATTCTATCTCACATAATTCTTTAAAATGAAAATTTTAACAATTAATTTTTATGATATGTGCCCTAAAAAATGTAATTCATGTTATTTGATTTACAGAAGTAAATGACCTCTTGGTGGGAACCTTGTACCGGAGAAGAAAGGAAGCGTGGGACAAACTTAAAAAAATAAATACTTCATTAAAAATGTGTGCTCACTGTCAACAGCTTTTTTCGGAAAGAAAGAAATGGATTAAAACCCGAGACTCAGCTGACAAACAATTGCAAAAAATCAATCGATATTGATATCATTTTCTCTTTTTATATTTAATTTTTTTTTGTAATATACCTGGTATTCCAAACGTTCAAATGAACAAAATCATTCATTAATCTATAAACTTTTTCAAAAAATACATAAGTGTAAAATTAAATAGTATATTAAACATTAAAATATTTTTGAATTTATTTTTAGAACAATAGACAATATTTGAAATAAAAATTTCTTAACAAATTAGTAAAACACATTTTTTGTTCATTTGGACGTTTGGAATACAGGCAAAATTATTTTTTGTTTTATTAAGACTGGAAATGCCGTTGACCAGAAATTGCACAACGCAAATGATATTGATGAGAATATCATTTTCTCCTTTCATATTTAATCTGTTTTGTAATATACCTGAAATTCCAAACGTTCAAATAAACAAAATCATTCATTAATCTATAAACTTTTTCAAAAAAACTACATAAGTGTAAAATCAAATAGCATATTAAACATTAAAAATGTTAGAATTTATTTTTAGAACAATAGACAATATTTGAAATAAAATTTGCTTATCCAATTAGTAAAACACATTTTTTGTTCATTTGAACGTTTGGAATACAGGCACTTTTTCGTAAAAATGTAAAGTTTTTTTCATTACATTGTATTATTTAAAGGTACATTGACTTTTGAATCCTGTCCTTTTTATGCTGACCATTCTGTCCTCTTCCAACTCGTGCATCATTGTATGCGCTAGATAAGGACAGAGCGATCAGCATGAAAAAGTCTATTTTCTTTTTCGCTAACACTCATGTCGCCCCCTTGTCTCATCTTCTCGCTAGCTGGCAGGATGTAGAAGTCAATGTATCTTCTCATTAGACAGCTAATCAAACGCTGCAACACAGTCTGAAGTTGTTAACATTTAATGTGACATTATAATGTGATACTAGTTAATGTAAGAAAATAATTATAACTATAATAATTGTAATTATTAAAGACTGAAGAGACCCCTGTCGATTGGGAAATTAAAATGCGTTTATTTTAATGGCCTACATTTCTTTATATATTTATCAATTTTTCAATCTTTTGTTTCTGGTTTTAACCATACATCAATTTTTTTAATTTGAATTTCCTAAATTCCGTATTTTTTAATTAATTCATTTGTTACATTACTCATTTGCTTGCATCATTCCAAAAGTCTAAATTTTTTCCCATAATTATTTTTTAAAATTTAATTTTTTTGGTGCAATTTTCTATTTTTCCAAGTTCGCTTTTTTAGTTATTTTTAAAATTTTCAATTTTTTTCTTAAATTTTTGGTCTTAACATTTCTTTGAATATTTTCATATTTTTTCATTCTTAAAAAAATTGCTATCCCAATTTTGAAATAGAAAAAAAAATGAAATTGCCCTGGTGCCCCAATTGGTATCCGGTCTAATTCGTCTCAGGTGCGCAAGTCCTCTACGGTCGGTTTGTTCGGCCAAGGTCGACTTTCTTCGTTAAAGCCATTTTTATTGCAACTTGAGCCTCGAGTTGACTGTTGTGCGCTTCTTTATATTTTTTACTAAAAATAACACAGGCACACAAAAAATAAAAAGCTGTTTGGCCGAGACACTACAGTAGTCTATTTCAATGTATTTTTTCACGCTGAATACGAATCCTAAGTCAAAATTATCAGATTGGCTTTTATTTTTGAGATAAACTCAAAAAACTGCTCAGAATGGAAAATAAAATCAAAAAGTTAAAAAATTTTTGAATGTCACGGCGATAGTGTAATTCCATGTATTTCTTGTCGCTGAATCCGAATCCAAAGTCAGAATTGTTAGATTCGCTCAAATTTTTGAGATAATTGCAAAAAAACGCAAGTACCAAAAAACTCAAAATACTCAAAATCAGTTTTTTGGAATTATCTTCAAAATTTGAGCCAATCTGTCAATTCTGACTTCGAATTCGGATTCAGCGTGAAAAAATACATGAAAATGCACGATCGTAGTGTTTCGTCAAAAAAAATTTCTTTGTGCAAAAATCGCCAAAAACTGATAAAAATTCTGAATTAGGGGCACAGATAATATTTTTTTCCGAAACACTACGATAGTGCATTTTCATGTATTTTTTCACGCTGAATCCGAATTCGAAGTCAGAATTGACAGATTGGCTCAAATTTTGAAGATAATTTCAAAGAACTGATTTTGAGTATTTTGAGTTTTTTGTTACTTGCGTTTTTTTGCAATTATCTCAAAAATTTGAGCGAATCTAACAATTCTGACTTTGGATTCGGATTCAGCGACAAGAAATACATGGAATTACACTATCGCCGTGACATTCAAAAATTTTTTAACTTTTTGATTTTATTTTCCATTCTGAGCAGTTTTTTGAGTTTATCTCAAAAATAAAAGCCAATCTGATAATTTTGACTTCGAATTCGGATTCAGCGTGAAAAAATACATGAAAATGCACTATCGTAGTGTTTCGGAAAAAAATATTATCTGTGCCCCTAATTCAGAATTTTTATCAGTTTTTGGCGATTTTTGCACAAAGAAATTTTTTTTGACGAAACACTACGATCGTGCATTTTCATGTATTTTTTCACGCTGAATCCGAATTCGAAGTCAGAATTGACAGATTGGCTCAAATTTTGAAGATAATTCCAAAAAACTGATTTTGAGTATTTTGAGTTTTTGGTACTTGCGTTTTTTGTCAATTATCTCAAAAATTTGAGCGAATCTAAAAATTCTGAATTTGGATTCGGATTCAGCGACAAAAAATACATGGAATTACTCTATCGCCGTGACATTCAAAAATTTTTTAACTTTTTGATTTTATTTTCCTTTCTGAGCAGTTTTTTTTAGTTTATCTCAAAAATAAAAGCTAATCTGATAATTCTGACTTCGGATTCGCATTCAGCGTGAAAAAATACATTGAAATAGACTAGTGTAGTGTCTCGGCCAAACAGCTTTTTATTTTTTGTGTGCCTGTGTAATTTAAGTTATTTAATATCATTAAATTATTACTGCTAATATTGTTGTTGAACTGATTGTTCATTGTGTGCGAAAAAATAACGGACAAGGACGAAAAGATTAAAGCGCCTGTTATAACCATCACCAAAGAGTCACCTTTCCTTGGCTATTGGGCAGTTGCTAAAAAAGTAAGCCATTTCTTGTATGTGTGACTGGATCTGAGAAAATGGTGCGGTGCTATCAACCAAAATCAACTTTTTCAGAAAAACGCGTTTAAAGTTTTACTACCAATTAAAAATTTTTTTGTTTAAACAAATGAAAATTTTTTTTCAACAATTTGGAATTAGTTGCGCTGTATTTTTAGAACCTTAAAATACAGGAAACCGTCATAAAATAAAATGGATTTTTTTATTGACAACACCGTTCTTTCAGATTCGGTCACATATATATAAAACGTAAATTAATTTTATCATTCACGTATATGGGTGATTCTCCGCGTAGCGCACATGTTTTTTTTCATGTTGTGAAAAAAAAATAACAAATATGTTTAAATAATATTTCAATTCCAATGTAATAAGGTAATTTCTGTGATTACATACAAAAACCAATAGTTACTTTTGTATTTAACATTATAATTTTTCGTGAAAAGTGGTTTTTAAGGTTGTAAACGTCAAAATTTGACCTGTCCCCACAGGAGGTTTAAACATGAAAGTTAATATTATGGAGTACCTGGTTATAAAATTTGTTAATCAGTTATTTTATTGTTTTACCTCCTGAATTTGATTCTTCAGATTAGGGGTAGTTTTTTCGATTAAAAAAATTCAGGGGGTGCTGGATCAATGCTGGCTTTGTTTTTTTGAGTTAGTAGAGCAAAACTACAAACATGTAAGGTTCTGTTTTTAAAAAAAGCCGGTAATTTAATATTTTTTTACTTCTTAAATTTGAATTTTTCTATTTAAGGGTGGTTTTTTCGATTTAAAAAAATTTTAGAGGGTGAGGGAGCATTTCTGGCTTTGTTTCTGCATTGCTGGAGTAAAAATATCTCGTTATGAAATTTTTTAATCAGTTATTTTATTGTTTTACCTCCTGAATTTGATTCTTCAGATTAGGGGTAGTTTTTTCGATTAAAAAAATTCAGGGGGTGCTGGATCAATGCTGGCTTTGTTTTTGAGTTAGTGGAGCAAAGTTTCGTAGATGTAAAATTTGGTTTTTTTAAAAAATAAGTTGATTTATTTTTTATCTCCGAAGTGTGAATTTGTCCGTTTAAGGGTGGTTTTGGTCGATTAAAAAAAACTGAGTGTGATGGAGCAATTCTGAGGTCAGATTCGGTTTCAGCGGGCCAAAATACTATAGGAAATATATGTGTAGTTCAAGAAACAGACAACTTTTTTTTTGTGTGCCTGTGTTATTGTAAGTAGCAAGGTGTCACATTTTTTTCCACTTAGAATCTTAGTAAGTTCTTTAAAATAACTTAAAAATTCATAGATTTCCGACAAAAATAACCATTCGCACTCCAAAAAATTTTATATTTCTCAAGACTTTCGTTCGTGTCACACAGATAACTAAACTCTCGTTTCATTTTGAAAGTAGATTCTATTATTGTGAAAGTAGAATTCCATTTGGTTTAAATATCCATTTTGGGAAGATACATTTTTTTCTGTTATATTACAATATGAAGAATATTTTTTTTTAATTTTGGGCGGAATGCCTGAAACTTGTTACCGTGGGGTTTTCGGGGTCGCTGATTACGAATATGACGTCAGAATTTAAAAATTCAAAATGGCGGATCCAATATGGGAGATATTTTTTTTAAATTTCGGGCGGAATACGTGAAACTTGTTACCGTGGGGTTTTCGGGGTGGCTGCTTACGAATATGACGTCAGAATTTTAAAATTCAAAATGTCGGTTCCTATATGGCGGATATTTTTTTTAAATTTCGTGCGGAATGCCTGAAATTTGTTATGGTGGGGTTTTCAGGGTCGCTGATTACGAATATGAAGTCAGAATTTTAAAATTCAAAATAGCATAGTCATTGAGCCATTACCAATGAGGAGAGGGAGGGGGAGAACAAACGCACCATACATGATAGCGGCCTCGCGAAAGCGTTAGGTTTTTTTTAATATTTATATATAATTTTAGTTTTTTAAATATTTTTTTTATGTTATATATATATATATATTTTTTTCTTTTTTAATCGTTTTTATTTTTTTTATATATATGTATACAAATTATACTGTTTTTTTAAATATTTTTTTTCGTAAAAATAACGATTTAAGTTTTATTTTTTGCATATATATATATTTTTTCTAAAAATTTTTTTTGCATGATTTTTTTAACCTTCGCGCTACCGGGAGCCACCCGTGGTGACCCAAACGTTTTTTTACCAGTAATGTATTTTAGTAATTTTTAGAAATTGATGAAAACTCAAGTAAATTTTAAACATTTTTTATCGCCGGGTCACCCTGGGTGGCTCCAGGTAGCGCGAAGGTTAAATGTTTCTTATGTATATATAAGTAAAGACTAGACGATATCTGAGAAAATAAAAACAAAATGAGCTAGATTCAAATTCTAGTTTAACATCCAAAGAAGCTTGTTTAAGAAATTCATTTTGCTTGGAGCAATCTATGACAGCTAATGGTGCATAATCTTTAAATTTATTCCTGGACAGTAAAGGCTCAGGATCTTTACCATAGTATGATGATTGAAAATTACAATACATCTCATAGAGAATTGAAAATTGATTTTGATTAAAATTCAAATTTAAATTACTATAAGGATAGTATTATGAATTTAAGAAAAGTTTTACATTTATGAGATTACAGATATCAAAAATATTTGCATACCTGCCAGGATGATCTTTTCGATTTATTTGTAATCCAAGGATTACATATCTAGGTTTCTCAACCTGCGTTGAAGTTTTTACATTCCAAACATGTTTTTGAGTGGTAGGTAACAATGGGTATTCATACATATCCAACAATCTGAAGCTCATAGATATAAGAGGGTCTTTTTCAATAAATTTTAATAATTCAATTTTTTGACGATCTCCAAGGAATAGATATAGTATCAACCATTCCACTTTATTAATTATAATATTAAATTGCTCATGCTCTTCAGTTGCCGTAATATCAACTATAGCATTAAGGTCTGTACGAGACCATGTTCATGTTTTGCTTTAACAACAATCTTTCGATAGTCTTCAGCAAATCCAAAAATCATGTTTAATGGTATGTTTACATCAAAATAACCATTCTCATTGGTTATTCTAAGATCTTCATCGAATTCAAGATAGCTAGAATTTTCATCCTAAATTAATTGATTAAGTGTGTGAGAAACATAGGCTTTCATAGTGATTGTGAGACCAACATTTTTAAAGCGATCAATTTCCACTCCACTCAATTCATAACAAATCTCGTTGAATAAAAAACTAACGCTATTACTAATTAACTTTGTGTTAGTCACATTAGTATTATTAGCTTTTACTAATCTTCCTGTTACGTGTAATGTACTTTTTGAGGGTACAATGTATTGATCTTGATTTTGAACTGGAATTCGAATTTCATCACTTCATATTATTAATTGCTGATGAATTGTAGGCTTGGTGAGAATGAATCTCATAGTGTGCTAGAGAATCATTAAATTTAACTAGTCTAAGAATGTTTAGAATATCTTCCATTTCTTTTATAGAAACAACAGCAAATGAAAAATATTTTAATGATTAGTTTTCTTTTCTTCGTTTGTTTTCTTGATAAACTCGTAGACCGAGCTGCTTTAGGAAACGTATGTTCTGAGGTGTTAGCCTCTTGCCAACTGATTGCTTTTTGACAAGGTAGCTCGTTTATATAGCTTCCACCAGTTTTTCTGTGAAATACTATACCCATTACGTTGACTTAACGTGTAATCTAATTGTTATAGTTTCACCACGAAAATTAATTAAATTTCCTTCTTGATCAACGATTCGCACTTGAATTTTATGTATTGACTTTACGGCGATTGCATGATAAATGACTTGAGATGGTACTTACACTATCTTATATCCAGCTAGAACAATTGGAAAAAATTCATGAATTGTATGTACTGCGCATGTGAAAAGTTCAATTGACCCTACTGCGCCTGTATTAAGTGCACTTAACCCCAATGCGCAACTCCAAAAATCAACAGAGTCTACTGCGCATGTGAAAACTTTAATTGATCTCACTGTGCATGTCTAAAGTGCAATCTACTCTACTGCGCATTTTTAGAAAAGATTTAACAGGAGTATCATTTCTGTCTGAACGTGTGTGCGCTTTTTTGATGCCCTCATTTTGCGCGCACTTTCGTGAAGTCGCATAAAATGCGAGGCGTATGTATCTCCATGGAGGACACATCTGCGTGCTTATGTGCATTCACCAAGTGAGGGTAACTCGCACGTCATGAGTTACTTTTGCTGTCAATTTGAACTCACTATTGCTATCTGGGTGGCTTCGTAGTCATTGATAAAGACTGCAATCTAAATGAGGGGAGATATAGGAATGGTTTTGACTGCTTCATAACACTATAAATAGAAGGTGATTGGTTACGTGAGTATTAGTCTAGTGTACGTCTTAGAACTAACAACATGTTTCGTAAGGAGAAAGAGTATCTTCGCCAAATTGCCAAAGCTAGTGAGGTCTTTAGACGGAAACATCGCATGTTAAAAATTGGAAAAGAAGCTGTTGAAAATGTGTTGAGTGAAACTTTTAAAACTATAGTTCAACCCTTAGAGAAAATTGTTAACCTCTCTGATGTTAAACATGAAAATCATAAGATAGAAAAGAAGGAGGAGGTAATTAAAAGTAAAGATGAATTAGATGATAGTATGAATTTTTTGTGTGCTGATGAAGATGAAACTTTAGTAATTCCAGGCTTTGAATATGATAAAGTAGTTAATAAATATATATACTGGCTAGATCATAATAGAAAGCAATGTTTAGATATGTTGTACGGAGTATATAAGGTTAAAAATAGTTCTCTCAAGATTGGTAATGCGCCAATAAGTTTTAAAGATCACTTTATAAATGTTGGTTATAAACGTTTTAATAATACTTCCGGTTTATTGGAACTGTTATTTAAAAATAAACCTGAAATGTCATACATTAGCGATGATGATATGAATAATTATAAAAAAATTCTCATCATCTCCAATGCTCACAGAAAAAATTATAGTTCTTCTGAACCTATACGTACAAGTAAAATTTTTAAATATGTCAATATTATTTTAAAACATTTTCCTCATAATGAAACACCAAAAAGACGATCGAAAACTGGCACTTCACTACCTAGAATTGGTTTTAAAATTAACTCAGAAGGTCACTTTGACTTACAGGGTAGAAAAATTTCCAATGTTGCTGATGCAAAAGAAAAAACTGACGTAGTTAATTTACAACTTGCACAACGTTTAGTCGAAAACGAGTTAAGACAAATATATCAAGTAACGTCTTCACTGCGAAAAAAAATTGACAATAACTATATATTATTAAAAATTCTCGAAGACTCTATAAACTAAAAATTAAAAGTCTTCGAAAGAGAAATAAATACTGATTTATCATATCGAAACGTTGAAATTATCAGTCAATTGGATGCTCGTTTGAGTACTCTAGAAAATGAACAACAAAAAGAAAACAGTAGTGACTGAACTTCATAGTCAGGCAAGGAGGAATTATCATCGCTGCCGAGTCGACATGCGTGATATTGATGAGACTTGGCAAGCAGATTTAGCAGAAGTGTTACCTTATTCTAAAGTAAATAAAGGTTTTAAATATTTACTAACAGTTATAGATATATTTTCCAAATACGCTTGGGCTGTTCCTTTAAAAAGTAAAAATGAAAAAGATGTCACTAACGCTATGAAATTTATATTCATAGAAGGACGTATTCCAAAAAATCTACATTCTGAAAAAGGTAAAGAATTCTATAATTCTCAGTTTGAAGCTTTAATGAAAAAGTATAAAATTAATTTCTACTCAACATTCAGTAATTTGAAATCATTTATTGTTGAACGATTTAATTGAACTTTAAAACCAAACATGTGGATGCAATTCAGTCTACGTGGAAATTATAAATGGTATGATATATTACCTAATCTCATTTCCAATTATAATAACACTAAACATCGGACTATTGGAATGATGCCGAAAGATGTTACTGCAGAAGATGTTGAGATTTTGAAAGAACGATTTTTGAAGCTAAGAAAAATACCTTTAAAGAAAGCAAAGTTTAAAATTGGTGACAAAGTTCGAGTCAGCAAGTATAAAAGCAACATACTTTCATGATATGCAAGTTGTAATTTTACGTTATTTAATGTTAAATCAACAATGAATCAATAATGATTTAACCTTAAATTACGTAAAATTACTACGTGCATATCATGAAAGTATGTTGCACTTTGTTGAAGATCTTATTCCAGGAATAGAGTTCTACAATAATGTTTAAATTATATTATATTAAACAGTTACATTATAGAGAGTATTAAATTCACTTTGTGATAATTGTTTCAAATTGATTTCTGCTTGTTTCAATTTTGAGGTTAATATTTAAATTTGGCATTGTCAATATTTATTATTAGAACAAAATTATAAAAAGCAAATTTTAATTTTTTTATTAATATTTAAATTAAATCAATTTTAATTATGAGTTATGTATTTAAGGGAGTTAAAGTGTGAAGGCAGTTAGAAAAATTCCAATTTTGATTAATTTTTCCTGTAATGTGAGCATGAAAACACATAGATAGAAACATAGTCACATATATGGAAAATTATCAGTTTTTCCTTGAAAACGCTTTATTTTTTTGTAATCTACACGTAAAAATACGTTAAAATGTATAAATTTGAATCCCTTGAGATAAAATTTTCTTCTTTTTTTATTCGAAAAATCAATGATTTTTTCTAAAAATATGAGTTTTCCTTAAAAACAATATGATCAAATATGACCAAATATGAACTGTCTTGGTCAAATAGTATGTGAGCTAGGAGGATTAAACGCTTTTTTCAAAATTTTTGATTTTTGCTTGACAACGCTATGTAAATTGATACGAATCATGTTCACTATATTTTTCCTGTAATTTTAACGTAAAAATACATAAGTGTACCAAATTTGAGCTCTCTATGTGAAAAAATGTGGCCACCAGGGGGGGGGCACATAGTCATTTTTAGGGATTTTTTGTGAAAATTCATGGTTTTTCCTTGACAACGCTATGATAATCAATTCGTATGAGATTCGCTGTATTTTTCCTGTAAGCTACACGCCAAAATACATATGAGAGATTCTTTTTAAATCGCCCCAGCCCAAAAAGTCAATGTTCTGGGATTGGCTTCATACTTTGGTAAATTGTTGTCCTATATGATAGTAATAAATCCCTAAAATATAAACTCATTAAAAAAATATTTGTAGAAAGTAGAGGGGGTTGAAGTTTTGACGTTAAGGGTAACATTGTCATTTTCAAATCCGTATAACTATGACAAAAGTTACTGGATTTTAATTTATCTATAATGAATTTTAATGCCTTTTTCACGTACTTTTCAAAAATGTATACAAAATTTAAAAAAAAATTTTTTGACCCCTATTTTTTCAAAATCAACCCTTATTTTTCGATTTTCACCCCTTCGGGTTTTTTTTTTTTTTATTTTCATTGGAAAGCTGAGGTTTTTTTCCATGAGCTATGTAAATATGAAAATGGGACAACAATAATTTTGTGAGAAACAGAATATTAAAGTAGGCGGTGCCGATAAGGGGTATACCTGGAGATCATCTTTGAGGATTTAGGTAGGCACCGCCTAATTTAATATTATGTTTCTCACAAAATTATTGTTGTCCCACTTTCGTATTTACATAGCTCATGGGAAAAAACCTCAGCTATCCAATGAAAATAAAAAAAATGTATAAATTTGAATCCCTTATGATAAAATTTTCTTGTTTTTTTATTCGAAAAATCCATGATTTTTTCAAAAAATATGTGTTTTCCTTAAAAACAATATGATCATCAACTCCATTCGTGCTCGCTATATTTTTTCTGTAATCTATACGCAAAAATACGTATGTATACCAAATATTAACTGTCTTGGTCAAATAGTGTGTGCGCTAGGAGGATTAAACGCTTTTTTTCAAAATTTTTGATTTTTCCTTGACAACGCTATGTAAATTGATCCGAATCATGTTCGCTATATTTTTCCTATAATTTTCACGTAACAATACATAAGTGTACCAAATTTGAGATCTCTATGTGAAAAAATGTGGCCACAAGAGGGGGGGTACATAGTCATTTTTAGGTATTTTTCGTAAAAATTCATGGTTTTTCCTTGACAACGCTATGATAATCAATTCCTATGAGATTTGTTATATTTTTCCTGCAATCTGCACGTCAAAATACATATGTGTACCAAATTTCAGCCCTCTAGATAAATTCGTGTGGCTGCTAGGGGGGGGGTACATGCCTTGCTTCACTAGTCTCATTAATAGGGTTCCCCCTTCGGGTACGGAACCCTAAAAAAACAAGGAGGGGGTCCTTTATGTTTATTTCATAAACATTATGCTTCCTCATTGTGTGAAGCAAAAAATTCGCTTCCTCGTGAAGGAAGCAATGAATTTGTCCAATTCAATTGATTGATTTAAAAAATTTCGAGTTAAAAATGTTTTAAATTAATTAAATTTTTTGAAAAATAAAGAAAATTTTAATTAATTTTGAGTGAACATAAACTTTATATATACGAATCGATTCGTTTTAATGCAAGGAATACAATTATTTTATTCATCAACTTGAATTTTAAAAAAACACAAAATTTTTTAGCTAAAATATGAATTTTCGATTTTTCAATTTTTATTAATTCTCAAATTTTAAATCAAATCTATACTTTATATATACCAACCAATTCGTTTCAATGCAGGGAATAAAATTATTTCATATATAAACATGAATTTAAATAAACACATCATTTTTTAGCTAAAATGAGAATTTTTGATTTTTTAACTTTCTTTAATTCTTTAAATTTCAATCAAATCTATACTTTATATATATCAATCGATTCATCTTGACATAAAGAAGACGATTATATTATATATTACCTTAAATTTTTCGATTTAAAAAATTTTTCAATTAAAAAAAAATTTTTGGAAAAAAGACGTTAAAATTTTTTTTTTGGGTATTTTTAAAAATCCTCTCATCATTTTTGACAGATTAATGTGTTAAATAAGCCTACCAAATTTTATCCAAATCCATTAAAACCTGTTAAAGATATCGTGTTCACAAAAACGATTCACACACACATACACACACACATACATACATCCGGACAATTGATCAGGATCTCATATAACATGTTTCTATATAGAGGAAAATTTGTTTTCACCATTTTTAAAAAGTTTATAAACGAAAGGACTACATAGCTTCCTCCACGAGGAAGCAAAAAAAATTTCCGAAGGGGTGAAAATCGAAAAATAAGGGTTGATTTTGAAAAAAAGGGGTCAAAATTTTTCTCGTTAATAATTTAATTTTTTCGCGATCTGTCACCGTACTGGCAAATACGAATTCAACAATTTTATATTCGTCAAGATATGACGCTATTTTTTCTAGAGATACTGCCATGAATCTAAACGAGTCAATGAAGCGTAATTTAACCACACTCCCCTTGATATTTTTCGTAAAGGAGATATATTTCTCCTTGTTCAAGGGGAGGAGGTCAACTCGACCTTCAAAGCTCGTCGATACAGAATGAATTATAAAGTGAGCATCGTACCCACTTAATTTATGAAATACAATGAGTACGATTTGGCACTCATTATAATTCAAGTTGCATGATTCATGCGCAGCACCTCTATATTTGTCAGTAAGATGACAATGATCGCGAACCTTTTTAACATTAGCTGGTATATTCTTACGGCAAATATGGCATACGCTCGCTTTTTTAAAATCAGCGATTTTCTGAAGAGTTAAGGCATCCATAGAAATAGGATTCTTAAATACATTATCAATTTTCTCATAAAATCTATATCTTCTTCAACGGGAAGAAGTAAACTTTCACAGTCGGCATAGATGACACTTTCATCTATATAATAATCTACTACATGTAACAGGTTTACATGCTGATGTACATGCTGATCTCTGCGGTCAGATAAAGAGGGTGAACGGAGAAATTACCATACCTTTTCGTAAGGCCGTAGACATTTATCGAGATATTGTTGAGCATTTCAAATTTAGGTATACTTTTCAGCGCTACAGAAAATTCAATACCATCAAAATTTAATTCATTTTCAATATCAGTGCAACTAGACACACGTTCGGGATGTGACACGTCATGTAAAGCGGAAAGTATAGCCCATTTAAAACACTACTTATCTTTTTCATTTTGTATATTAATACACGCATGTTTGGCTCTTATTTTTGGGGGTAAACCTATATATGAACTCGCACGCATAGGGTTATATTTATTAACATTAATTTCTAACTTAACTGTAGACTGTAGATTCCAGCTGGACCTCTTCTCATGGAACTCCTCCACATTCCTCAGGATTGGCTGCTTCAAATTGGTTTCGAACCAGTCCTCCAATGAAGTTGTGGGGAAGATGCTGCTAGATTTAGAAGAGAATGAAATTGGCTGCAATACCTTCACTTCATTCTGCACTTTTTTAAAATTTACAGTTAAAACACCATATACGATAATGGGACCATTTTAATTTAAGGCATCTTGAATGTGCTCTTGAAACAAAATGGCCGCGTCGTTAAAAAGCGCACCTATATCTACATGTACAATATTTATATGCCTGCAAACTTTTGTTTACCAGGTATTGTCGCGTAAAAATAAATAAAAAACAATAGAAATTAATAATATAAAAATAGAACAAAAAATTTATAAACAAAAAAATAATAAAAAAGGACAATAAATACAGTAATAAATAAAGAAAAAAATGAACACAAAATAAATTAATAAAAAAAGAAAAAACGCACTTATAAACTAATCCTTAATCTAATAACACACAAAAAAACTTATAAACTAAAATTAAATATCGAAACGCAATAAAAAATATAATAAATAAAAGATCGCTCTATTACAGTTTGCTTTGCTGCGACTAAGCTGCACTAGTTCACAGAATGGAATGAGTTTCACTGCTCGAAATCCTTGTATTTATAGCTAAATATAACCGCGCACGCGCAATAGCAAATATATATATATATATTTAATATTCTAAACTTGTCAAGCATGCGTAGATGGGGACTAACTCTTTCTGCGCATGCACAGAGATGAATCAAGTAAATTTTTTTTTATTCTTTCCCACATAACACGCAATATTGCTGCAATGCTGCAGCAATGTTACATTGCAATGTTTGAAATATTTCAAGTAAATGTTGCTGCAATATTTCAGGAACATTACTATGTCCGACTTAAGGAATATTCCAATAGAATATTCCTGAAATATTACAAAAAAAATTTTCATAGAAAATGCATTAAAAGTTGCGGAAATGTTATTCGTAATGTTGCTGTAATATTTCATTGAAATATTGAAGTAATATTTCAAAAAAATTATTACAATAATTGAGTAAAAATTTTATAATTTTTAAAAGATGACTGCACGAAAACTCAAATTTTAAGACGAATTTAAGAAAAATTAATTTATCCTTAAAAAGTGCGTAAACTGCACTAAAAATTGTTTGATACAATAATAAGAGGTGAGTGGGATAAATTATATTTTTATTTGACTCAGATACATTTATGAGCGTATATAATGCAAATCTATCAAAACGAAATATCAAAAAAATAAAAAATGATATTTATGATATTTATAATAAAATACATTAAAAATCTGAGCAAAGTTTAAATTTTTTTATTTCCTTAATCAGCGATATCGTTAAGTTTTTTTGCTGCCCACATTTTCTTTACGTTGTGCAGAATCTACTTTTGCAATTTGATTTTTTCTACTCTAGATAATCCAGATTCTTATAATAAGTCGTAATTGGACGGAACAAATACAGTCGTTGTTCTTGCTTGGGTCAAGTTAAATCTTATGCCAAATTGACAAAATTATCTAAAAATATAAAACACGGAATTAAGTAGAGACGAAACTTGTTTGCCTTGAGTTCATGCATGGAAGTGAAAAGTGAAAAGTGTGATGTGAAAAGTAGAATCTTTATTTTTGCACCAAACTAAAGCTAAGTAAATATTTTTGACACATAGAATTTTAGATCAAATGATATTATTGAAAATTCAATATTGCTCCAGTGTAAATTTTTTGATGTAATGAAAATTATATTTTATTTAGTTTAATCAACTTTGTGAATCGACCATTTCATTTACCCTTTGAACACAATAAAATAAGTTTCTATAGATATCTCTTTCCGACAATATTGAAACCGGACCAAGTCATATAAAAATCCGAATCATAATGCTACATTTTTATAATTTTTTTATAAATAATAACATAATGTTATTTTCCATAATATGAAAAGTGCACTTCATCCAAATCTGGACACCCTCTGCTGCATATTGCATGGAAAATGTTAAATTTTCAAAGAATTTTTCTGAAATTTTAATATTTAAAATTATTTTATTTATTAACTGTAATTAATTTTTCCTAAAATTGATGTTTACAGTAAATGATTTTATAGAAAAATTTGACTTAAGTATTCATGTTGTACTTACGCATTTAGTGTTCATTTCTAATAATTCGTGATTATTTGATGACTTTTCAAAGTACAAATTTAAATAAAGTCTCTGTGAGTAACAGCTTTGTTAATGCAATAACTCTTTACGTTATATTTGTGTGAAGTATTGGAAATACTACTGATTTTTTGTTTTTTCCAGGTATTTTCCAAAATTTTGCCTGTAATTCGGATATTTTCCAAGAAAAAAGTTCATTACTGCTTTCAAGAATTTCGTGAATGTTATATTCACTGGAATTACATGGAATTTCGTAAACGTCGCCTTGAGGAATACATTTTTTTCCAATTAAGTAGATATTATTTTTTCCACATTCTACAATGTTTAGGACAATTGAGATGCAGCCATCTTTAAAAAGAACACAATTATTTCTTATGCTGTCGCTATCAATGGAAAATGGTCCATAATTAAGACATTTGTACTGATGAGTGATTTTCATATCATTGTTCATCAATGGACCTGCAAAGTGAGATTGCTTTAAATTAACATACTCTTTTGTCTGTGAACACTTAATTTTTTCAGCAGCTTTAATTTCAGCATATCTTCTGCTCAATTGCTGTAAAGGTTTATTCTTTTTTCTTAATTTTTTCTTAATAGTTGTCATGAAATTTTCGAATTTAAAGGCAGAAAATGTATCTACATGGCCATAGACCTTAGCATCTTTCGAAAGGTGCAATAAATTGTGGAAGTTATAAGACATGAATTCCTCGCCATATGTATGTTGAAAGCTTTGAATGAAATAGACAATGAGTTCTTGAGCGTAATTCAAGTTTTCTGAAATTTTAATAAAAACAGGGCTCACTAGAATTGTCATTGCTACATGAAGAGACATGAAATTTCTATTCATATCTTCTGTCAAGACATTTTTTAGGACAATTGGACCACTATACAATAAGAAATTCCTAAACTCTGTCGCTTTCCAAAATTTCACGTCTCTTAAAGACCTTGGACGCTTGCAAAAATCTGTTGGTTGACTTTTTCTTAATTCGATTAATTTTGCTGAGATTTTATCAATACTATTTTCTGCAAGTCTAATTTTTGAAGTACCGCATAACCAAAGAAGATTAATTTTTTTTAGAACTCCCAACAATACGAGGTGCATGTAATCAAGAAGAACATTAGAAACAGCCCCAAATCTAGGAATTTGTGTCATAATGGTTGCTTCATTCTT
This sequence comes from Leptopilina boulardi, assembly GCF_019393585.1. NCBI lineage: Eukaryota > Metazoa > Arthropoda > Insecta > Hymenoptera > Figitidae > Leptopilina > Leptopilina boulardi. The sequence goes on from NW_026137773.1 coordinate 99,542, forward strand.
CTGGTAAGTTCCTAAGTAGAAATTATTTTTAAATTCTTCATCAGTTCTTTCTTCAAATGGTCCTATTCCCGGAAAACAAACTCGTCGCTTTTTTTTCTTTGTGTGCCTGCTTGTTTAGGTCGAATACCTACTCCTTTATACTTGCATTTAGGACAACAGTTATATCCCGTATGACCTTTAACATTTAAAACAAGACTTTTTGCTGGCGCATCGCAAATTAACCCAAAAACGTTAATTTCAATTTTTCCAATTTATACCTTCATTACAATATAATTTTGCATCCTCTACAAATCTTGATAAAAATTCGTTCACGTTTTGTGGATGATGACATGATGCATAAGCTCCTATTATATAAACTTTTTCCGAATCTACTTCAAAACACAAGATTAGCCATAAAGAAGTTTTAGATGATTTGTAAATTGGTAAACCGTCGATATTTATCATTAAATCAATACTATTTCTTCTAATTCCTTTATCTTCCCAATAATATATAATTAAATTCAAAGCTCGCTCTAAACCTAAGTGAAAATATTCTCCTCCATCAGACAGAGTATCTATAGGCGCAGTGTTCCTTGGAGTCCGTAATAATGTTCGAGCTGTTCGAGGTAAGGAAAAATTCGTAAATATTCCTAAAATTATTAGCAATGCCGTTACAGCAACAAGGGGAATGTTATACAAAAGTGCCCAATTAGACAGAGCAGTTTTAAATTTATTATTCTTTTCCTTCTCATTTTTTTTCATTTTCTTCTTTTTCTTCTTCTTCTTCCGAATTCGCATCAATATTTCTATCAGAATCACTATCTGATAAATTTAATTCAATGTTATGATCTTTAAAATCAAAATTCAGCGAATATTCTGAATCATCACTAGCAGTACTGACTTCGTCATAAAATTCTCGTTTTTCATTTTCAATCAAATTCTCAGTATTATTTGAATAATCGCTAACAGTACTAACAGTATCATAATATTCATCTCTTTCAAATGTAACATTTTTTTGTTAAATCGATATTAAAAATGTCGTCCTCACTATCAGAATCGGAAATTTGAAAATAGAAATCATCATTTTCAATAGACATATCAGAATTGTCATAACTACTTATATTGGAATCATCAACTTCGTCAGATATTTTATTTACACGTAAATTCTGACGAGATAGTCCCTGAAATTCTAATGTTGTTTGTTTATGACTTGAACGTCTAAAATGTCTATTCGTGAACGATCGTGTGTTGCTTATTTTCGGCATAATTTTCAAAATTGTGTCAAAGTCATGATGTGAAAAAATCTACAAAATTTAAAATAATTAGCTTTTTTCACTATTTAAAATTCTTTCTGTCATATGAAAATTAACTACTGTTATAAAATAAGATTGCTGAACTCTTACCTTATTCTAATTCTCAATATCGTAATTAAAATTCGTTTTTCAAAAAAGCAACTTTTTTCCTCTATATTGTCTTTATATATTTTCTGACTGAAAAGAATACACTTTTTGCCATCCATTCTTGATTTTTATTTTGTTACAAAAAAATAGATTTGATAAATTTGCAATCTGAATTTGACATTTTTTAAATAAATAATTAATAAATCAAAATTTTTAGGATACTGATAAAAACTGGAAAATTTAATTGGTCATTTACTTGTTTCAAAATTGAAAGTTTGGATCTGAATCTATTTTAAAATTAATTAGAGTTGTAGCAAGTAGTTACTTTAATTAAATATTTTTCCGACTTATGAGAGTGTAATATTAATTTACTAACTATTTAAGAAATTGGTTAAATTTGAGAGAAGGCGTTATATTTCGTTTTTTAAAGTGATTAATTACTCCAAATAATAAAAAAATTATTTTTACAAATATTCAACCAATCAATAGGAACCTTTCAGTTTTAATTGTATATTTAATAAAATATTTAATAAAATTATTCATAATACCTTTGTGAAACGTCAGGACTCAATACAAAATACAAAAATCTTAGAATTTTTTTTTAATTATTTTATTATTAATATTGAAGAAAAGAAAAGAAAATTATTTGAAATTAAATTTTATCAAGTTAGTAGGAAGAAAAGTAAGAATACCTTTTAAAATCGAAATAATTTTTAAGTCATATAAAAATACGTAGGATATTTCACACGTAGAATATTATCGACATGTCTCAGAATGTATTTTCAAAATTTATTTTAAATAAAAATACCACATTTTTACATTCGTAGAAATTTTTTTTTTTAAACAAATTTGAAAAATTGTCACATTTAATTAAAATTGACTTAAATGAATAACCAATCAACAACATTCTTTTTTTATTATATGTCAAACTTCAGTAAGCAGAATTCAGTTGTCCAATACAATTCGAAACAGATCTGTCAAAATTAAAACCTAAATCGAAAAACTGTTTAACCGCTATGCAGAATGTTTTAGGTAACAAATACTATTACAATCAGAATGCAAAACATTATTTTAAATTACTATGTTTTGAATACAAAAATTTTACATCAAAATTTTAGACAAAGCGGATGTAAACCCACCGTTCTCAGTAGTGGAATTAAAAGATGGTGTTGTGTTGATACCGACGAAGTGGATTTTCACTCGAGAAAAAGATAATGCATATTTTTGCTATTATCCACCAACAAAAGAATCTTCAAAATTTAATGAAATGGTTTCCAAATTAATAAATCCAGTAATGACATGGAGACAATATGATATTTTGAAATATTTAAAAAAAACCAGTAAGCATATATATTTAAATAATTTTCCTTTTATCTTACGAATAAAATTAAAAATTTTCTGGTGGATTTCCCTAATGGATTTGTTTCGAATCGACGCAAGGATTTCTGTGAATAAATATTTACAAGAAAATTTTTTCAGATAGGAATAATATAACCTAAGTGTGATAAAGGTTATAAAATTAGAATTTAAAAATTACAAAACCTCCCTTGTATTTTTATCTTATTTTATCGAGAATATAATCAAATATATTAATTTATTGTTTAGACACTCTAGAGAAAGGAAAAGAAAAATTGCTAGAAGCGCTTGTCATGTCTGAAATAGATAGTGAAATTAATGAAGATTATGCGGATAAGTATAAAAAGTCAAGACAACATCGAGCGAAAACTAATACTCTGACAGAAAATTCGAAATTAAATGAAAATCCAATGAAAAAACAAGAAAATATTCAAACACCAGAACCGATTAATCAATTTGTAACGAACAAGGTTGACGGAGTTTTAGGTATATAAAAACAATACATATTTATATAAGGTATAACATAAATATTAAATTAACAATTTCAAAAATGATTATTCTATATAATGTATAAAATTTCTCTTTTATCAGAAAACGATCGCTGTAAAGTTAAGCTACAGCCAAAAATAATCGATAACAAAATATTGAAAACAAAATTTCTACTTCCTTTGCCACCAGCAAAAAGAGTTCGGACCGATTCTGAAACCGAAAATAATTTGGGTAAATATTTTACAACGTTAACAATATAATATAACAATAATGTCAATACAAATATTATTATGATATAATTATTATAATTCATATTAATTAATAATCAATTAATTATTAAATGAAAAATAAAAAAATTAATAAAACAGTAATAAAAATAATAATTTTATATAGTGCATGAAGTATCTCCTTCATTTGAATATGGTCCCTCTAAAAGGAACCTAGAAACAAAAAATATTGATTAGAAAATATTGGAATCAAATTTGGAACCATCTTTACTCCCAGCAAAAAAAATCGAACCGATTCTGAAGCTGAAAACAATTTTGGTAAAAATAATAATAATTTTTTCCTATTTATAAGAATTACTTATTTCAATTATTCAGCTTTAAAAAATTATTTCCTTCTTTCATAAATATTATTAGTATTTATTTCTACTTTCATCATTTTACAAAGCATATTTGACTAATATTTAAACTCCTAAAACACCTTTAAGAAGATAAAATTTTAAATACTGAATTGTTTTTTAAAAAAATTTTCTCCTAATAAATAAAACTTAAAAACAACTTACATTAAATCCGAATAAAGAGATGTTTCTTTTTAAAATGACATGTTAAATGGAAATTTGATCTTTATAGTGCATTTCACAACAAAAAATGTTTACTTTTCATTTCAATTTTTCATACATATAAACAATTTTTTGTTTATTTAAAGATACAAGCTTTGAAATGGAACCAATCCCGTCAACATCAGCAAATAATAATGGATTGAACGATTCTTCTATCAAACATTCACAAAAAAGGAAAGACACTCCTGCAAATTTTCAAAATTGCATGTCAAGCTTATCTTATCACGATAGAAAATCAGGTATTTTTACAAATATTCCTACCATAACAATAAATATTATTAATTTTGCCACTCAAAATGAAGTGCGAAATATTATGCATCTTATCTATCATCTTTCAAAATATATGGGACGTTTCATGTCAACAGGCCCAGAGCTCCATCCAAAATTCTAGTCAACGAAAATCAACTTATTACGGCTCAAAATAATCGTCAGCTCATACTACTTCGAATAAAAAGTGGCGAATTAAAAAATTCAAAATGGCGTCCTTAGTGTACCATGTTTTGCAAATTTTTTTACTAACTCAGCAAACAAATGTATTAATTACCTTGAGAAAATAATTGCAACTTGTTGGATAATGGGTTACTCTTATGTTTTTGGGGTCGATGATTACGAATCTGAAGTCAGATTTAAAAAATTTTCAAAATTCAAGATGGCGGATCCAATATGGCGGACATTTTTATTAAAATTTGATCAGATTCGCTTGAAACTTGCTACTCGGGGGTTTTTGGGGTCGCTGATTACGAATATAAAGTCAGATTTTAAAAATTCAAAATGGCGGATCCAATATGGCGACCAAATTTTTTTTAAATTATGAGATTTGCTTGAAACTTGTTACTCGGGGGTTTTTGGGGTCGATGATTACGAATCTGAAGTCAGATTTTAAAAATTTTCAAAATTCAAGATGGCTGATCGAATATGGCGGACATTTTTATTAAAATTTGATCAGATTCGCTTGAAAGTAGCTACTCGAGGGTTTTTGGGGTCGCTGATTACGAATATAAAGTCAGATTTTAAAAATGTTCAAAATTCAAAATGGTGACCCAATATGGCGACCAAAAATTTTTTAAAAATTATCAGATTTGCTTGAAACTTGTTACTCGGGGATTTTTGGGGTCGATGATCACGAATCTTACGTCAACTTTTAAAAATCAGGTCACAGATCACGATTCTGATGTAAAAGTTGTTAAAAATTCAAAATGGTGGAGCAAATATGGCGGTTGAAATTGTAAAATTTGTTTGCATTTATAAACTTAAATGTAATGAGGCTGATTTTTGAGGTTAAGGTTTTTAGAGTGAAGGACAGTTTTTGAAATTCAATTTGAGAATATTTGAAAGTTTCAGTTGTGCTTAAATTGTAAAAAAATGATATAGAGGAAATTTTTATAAAGGAAAGGAAAAATTTAAAAAAATTAATTTAAATATTTAAAGGACGAAGTTCTTGGAGTTAAGGGTAGATTTTTCAAAATTTAATTTAAGGCTATTTAAAAGCCTCAAATTAGCAAAAATTATAAAAGATTTATGTAGAGTAAATTTTAAAAAATATTAAATTTCTATATTAAGGTGTAGTTTTGGGGATTAAGGGTAGTATTTTGAAAAATTACTTTTATGATATTTAAGATCCTTTAAATGAAGCCTAAATTTGTATGGAAGAAAAATTTAAAACAACTAATTGAATAATGTGAAAGGGGTGGTTTATGGAGTTAAGGGTGGCGAATCCATCCAATTTTTAAATACTTTATTAACCATTTTAAAACCACCAATCTTATTTTATAATATCCAGTTTCAAATTCGCAATCACCGACCCCAAAAATCCCCGAGTAACAAGTTTCAAGCAAATCTGATAATTTTTAAAAAAATTTTGGTCGCCATATTGGATCCACCATTTTGAATTTTGAACATTTTTAAAATCTGACTTTAGATTCGTAATGAGCGACTCCAAAAACCCCCGAGTAACAAGTTTCAAGCAAATCTGATAATTTAAAAAAAATTTGGTCGCCATATTGGATCCGCCATTTTGAATTTTTAAAATCTGACTTTATATTCGTAATCAGCGACCCCAAAAATCCCCGAGTAGCAAGTTTCAATCGAATCTGATCAAATTTTAATAAAAATGTCAGCCATATTGGATCCGCCATCTTGAATTTTGAAAATTTTTAAATCTGACTTCTGATTCGTAATCATCGACCCCAAAAACATAAGAGTGACCCATTATAAAACAAGTTGCAATTATTTTCTCAAGGTAATTAATAATATTGTTTGCTGAGTTAGTAAAAAAATTTGCAAAACATGGTACAGTAAGGACGCCATTTTGAATTTTTTAATTATTATTTTATATTATTATTATTTTGAGCCGTAATAAGTTGATTTTCGTTGATTAAAATTTTGGATGGAGCTCTGGGCCGGTTGACGTGAAACGTCCCATATATTTTCAAAAAGCTCTAAAAATCAAGATGAGTATTTGAATATATACAAGAACTCAAAAACTTTACAATTTCGAACACCCACAAGTTCTTGATACTATTCGAGTGAAAATTTAAATTATTTTATTTTATTCAAAATTTATTTAAGAAAGTAAAATAAAGTTGTCGATTTACAAAATGTACTAAATAATTTTTATAAGTGTTCTGCTTTCTTCAAATGATTTTTTAAAATTATGGCCTATATTTTTTTACAATTAATAGTTATTTTCTTACATATTTTTTATGAATAATTATTATGATCATTATGATTATTATTATATTAAATGTTATTTTCTAGGACTTTCTTATGAAGAACTTTCTTTACAAAAGTTAAATGAAATAATACTTCTATTACGACACCAAAAAAAAACAACAACAATGCAACAATCCCAGTACAGTAAATATCAGTCGATCCTTCTTCGATTCCGTCAAGTGCCCAAAATTACCCATTTCTTCAAAGTCAGATCTAGAGAAAATTTCTAACAAATTAAAGAAAAATTCTCTAAAACTGATAATGGTATTAAGTGACAAAGTTTTTATGCTTAAAAGCCTCTTTTAATACATAAAAAGTAATTTTTACACTAAAGAATGATTAACTTCTTATCTGATCCATAAATCTTGTTTAAAGACAAATAATTTATGAATTTAAAGCATAAACTGGATACGTAAAGTGTTAATTTTTATTAATTTTCATTTTTGGTAACGATTGGCACAAAAGTTGCTTTTGGATTTTGATATTCAGTTTCAAAATATTTTAATTAAATGCCCATAGTAAATAAATAAAAACATTTAATACTTTTAGGTTATAAGAATTAAAATTGTTCATATGCTATAAAATTTATTTCAGATTGAAGCCCTAGGATCTATTGGTGGACGCGATTTAAAAAATACCGTTGCTAATATTTGCTCAAAATTATTCACAAACTCCGTGGCTAAAGCGTACAGTTGGTCAGGAAGAAAGAGTGGAAAAGATTCACTGGAGAATACTGTCTTTGCAGATCTTATCATAGGTAATTTAAAAAGCACAAAATTAAATTTAAATTAAAGTAATTACATTAAAAGTAATTAATTATTTATTCAATTATTTAATTAAAAATAAAATAATTAAAGTAAATTGAAATTAAATTTAAAGAAAATTTTTTTCAAAAGTTTGAGTGCATTTAGTTCAATTTTGAAGCTGTAGGTAGCGACTTCCAATAGGTACAATTTTTGGTACAATTGATTCCGGCGAACCTGTAATATATGAATTCAAAATTCAAACGAGAATCTCTTATACGGGTTTATTCTAAACAATAAACCTTTAAAATTTCTTATTTCTACCCCCTGTTTTTTTATAAATGGTAAATTCCCCTAAAACACTGCGATTTGCAAATTTTTAGAAAAATGTACATAAAAAACCTAAATATTAAAAACCTTTGAAAAATCGTTTTTTAGGTTTGTTGTGTAGAATAAACCCTTACGAAGAGATTCTTGTTTGAATTTATATATTACAGGTTGCCCGTAATCAAGTGTACCAAAAAAGTACCTTTTGGAAGACGCCATCTACAGCTAAGAAATTGAACTAAATACACTCACATATTTTTTTAAAATTTGTTCTGCGTAATTATTTTATCTTTCCGAATGTGAGATATTATTACAAGCACATTATTTAATCCAGGACATGAAAATTTGACAGAAAATCAGGTCCAAGTTAGTAATTAAAAATATAAAATAACTTAATTTACTGTCATTTTTAACTAACTTTTAAAAGCATTTAATATGTTTTGTGATTAGAAAGAAAATTTTTATTATATTATTTTTTGTATTATTAATTATATTATAGTATATTATAATATATAATTATAATATATATTATAATATATTATATTATAATTTTTGCGTTTCGCTGCCAGACAAACTGGTTTGCCGTTAGACTATAATAGTCATGATTATAGTGAAATTAGACGTAAACTTAAAATACCACTAATGTCTGAAAGATTTTTGTTTTCTGATCTTCTTTTTTTATTTAAAATCATCAATGATCGAATTAACTGCTCAGACCTGTTGTTTTTATTTGATTTCTACGTTCCGCAAAGATCGCCTAGATACCCTCCGTTATTTAAATTACCTTTCATTAAAGAAAATTACACTATAAATTCAGTGATCAACAGACTGAGCAGTGAGGCAAATCAGTTTAACAACAGCATTGATTTTTTCTGTAATTCACTCACAACTTTCATTAAAAATTTGCGTATCTTAATTTTCAATGATTATAATAACAATGCAGCCAATTAATATACAATAATCATAATGTATCTTTATAGTACTCTGTACGAATGGGCTCTGCCCGTATATTTTCAATAAATAAATAAATAAATAAATAATATATATACATGTAATAAAATATAATATATTATATAACAATATACATATATAGAAAAGATAAAAAGAGTTAACAAGAATATTTTATCTACAGGTAGCGTTAAAGTCACTTTTCTGAATGAAACTGATGTTATGATTAAAGATGCTGGTTCAAAGTGGATGGCTCAAGCTACAACTAGATTTCAGAGAGCACTGTAAGGTTTCATTTATATACTTAACTAAAATTTTGCATAAAATGTAATTTTGAATATTTCGTAACACAAAAAAAGTTTTTTTTATCACTTTTTGGGGAAAATATTAAAACACAATTTTGCGAGAACTTACTGATAATATCACAAAAAAACCTAGGCTCAAATTGAGCCTCACATGAGGCTTATTTTAAAGTGCAACAAAAATGAGCCTCTTAGGTGGCACCACGTTATAGGGCGTTTAACATGTGCTCATTTTGAAATGCAACAAAAATGAGCCCAGGTTTTTTCTTCGATTCTGCATATATTTTAAAATTTTAGATATATACATAAAATCCAACCAGATAAATTCCTTGTTTTGAATTGAGCTATATGAAAACTCGTTATTGAATTCTGATGTTTTTTCAGAGCAAAGGAAAGTACAGAAACTGATGATTTAGTGAGTGAAGAAGAAACTGAAGATGCAAATCTGCAGGACGAAGCTGATGACGAAGAAGAATTTTAATTCTATTTAATTTTTATGAATCTTTCTTATTATTATCAGTAACTCATTAGTTTATTAATTATTATTTTTATTATTTTATAATTATTAAACTATTACTCTTTGATGATTTTCTATAATAAAAATACAATTTATTTCATTTATATAACTCTTAATAATTTTATTACACGATTGTTAAAATAGTTTGTAAAATTTTTGAAACAATAAAGTGCTATTTTTGATTTTAATTTTAAAAAATTTTTAAATTCATATTGAAATTCCAGTTTTAGTTTTCATGCAGTCATCTTTTAAAAATTTTATGTTTTTACAAAATTATTGTAGGATATTTTGTGGAAAATTATTGCAATATTACAGCGAAATAATAGAGCATTAATAATAACATTACGAGCATAATATATAGCATAATAAGCATAGGAGCATAATAATATTACGAATAACATGTCCACAATATTCACAGCAACGTTCCAGCAACATTCACTGCATTTTTCATATAAATTTTGTTGTAATATTTCTGTATTATTCCATTGGAATATTCCTTGAGTCGGACATAGTAATGTTCCTGAAACATTTCAGCAACATTTACTTGAAATATTTCAAACATTGCAATGCAAAATTGCTGGAGCATTGCAGCAATATTGCGTGTTATGTCGGTTTGTTAATTTTTTTTCCCAAAAAACTATGAAGCCATCGTCGTAGTCACGACCGCCGTCACCCTCACCATCTTGGTAGTAAGAATATACCCACCGCTGGGAAGGTGATGGCGGTGGCGATGAGTTTGCCGGTAGTGGAAGCTACGACAATGGTGGTGGCGCCTCGGGATTGCCACGACCGGCAACTCCATGTGAGTCACCCACTTACTGCCGGCGGTGGCTCCTCATTATCTTCAATTGGGGGGAGTTTCTAGAAGCTCATATTCTCTTTAAAAAAAATATTATATTTTATATTATACACTACCGTCCGAAATTGTGCGAACGCTTACACCGCGAGTCATTGAAAAACATACTCGCGTGAAAATAAAGATAACTCTGAGAGAAATTAACGTAGAGACTTTTCCCTTATAGCGTTGGAAAGCTTATTAAATTTCGAAAAAAATGATACCTATTTGAATGAGATTGCTTAAATAGGTTTAAATATATCATGTTACAAAGTTGAAAAAATAATTGTAATTTTTTGCTTATTTCCTACCTTGACTTTAACCTCTTGCATGGTCCAGGAAAATCGACGAAAAAAATTGTCCTTTAACACAATTATTCTTTGAAATCTAAGCTTTCAGTAGATATGTAAGGGGGCTTCTGGATAAAGCGTTGACTTTAGCTATATCCAGAAGCCCCCTTACATATTTTTGATTGCGCAATTCTATTTTTGCAATAAAGAATGTTGAATTGAACACCCAAGGAATTTATTTGCACTATATTGTTTTTTACTCAGGAATGTTTATGCAAATAAGACCTGAAAATGAATCCTTTAAACAGATAAGATAGAAACTTTAGATAATTTTTGCAAGTTGAAACTTTTTAACAGTTTCGTTTATAACAATTGGAATTTAAAAATTGTTATTTAAGCTTTGTTTATCAAGGGATATTATTGTCACATGGAATTTTTATTAGCAATCTGGTGCGTATAAAAGGTAAGTCAAGTTCAGCATTGTTTATTAGTTTCTTACATAGCTTCAACTTGACAACCTCGAATGAGTAACTGTGAAGTGAAACAAAATTTTGAATTTTATCGGAACGAATTCAAGAGTCTCGAGATTTTAAAGATTTATTAGAAATATTTGAAAAATTAAGTCTTAACGAAAGTTTGTTTTCATACTCTGAAAAAAAATTACAGAGATTTAACTGACAAATTTGAAAAATTGAATATTTAATAAAAACATGAATTTCCAAAAATTAAATGAAGCAGGTCATGGTAACGTTTATCTTGCAAAGAAAAAATTAAGTGAATTGGAAGTGAATGAAACGTACATTATTTCGGATTTACATCTCGTAAAAACCAGATTTGGTTATCGAATTGTAGTGGACATTGGTAAAGAATTTTCAGTGTTTTTACCCAAGAGAATTTTCGATGTCATTAATGAGGATGAAAATCTATTAGCTCATTTAAAAGAATTGTCTGCAAACAAAAAATTGGGCCTTAAATATCTTGGAGGAGTTTATAATCATATTGAATTTCTGGAATTGTAAAAAAAACAACAATGTCTTATATGCCGAGAAATCAACTGATTCTTTCAAGTACATTTAATTTAAATTCATCATTTACTAAACAAGTTACGATAGGAGTACAAATTGTCAATAAAGGGGAATTAAATAGTGTTTTAAAATTTGATTCGAGCCATCCAAGAAGCAGTGTATTTTTCAATCTGAAGGAGTGGACAATTTTTAAAAGTCATATGAAAACGATCACATCATATTTTAATGGAAATGAAACCTCGACGGATATTATTAAGTTTGGAAATTTTCAAATACGTTTTGGAATTTTTTTGAAGGAAAATACAGTTGCCCTGGAAGATAGAAGAAATGAAAAATCATGTTATCCATTTATTATGAAAGAACCATCTTTTAAAATTTTGGAAGATCTTATTTCGTGTGTTGATCAGCGATTTGAAGATTTATCGTCTATACGTTTGAAGAAAATGTGTAATTTAATTGTGAAATTTATTACAGAAGTTTTGTGGCGTAAAAATGTTTTCAGTGAAAAAGAAATTGAAAATTTTATTCAAAAAAATTATAAAAAGTTAATCATAAAAATGGAAAGAAAATATGATTTTACATGTTTAGAATTTAAGACATTATTTATTGACATTATTACTTTTGATTTAAAAAATTTATGCAAAATATTGTGTGAAATGGTTACTAAGATTAATAGAATTGGATCTACATTAATGTGAACACATTGTACATAGAAATAAATATGCTTTTATTATAAATAAAAATTATTACATATCAGATTCATTTACCCAACTGTTATGTGTACTATCAAAACCTAACCATTTTACAAATAATTGAGAACCTCTCCTTTTAAGTATTTTTTCAACTAAATAAATATCAGAATATTTAACATTAGAAAGTTCTTGCTCGTAAAAACATCCACTGATTGGATTTTGTTGATAATCTTTTAAAAGATATGTTACTGGATTCGTATTCTTTACATGGCTAACAGTAAATATTTCTGTTGTCCAATTTGGAGTATAACCTTTTTCAAAAATGTGTTTAAATTTACTTATACGAACTTTATCTCCAACTTGAAATTTCCTTAATTGTCTATTAATTGTAACATTTTTCTTAAAAATATTTAACAATAAATGTCTTTCATTTTGATTATTTACATCTTTTGGTTTCATTTTAATAGTACGATGTTTAGTATTATTATATAAAGATATTAAATCACTTAAAATGTCAATCCACTTATAACTACCACGCAAAGTAAATTTCATCCACATTTTAGTTTTCAAAGTACGATTAAATCGCTCACAAATTGATGCCTTTAAATTACTAAAAGTAGAATACAGATTAATATTATAACGTATCATTAAATTCTGAAAATAAGAATTATAAAATTCTTTTCCTTTATCCACTTGTAAGTTTTTTGGTACGCGTCCTTTGATTAGAACCGATTCCATAGCTTTGGCTACAACTTCGCCTTTTTTAGTCATTACAGGAACAGCCCATGCAAACTTGGAAAATACATCGATGATTGTTAACATGTATTTGTAACCTTTATTTTCTCGCGCATAAGGTTGCATTTCAACGAGATCAGCTTGCCAAGTTTCATCAATGCCTCGAATGTCAACCTTTCTTCGTTTATAGTTCCTTCTAGCTGGTTTATGCAACTCTTTCACCAATTGTAGTTTTTCAGCAGACATTTTTAATCTTACTACTCTCGATTAGCTTCAAGTGCGCTCAGTCTGCTGTCCAATCGAGAAATAATCTCCTTGATGGAAAATATGTCCATATTTTTTTCAAAATTCATTTTTAGATTTTCAAACAAATTTTGCATAGAATTTTCTAATGTTGTAATTTTTACATTATTGTCAAGTATGTTGTTTTCCAATAATCCTGTTACTTTATAGATGTCGTTTGATTCAGTTTTTACAATTTTCTTAACAAGTTTCAAGTTGACTGCATCGTTTTCATTATTAGCATCAGCAACATTACATAGTTTTTTATTTTCCACATTAAAATTTCCTTCATATGTAAACTTAAAACCAAGTCCTGGAGGCCCGCGATTTGGAGTTTCTGTACTCTTAAACTGACGACCGAATATGTCGATACTCATCTTGTAAATGAGGTTGACTTACATAAAACTGAGTTAATAAATAATTCTCGCTTCACGTAATTCCTCAATTATAGATATAATTTCATTATTATGACTAGGATTTCCTGCAGTTTGAGAAGATAAAAGTAATCGCAAGCGGTCTACCAATTCATTTGGATCATCCCAATAAATTAAGTCAATATTTGCATTTTCTTTATCAATCATATACTGTGGTATTAATCCTCCACCAAGTCTCTTTTTTTCAGATTTTGGAGATGATAATTTTTTTGCAATAAAATTTTGAAATTTAAAACTTTTATTTTCCCGAATATTTTCTTCAGATTTATAATATTTTTTGTGCGCATTAGTTGAAATGACAATATTTACATAATTTGCTTGATCATATAAACTAATAAAATTTTCTTCTGGTATTTTTTTAAATAAAAGTTCAAGTAAACCCCTCGTTGCTGGATAAATTGCCTTGTTTATTATGATATTATTTTCTTGAAAACTTATAGGTGAATCACCAATCATTAACCTTCCTTTAGCTAATTTTCGAACACCATATATAATATCTAAGTCTTTTTTCTTTTTGTCCAATAAATGCAAATAATCACTTATAATTGTTTCCTCCACACTATCTGCTGAATTTATAGTTTTTGAACTATGTATACTGTTATCTAAAGATGCAGTTTTAAATGACATGTCATTATCATCAATGTCATTTTGACTTATGTCAAAAATGTCTATTTCTTTCAATTCTTCTTTCAATCCTTGTTCATTTTGTATTTCTTTTTTGTTTTGGTGAATATTATTTTTAACTACTTCAAATTCGTCAGCTAATTTTTGAATTGGAGTCACTATTGGTTTAAATGTATTATTTAGTGATTGTTCAATTTCTTCTTTACCTAATTTAATCAATTTATGTTTGCGTCGAATCGCATCACTTGCTTTAGCGATTTCACTCAAAATATGTTTTTGCTTTCGCAAATTTTCTACATGTGAAGGAGTCATGTTGCTTCTTCAAAGAATGCAAAGATACTGTCTTTTTATTATATTAGTCCTCTAATTTTATGAAACAATCAAAACACTTTCTATATCTACCCTGATTAATTTCACTATCTTTATCAATAACCAAAAAATCATGCTTATTTTTCCAACAAGAAATACACATGTCTCTAAATTTTGTAAATGACATATCTGTATTAACATGATCATCATATATATGTTTGAGGTTCATTTCATCTTGTCTAAATAAAATTAATAAATTTACATTGTCTCGTATCAAATGTTTTGGAATTCGAGCATATGTCTGGCATAAGTAGAAACAATCAACCGTCTTGTGCCGACCCATTGAAAAGAATGCTTTAATGTTATCTTGCTTCTCGCACGCGACATCATCAAATATAAATATTGAGTTAGGTCGTGCTTCACTAGGCGCCACAACATTTGCATGCTCATTATATGGAAAATATTCTACACCTTTTATTGGCTGTAAAACATTTTCTAAAAATTTATATTTTGGTTGATTTAAAGATTTTGAAAAAACATAAACATTTTTAAATCTTAATCCATTTGGATGTATTAAAAGTGCAAGTAAAGCATTTGTTTTTCCACAATTGGATGGCCCACAAAATATTGCTCGAACACTATTTGGCAATAAATTACCATGTCGCTGTTTTTTTTCACTTTTTTCTACTACTGTATCAAAATTTATGACAGGTAGTTTTACATGTTGTGTTTCAAACTCCATCTTTTTACAAACTAAAACAAATTCTATAAATACTTTGTTTATATAGGAAAATATGTTAGTTTACTTCCAATTCTTATAAGAATATGATTGTGCACACAGATAAAAAACGAGCCAGTTGCAAAAGAACTTTGAAAGGGATAAGACGTGGTAAAGGATTTCTTAATAAAGTTATAAACAATTTACCAGTTGAATTACACATTCCTGGGTATCAGTATTGTGGTCCAGGAACAAACTTAGAAAAACGTCTAGCCCGTGGTGACCAAGGAATCAATCCTTTGGACACAGCGTGTAAAGAACACGATATTAGTTATTCTAAAAATAGTGAAAATATTGAAGCTCGAAACGCTGCTGATAAAGTACTTGCAGAAAAAGCTTGGAATCGCGTTTTTGCACCAGATTCTGGAATTGGTGAAAAACTTGCAGCTTACGCAATAACAAATACAATGAAAGTGAAATCTAAATTAGGCATGGGTTTAAAAGAAAAAAAGAAAAGTATAAGACCATTAACTACATTAAGAAATATTGTATCAGCAGCTAAAAAAACCATGAAATCAAAAGATAATAATGTGAATGCTGTTATTAAATCGGCTTTGCTTGGAGCACGCGTAGCTGTAAAAAGAGCTGGTGGAAAAGGAAAAGTAAAACAGCCACGTATTTTACCAGTTACACCTAAAGTAGGAGGTGTTTTACCTTTGCTTATTCCCATTTTTGCGGGTTTAAGTGCGACAGGTGCACTTGCAGGAGGAGTTGCTGGTGTTGCAAAAGCTGTGAATGATGCAAATGCTGCAAAACAACAACTTGAAGAAAAAAAACGTCATAATGAAGTAATGGAAGCTATTACATTAGGTAAAGGACTTTATTTAAAACCTCACAAGGAAGGATTAGGGCTTCATTTAAAACCAAACAAGAAGGGACGAGGACTAAAGAAAAAAAAAGCTCAGAAAGATCTAAAGTGAAGCTACCACATCGTGCATTAACCAATGTTGATTTACTTAAATTAACAAAACGATTAAAAATTCTGAATTTTCGAGGAGTTTTTATGCGTAATGAACTGCCATTAACTGGTCCTAAAAAATGTGAATCAGGAATAATAAATTTGGATGACAAGGATGGTCCTGGAACTCATTGGTGTGCTTATAAAAAAACTGAAAATAACGTTATTTATTTTGACAGTTTTGGTAATCTTCGTCCACCTTTAGATTTAAGACAATATTTTGGTGTTGATTACATAATGTATAATCATAAAAAATATCAAAACTATGACACATTTATCTGTGGACATTTATGTCTTAAATTTTTATCTAATCAATTAAATACTCGGGACATGTTTTTACTCCATATAAAAACGTAGAAATTTATTTTATATGGTCAGTTATTAATGTAAATTGATCATGAACGAATCAATTATAGTAACTTTGACAGGAAACTCTTCTGTGTTGGAATCACAATTTTTTCCACCGATTGAATTGTCGCCTATTAAAAATTATGTTCTTGGTCTGGTTGAATTTTTAACTTATAATTCAATTCCTAATATTGATATTGGTAAAAATAAATTTTACGCAGGTGGAATTGAAGTTACTATACCAACAGGAAGTTATGAAATAAGTGATATTGATAAAACTTTGAGTTTTATGCTAAAAGATAAAGGCATTAATTTTAAAATTAAACCTAACAATAATACCTTAAAAAGTATAATTTACTGTGACAAAGAAATTAATTTCATACCTAACGACTCTATTGGCAGCTTGTTGGGATTTTCTTCACGAAAATTAAATGCTCAAGAATACCATGAATCTGATCAACCAGTATCAATAATTAAAATTAATTCCTTGCGAGTGGAGTGCAGCATAACTACAGGGGCATACATTAATGGTGAAAAAGTACATACAATTCACCAATTTTTTCCTGTTGTTCCACCAGGATATAAAATAGTAGAAGTACCAAATCACGTCATTTATCTGCCAGTCTCTGTCAAGACAATAGGTCATATTCAATTGCGAATTGTTGATCAAAACGGTCATTTGGTTAATTTTCGAGGAGAAACCATAACAATTAGATTACACATCAAGTCCCTTGGGTGATGGGTATTGTTTTTAATAACAAAAATAAGATTGGTTACGGTTATAAAACGAAAACGCAATGTCAAAAACAATTCAGTCAACGGAAAATTCTGAAGAGATTAACACCTCAAAATCTGCAGCTCCTGAAAAATCTGGGACTAAAGGTTGTAAAAAGAAGAGAACGAGTAAATTAAAGTTATTCTGTACGTGTGTATGTGTATTTATATATCGCACTATTATTATTTGCTATGGAAGAGGAAATATTAAGTATTGAAAAACCAATCATTTTCGATGAGTCTATTGCGCATTACGAAGTGCATGCGCAGCAACCATATACATCATCAACATATAATAATAGTGACGAAATTCGAATCACTGTCCAAAATCAAGACCATTGTCTACATCCAAGCAAAAGTTCGCTTCATATAAGTGGAAGACTTTTAAAAAATGATGGAACAGCTGTAGCAAACACTTCTATAATTTCCAATGGGATCTGTCATTTATTTGAAGAAATAAAATATGAACTTAATGGTGTAGAGATTGATAAAAATAAAAATGTAGGTCTTACAAGTTTAATGAAAAATTACGTTTCATTTGATGTTAGTCAAAGCAAATTTCTTGAAAATGTTGGTTGGTTGGAATTTAATAATGATAATAGCACATTGACTAATCCGCAAGGTTACTTTGATATTTGCGTACCATTAAATATGCTTTTCGGTTTTGCGGAAGATTATCAAAAAATTATTGTTAACGCTAAACATGAGCTAATTATTATAAGATCGAGAATTGACTCAAATGCAGTTTTTCAAGTTGCACCTGTTGAAGAATTCAATATAGTTATTGAAAAAATTGAATGGTTGTTGCCTTATATCAAATTGTCTGATGCTCGAAAATATAAATTATTAAAGTATATTGAAAAGGATCCATCTATTCCAATTAGTTTTAGAACTTGGGAATTATATGAGTATCCTTTACTACCGTTGACACAGAAGCATATCTGGAGTGTAAAAACTTCAACACAGTTAGAAAAACCTAGATTCATTGTATTAGGATTTCAGAAAAACAGGAAAAATAATACTCTATTAAATTCAAGTTACTTTGACCATTGTCAAATATCAGATGTAAAATTATTTTTAAATTCACAAAGTTATCCATATGGTAATATGAATCTTAATATTAATAGAAATCAATATTCTATGCTTTATGAAATGTATACGAATTTCCAAGCTGTATACTATGGCAAAGAATCTCAGCCACTTTTAACAAAAAAGGAATTTTTGCAATTTGCCCCCTTAGTTGTAATTGATTGTTCTAAACAAAATGAATCGTTAAAAAGTGGTCCAGTTGATATTCGTTTAGAAATTGAGTTAAGAGAAAACTTTCAAGGCAACACTTCAGCATATTGTTTAATTTTGCATGATCGCATCGTTGAGTATAAACCATTAAGTGGTATTGTAAAAAAGATTATATAATTTTGTTAAATTAAATAATTAATTAAAATTTTAAATAATTGTAATTTTAATTATTACTGTAATTTTATTATGAATAAAAAATAGAAGAAATTCTTTTATAATTTCAAATTAATTAATTTTTTAAATAATTGTAATTTTTAATTAAATTAAAAAAATTAATTACTTATATTAAAAATACTTGTTAAAATGAAAAGAAAGATCAAAAAGTACTCTTCATATGTAACTAATTCAATACTACGTTATGTGAATGAATTTAATCTGATGTTTACGTATTAAGTCGCACTCGGCCTTGTGTAAAATTTGTCGTAGGTCGTGTATACTTATAAGACATATATGTATATCACATACAATTAGTTTGCTTTATAATATCTTCTAATCATTTTTTATTATGATTTTATATTTAATTAGTAAGAAAAAATGTTATTATTATTTTATTAATAAAAACAGTAATTTTAATTATAATTGTACCTAAAATGAAGAAAAATAAAAAGATAAATAAAACTTGCAAGTTTTTAATTTTATTTTACACGGATATCCAAATTTTTTTTTATAAAGTTATTTTTATAACATATAATTTAATAAATTATTAATATGAATTATTATTTTTAAAATTTTTTTTAAAAATATAGTAAAGTAAGCATAAATTTTATTTAAAAAATAATTAAATTAATTTTTTAATTCGTTTTGTAATAATTAATGAAATAGTTTCTCAATAGGAAAAAAAGAAATATTTTAAATAAATTGCTTATTATTAAAACTGTACTCTATAAAAAATTATTTTTATTTATAATTAAACACACAGGAATAAAATATTTTTGTATTTTATTTTATTTTATATGTTCTTTACAAATATAAAAAATAAGTGTAAGAATTTTGTATAAGAATGTGTATAATGTGTATAAGAAAAAGAAGAAATAATAAGTAATATATAATTTTATACATATAATAGAGTGTAAAGTCCATTGACTTCTAAATATTATTTCATTTATTCTTTATTCTCCTTTTCTTCTTCTCCTCTCCCCTCTTCAGGCATACGTTGCTCACCTACGCCTTCTACTGTATCACCATCGCCAATGCCTTGAGCCCCCTTCCCTTCTCCCGCCTCTTCTACTTCCATCGGTTGCTCTCCTGTATTAGAAGCAGCTGGTTCTCTCTCGCCATCCTCCACAATATCAATGCCTTCGTCCTCCTCGCCTTCTTCTGTTGTTTTAACGTCCATAGGTTCCTCGCATTCGGACTCTGCATAATTATTTAAGCTGCTTTCTAGTTCCCAAATTAAATTATTATTTTCTTTTTCAGCTTGCGTGACATCTTGTTCTTCATATTCCGCTAAGTGACATTCTTCAATTTGAATTTCTAAATTATTACAATCAAAATCATTTAATCCATCGTCCAAATTTTGAGGTGAAAAATGAGCAGGAACTTCTAAATAAGGTTTTTTTTCTAAATGAAACGATGAAGGTCCTGTTTTTTTAACTTCAACTATTAAATTATTATAACGCAAGTAAACGTTATCATCATCCGTTTTATTACAAAAACAACCATAGTTATGGACAGCTATTGTTATCATTAGAGTGTCCCTTAATTTTGAAATATCAATGTCTTCCGTCATCCATTCTGAAGGAATGTCTACTGACATTTCAAAAGACGAGTAAAAGTCACCACTCTGTAAAAAAAAATATTATTTAATATTAAAATAGAATCAAAAATAATTATTTATATATTTTCAATTAATTTATTTAAAAAATGTTATAGTTGTAACTTTTTATTATTTAATTATTTAATTATTTTATTTTATTATTTATTTATTTTACTTTTTTAAATAACTTTACTTACTAATATATCTTCGACTGTAAATCCACGTCTCTTGATAAAATATCCCTGCGGTGTTTTTATAATTTCGGCTTTAATTCCTTTAAATAATAATGTCGTCTTTCCATCAGGAATTAAAGATCCGGTTATTATTTCTTTCGCTCGCATTGCTATTGGAATTATGCACAATTTCTTAAAAGTTTGATGATTTACACATGAATGAAGCCAAGCTGAAGGAGCAGTAATTCTAATTGATACCCTTGTGTACGCCATTTTTTTTATTTCTGTAAATTAATTATAACAAAAATTTTAAGCCTTAAATAAGCTTTAATTTTAAAAATTCATAATAAAAATTTTGAATATAAATGTTCTTTAAATGAATAATTCAAATAAACAAATTAAAAGTTAATTAAAAAATTAATAAAATCCAACAAATAAATTAAAAACTTCAGTTAAAATATTTAAAAATTTAATGAAAACCAATAAATATAAAGTTAATAAAATGAAATTGTTAAATCAATTGAAGTCAATTAAATAAAAAATTAAGAAACTTATATTTAAAAAATCAAATAAAAAAAATAATACATAAAATTTATTTAATTATGAAGAAATTTATTAAAATTTATGAAAGAATTAAATAGTTTATTAAAATTTTATTTAGTTATTAAATAATTTATTAAAATTTATTTATTGCTTTAATCATATTTATTTAGTACTTTTATTTATTAAATAATTTATTAAAACTTGTTAATTTGAGTATTATTACTTATTGACATTTATTTATTATTTTTGTAACATTTATTTATTAATTTAATAAATAAATTTAAAATAAAAATTTTAAAGGAGGTTTTAATTTGTAAAATAAAATTAATTATTAAATTAATGTATGAAAAATTCTGTTAAATAAAATAAATTTTACTGTTAAAATTAAATAATAAATTCAAATTAATTTGAAATTTTGCTTACAATTTGCGAAAAAGGCACTAGAAAAAATCACAAAAGCACAATATGTTTAGTTCACTCAACTTGAATGCACTTTATGTGATTTAATTTATGTGGTTGTCACTTGTATAATGAAGCTCCCTTGCATCAGCCTTCTTTTTATACCCAAGCCAAATTGTTTATAAAACTTGAGACAAAGATAAGCTGGTAAATTGAAACAAGAAGGTAGAGTGTGATATGATTCTCGCTTTGATGGGGTGTTTCTTTTTTATATTGAGAAACAAAGATAGCTGTATATCATGAATTTCTTTCTTTAAATTAAAATTTTTTAATGTTTTTTGAAACCCCAAGGTAGTGTATCTGTATTTTTAGGTAATAACAGTCTTTTATCATCATGCCAGCTTAAAACTTTTTTTTTTTGTTTCAGAGTATATACATCATGCTTTTTACTTTTTATTAAATGTTGTGTTTTTATCAAATTTTTGAAATTGAAAAGTGATTTTTTATAGTCTTGAATTGTAATTTTTTTTAGTGTTGAACGTTTGACCCCTTTTGCTTTTTTCTTTTCATTTTTTTCACCAAATACTTTATATGTATATAGTTTTGAGCGTAATCCTATAAATTCTGTTATAATTTTTCCATTGCATTCGTCTTTCATTAATCCCAATACTTTTTTGTTTGCTAATGGAATTCCATAAATATTATCTTGTGGGTAATCAGATGTATCAAAAAATTTTAAATCTCGTTTAATAAAATCATAAATATTTGGAACATTAATATGATAAATTAAGCTGTCCGTATCAGTGTAAAGTAATTTGGACTTTTCGCCAAATGTTCTCTTTATATAATTGTAGTGAAAATCATAAGTATATAATTTAGAAACATCTAAAATGCTAAATCCAACATAGATTGGTTTATTAAAATTAACGTGTAGTTTATTGAGCTCTATAATAACCAAGTTTTTATCAAATATATTGCAGCTATGAAAATTTGGTTTACCAATAAGTGCTTTAGCTCCATATCTACCCTCCCATTTTGTAACTATTTTAACATCTTTATGTTTTCTTACATTTTCCATTGTTTTTCCAAAAACTGAGTTATTCATTAACTTATAAAAATTTTTTTCAAATACATTAGTAGATTTCTTTCTCAATTCTGTATTCAAATCAATATACTGTCTCAACCATTGTGATTGCTTAAATTTTAATATTCTATGAATTTTTTTTAATTTCATTCCTAATCGTATATAATATTTAAGATTTTTGTAATGGATAACATATTTTTCTTTAGGATATAAATTAGTTATCAATTTTGGTAATTTGATGTCAGTATTTGGAGGCACAAAATGTTCTGGACATAAAGGCAAATCTTTGTGTAAATCATGCAAATTTTCCGGGTAATCTAGGTCTACTTCTAAAATATAACCATAAGCAGCATCATCCGCAATTTCAGATACATCAAAGTTTATTAAATTTGTTTCCCATTGAAAATCTGAAAGCGGTAGAAATTCACTCATTCCTGCACCGTATAAATTATTTACATCAAAGTACATAATATATGATTCTTCAAGATTTTTGTTAAAATCTGTTTCCATAAATCTGTTATTTGCTTTTGCATATCTGTTTGAACATTGAGAAACTCCACCCCTGATACCCTTTTCCAAAAAAAGCACCATATCTATATCAGTTAATAATTCTAATTCTATTTTTGTTAATTTGAGCATTGCATCAAATGCAAGCCCAGGTGCAGTATAATAATGTAAAGGGTCTAAATTATAAGCAGATAAACAAGTTTTTCGAAAATTTTCAAATATGTCAGCTAAAAGTAAGACATCTGTTTTTAAATACAAGTCTGAATAATCACCCAAACTTTTTAAATTAAAGGTGGTCCAAACTTTACAAGCATGTAGATAATCATCTTCTGAAATATATGAATCATTTAATTTAGAATAAAATGATTCTTTTTGTGGTAATTGATTTTCCTGTAATTTTTCCCAATTATTAATATATTCGTATGGGAAAACACCTTTTCTTGTTAATAAATTAAATTCATTAATATTGTTACAATATTTTTCTGTGATTTTCTTTTCATCATTTTTAAGAAAATTTGCCAATTTATCCAAACTACTGGGCATAAATCTGAAAGAATCTAAAAATCTAAAGCACACATTTTTTCCATCTACATATTTGGTAAAAGATATATATTTTTCTTTATTTATAGGTAAAAGCTT
This sequence comes from Leptopilina boulardi, assembly GCF_019393585.1. NCBI lineage: Eukaryota > Metazoa > Arthropoda > Insecta > Hymenoptera > Figitidae > Leptopilina > Leptopilina boulardi. The sequence continues at coordinate 123,643 of NW_026137773.1, forward strand.
AACACAACCTTCGAAACTCGTACATAATTCTTTTATAAAAAAATGAGCATCATACCCTGATAAATTGTGAAAAATTACTGGAATTACATGCGAACTTTTGTAATTTATATTACATCCCTGATGGGCAGCACCCCTGTATTTTCCTGTGAAATGATTGTGATCTCGACATCTAATATCATTAATTTCAAATGATTTTTCGCAAATGTAACAATTTTCCGAAGTATGAAATTCTAATTCTTGTTGAAAAGTTAAAGGTTCCATTGGAACTATTTTTTTTAGATAAAAGTCAACAGAATTTGCGATATCTTTCAATTTATTTATAAACCAGGTAATGCAATCCTTTCCTCTGTAACTTTCAAATATTGAAATTGTGTCATCAAACTCACATTTTAAATAGAATGCAACACTGTGTGAAACATGTTTATTATATGCACCTGAAACTATTTTATTATCATTAATAGGTTCTAAAATGCTTTCAGTGTCAGCATACACAACAAATGGAACTTTTTCTTTAAATCTAAAATTTTTAAATTTTAAAATGTTGTCGTTTTCATTTGGTAAAATTACTCTACATGTGTTTAATTTGGTACAATCAAATTTATGCTTTTCTAGTGAATATTCATATTTAAAATGACATAAGCATCTATCACAAATCCAAATTTGACATTTACTTTTTGTCATTTGTGATTTAACCAACCGTGACAAGTTACGAATCCATGCAAAATGATAAAAATTTGTCCCATTTTCATCACTATTATCAAAAACAGCATCTAAATTATTAATCATCAATAAGTGAATAGTCGGTTTTTCAGAAAACTGTTTACTTATATATAAAGGAACTATTTCTTGTTTGTTGCTTTTAATACTATCCAATCCATAAATGTTTATTCTTAAACTATTCATTTTTTCAAATTTTGGTATATCTGACAAAGCAATAGGAAAATTAATGCCTTCGTATTTTAATAAACCTTTAAAATCAGGATAAGAACTGGTAAGGTTTGAATTATTGTCAACAGGATATAAAGCTGATATTATTGACCAAAGAAAGCAAAAATTATCTCTATTTTTAATATTAACAACAGCTTTCTTATTTCTTATAAATTTTGGTAATTCTGTAAAAGTACTGAATCCACCTTGTAAAGGTGCATATCTGTTAATATTTACTATTAAATTTATAATTTCTTTCAAAGACCACCCTGATTCTTTTGCATTAAAATCTTCAACTTTTTGTGAAATATATTCAATTGTATTATCAAAGAACAATTCAATGTCTGAAGAATGAAGAATAATTTCATTTTTTGTGTTAAAAAATTTTTTTTCTTCAATAATTTCACCATCGCTCGCGGTTGTAAAATTAGCTGTAAATATAAAATTTACTTTCAAGCCATTGTTTTTCTTCAATGCATTTTTTAAACGATATTTAATTAAAGATCGTGAATCCTCTAAAAATTCAAATAAATCTTTATGTTTTAAATTAATAATAACTCCCGTTCTCACTCTTTTTTCAAACGCTGATTCTAAGTCTTCCCATTTAATTCTGGTAGATTTCTTATTTTTATTTATTTCAATACCTTTACCTTCTTTTTTTGTTTGCTTTAATTTTTGATTTAATGTTTTCAAAATTCCTAGAGTGGCTATTATCTTATTTTTATCACCTACTGTTAGGTCCTTCTTTACTCTTAAAAGTTTATTTAAAACAAGAATATTTTGTGAACCCAGTTTTATCCACTTTTCAATTTCATTTAAAAATTTGTTATTATTTTGAATTGTATTTACAGTCTCCAGAGCACTTTCCATAATTTTAATCATTTTTTGGCAATTAGAATTCATCTTTTTTAAATAAAACAAGAGACACTTGTAACTATTAACAACCACTTTTTAAATGGTAATTTATACAATCTCATACAGAGCTTCGATGAAAAATGACTGCAAAGAACAATAAACAATTTCTTTTTATACTGCCCTTCACGTTGCTGATAAAAAAATAGTTGCCTGGAAAAATTTATTGTTAAAAATATATATATCACATACCTTTCTTTGCATCAATAAATTCCATTACCGTCTTCAAATTTTACACCGCACATAACGCCACGCGGCATTTCAAATTTCAAACCATGCGACAGGCTTCTCATAGTCTGATAAGAAAAAAATAAACATGTGGTACGCGATATATTGAAAACAAGTTCCATATGACATACGCTACCGGCATCTACATTACATTATATGTATATATATATAATGTATTATTACAAGACAAAACATTTGTCTTATAATCAATTAAAAATGATACATTTACTGCAAATTGACCTAACATTTTATCTTTTACATTGCATATTTCTTATAATAAATGCACTCATATTATGCATATTCAACACTGTTTTATCTATCCTCTTTAAATCGGATGCACTTTGATCGCAAGAAAAATTCCATAGAAAGTGTTAAATGACAAAATGCTAAAATAAAAAAAACATTCAACATTCCTAACTTAAATAATATTGCGCAATCAAAGATATGTAAGGGGGCTTCTGGATATAGCTAAAGTCAACGCTTTATCCAGAAGCCCCCTTACATATCTACTGCTTTCCATTGATTCCAAGAACAATAAAAAATGTTGACGGGTTTGCCAGTAATTGAAAAAAAGGACGAGCGTGCACGAAAAAAAATTCGACCGTCAATCGCTCGATTTTCCCGTCTCGCTGCCTCTTTCGTTCGTGCGCCAGGGCCGAAACAGAGGATTTTGATTAGGCGCTTTCCGGGCACCATTAATTTCATTATTTTTGCCTTTTTGTGAACATAAATTATTTGTATAACGCGAAAGATATCATAATTGTCTTATAAGTTAATTATACAGTTATTAAAATTAAATAAATGTAATAAAAATTATATATTTCATTATTAAAATATTTCACATACATAGAGATATTAATTTTTTAATCAATCATAAATAAAATAATTATACAATTAAAGTTTTGTAAAAATTAAAATATATTTATAATCCTTAAACAATTTATTATTAAGAATCAAAAACCTCGTTGGTCAAATTGAATTTTTTAATAATAAAATATATAATTTTTATTACATTTATTTAATTTTAATAACTGTATAATTAACTTATAAGACAATTATGATATCTTTCGCGTTATACAAATAATTTATGTTCACAAAAAGGCAAAAATAATGAAATTAATGGTGCCCGGAAAGCGCCTAATCAAAATCCTCTGTTTCGGCCCTGGCGCACGAACGAAAGAGGCAGCGAGACGGGAAAATCGAGCGATTGACGGTCGAATTTTTTTTCGTGCACGCTCGTCCTTTTTTTTCAATTACTGGCAAACCCGTCAACATTTTTTATTGTTCTTGGAATCAATGGAAAGCTTAGATTTCAAGGAATAATTATGTTAAAGGACAATTTTTTTCGTCGATTTTCCTGGACCATGCAAGAGGTTAAAGTCAAGGTAGGAAATAAGCAAAAAATTACAATTATTTTTTCAACTTTGTAACATGATATATTTAAACCTATTTAAGCAATCTCATTCAAATAGGTATCATTTTTTTCGAAATTTAATAAGCTTTCCAACGCTATAAGGGAAAAGTCTCTACGTTAATTTCTCTCAGAGTTATCTTTATTTTCACGCGAGTATGTTTTTCAATGACTCGCGGTGTAAGCGTTCGCACAATTTCGGACGGTAGTGTATATTATTATAATATAATATATAATATAAAATATATTTAATAAGTAATTATTATTTACTTACATTTCCCAACTACCTCTCAAGACATTGCCAGCAGTGGCTCCATTCCATTTTGGGACTGCTCTCGTGGCTCATCTAGAACAAATTATGTGAACCCACTAGAGCAGTCCGACTCTTATAGGCAGTACCCCACCACTACCGCAGGCACGGAGCGGCGCGTGATATTGAATAAATTTCTAATTTTCAAAATTCATCTTTAACACATATTAATCTTTATTTTCTTTAGACTTTATTTATTATAAGTTATTTCTCTGTTAATTTAAGATACAATATAAGATTTTTCTTTAGAATGTCACTTTCATCCAACATTTTAATGCTCAGTATTAAAATATTTTTCAGACTTTTACTTTCCGTGTACGTTAGCATTCGGATTTAAGTAATGACATAGATCTTGTGTATCAGAATTAGAGAAGAAAGAAAATGGCTTTATTAAAATTTTGTAAATTAAAAATAAATAAGCCATCATTCGTTTATGTAAAACAATTTAAAAAAATTATTATATTAATTAAATAAATAATTATCAAAGTTTGATTTGCTTTTTTATCATTTTAATGACTAAAACTACAAAGAGTAAGTTGTATTTTTACTTCATGAGTTGTTTTTGAAACCAATTTCTTTTCTGGATAGGTTTTGTCAAAAATTTCTTTGTGACTGTCACGAAGATGTTGCATTAAACATATGGTATTATTGTTCTTCATTTTGACAATATCCTCTTTTTCAGGTAAACAATAAATTAATTAATTAACACAATTATTATTAATCTTTAACTTAATGTAATTTAAAAAAATGCTTTTTATTATTAAATCTTAACTGAATAGTTTCCGCTTCTTTATTATAAGAATTATATTTTCGTTTTTCGCCTGCAGACATAATATTTGAAAATCAGAAACATAAGTATTATATTCTTTTTAATTAAATCTGTTCTTTCAAACAAACAGAGACGATCAAAAATAATATAGAATCAAAAATCTCGAGAACTTGTAGTGTTCACGAACCGAGAATAATCGAATGGTGTCGAGCATTTATCGGTTTGACGTGCATCACTAACGTCGGTACACAAATAAACAAATACAATTGCAAAAGATCTTAAATCTTTATATCCTTTTTTCTTTACGACTTTGAGATCGAGACTTGTGAGAAATTGCAGGTTTGGAGATGTTAGCCTCTTCAGGATTCGTCGCTGACTGATTTGCTTTTGGCATGGTGTATTATTTTTAGAACCAAAACCAATCATTTTCTTTTTATTATCAAAAACAATGCCCATTATTTTAAAGATTTGATATGATGTCTAATTGTAATGGTTTCTCTTCGAAAATTATCCAAATGTCCGTCTTGATCAACAATTCTTAGCTGAATAAGATCTATTGTCTTGACAGCGACTGGCAGGTAAATGAAATGATTTATAACTTCTACTATTTTATATTCTGATATTTTCCACATTGATATAAGCCACAGTAGTTATGTTATACTTTGCACTTAAGGAATTTATTTTAATAATGGATACCAGTTGATAAGATTCATGGTATTCTATAGCTTTTAATTTTCGTGCAGAAAATCCAAGCAAACTGCGTATAGAATCTTTAGGTTGAAAATTAATTTCTTTATCACAATAAATTTTACATTTTAAAGTATTATCCTTAGGTTTAATTCTGAAAGTAATTCCTTTATTTTTCAAAATGAAATGAAAAATTTGATCAAGGTCACTAATTTTATAACTTCCTGTAGTAGGGCTATGAGAGTTCTGCGACAGGTTCATATCTCGGTAAGTTACCTACAGTCGGTAATGCAGATTTACCAACTGTCGGTAATGCAGATTTACCAATTGTTGGTAAGGTAGATTTACCAACAGTCGGTAAAGTAGAAATCTGTTTCAAATTTTAGGTCAATCGATAAGGTAGGAATCTGTTTTACCGACCTTTAATTGTTATTAACAAATGTTATTATCATAATTTAATTATTAATGTTAATTAATTAATTCTACTTTATACATATTTAATTGCAATTAATTTTTTCAATGTATTTATTAAGAATTTTTTAAAATTGTCATTAACAAAGGTAAGTTATAATAATATATTTTTACTATTTATTAAAGTAATTGTAAACATATCGTAGTGCAATTTATTTTGCAATATAAAAGTGACTTATCGAAGTATTGACAACATAAAAACGATATCACTTTCAATTAACTATAAATACTTGGTATTCATTCATTCATTCATTCCGTCCGGACCCCTAATGGGTTTCCGGTGACAGAGAAAAGAACAAGTTATGGAGAGAGAAAGATATATCTTTATTTTGCAAATGAGGGTTCGCTTGACCTGCAATCTGTTAAAGAGGATTAATTAATAACTCTGAGGACCCAGGTAATTATTTCTTTCTCCCTTTATCACGTGAAAAAGCTATAAAGAAAGTATAAAACTGAATAGGTAACGCATACCTTTCTTTCTTACACCAAGGAATATAACATAAGTTCTTCTTTGTTTAACATTGCGTTTCTCTATCTAGACGATTGAAAATGTCATAAGAACATCATCGTTTAAAATCTTAATCTTCTTCCTTTTTGTTTTAAAAATAAAAAAAAATATTCATATACTATCTGTATATATGTATATAGGGGAGAGTGACAAACAGTGGGATACTTTTTATTCAAAGACATATTAATATGTCAATTTTATATATTTTTGGACACTTTTTGGTATTACTATAAAGTTTGAACTCTTTTTTACATAATGCATATATTCTATTTAAATTCTGCTTCATACTTTGTAAATATATATGTTTTGCATTAAATAACGTTAACAAATGTTGCAAAACACTCATAGTTTAATAATATTTTACATTTTTATAATACAATGTCAAGTTTCATATGAAAAAATGCTATTATTTTTTTTACGTTTACAGTACTGCTTTACAGTACGTCATAATTTGGTCATAACCTACAAATAATTTGGAGGAAAATTTAAATAGTTGTTCTCTTATCAAGTGTTATTTTTCAAATATTGCTGAACAATAATTGTAATAATTATAAATTTTGAATTTTTTAATGTGTTTTAGCATAAAAAAATCTCATTTTTAGTTGCTGTGTAAGTATAAATGCGCATGCGTATAGCTGACACAACTTATTAGTGTTGGATATTATACTTAAAAACATGAGTAAACGAAGTAACAATTACACTTTTTTTAAAAACTGTCCTATTTATATAAAAATCAGTATTGTATTTCAAGAAAAAATGTACTCCGTAACGTCAAAAACAGTTTTTTTCAATTTTCTTTGTAAATAATGAATCAATGTGCCTAAAATTTTTGGAGATAGTGTGTTGTCATAAACATGCTTTACATTTAAATTTTGGTCGAGTTTCTTTAAGTAGTTTTTCAGAAAATTAAAGTGTCCTACTGTTTAAACTGTCCCACTGTTTATCACTCTCCCCTAGCTGTATTAGAGCCCCAGAAAATTTTAATAAAATAATTTAAAAATTATTACCTGGCCCCTCAGAATTAATCTTCATTAACAAAGGCTCTATTGTCCAAGGATTGGTATTGTTTGTGGTAATTGTTCTGAGAGTCTAATACTGGTATATACATATTTTTTTTATTTTGAAAACAGAAAGAAAGAAGAGTAAGATTTTTAGGCGAAGATATTCTTATGTTATTTTGAATCCTCTAGATAGAGCAATGCTACAGTACATTTCATTATGTACTCAGAGTTAATCTTCATTAACAAAGGTTCTATTGGCCAAGGGTTGGTACATCTTTATTTTTCTATATAATAAATGTGAAAAAAGACATTATTAGCTGGGTCCTCTAGAGTTAATCCTCATTAACAAAGGTTCTATTGTCCAATGGCTGGTTTTTTTATGGTATTTTTTCCGGGGTTTTAATACAGTTATGAATACGTATATATGTTATTTATAATGAACTACTGATTACTCATATAAGAGTGTCCTTTTTGCACTTATTGGCTGATCAGTAGTTACTGATTCATAGTTACACATAGTTCTCTCATTCATTTGGATATATGGTAGTTTTATTGGATAAAAGGCAAAATTGGTTATATTGGATTAAAGTAAAAATTGGTTATAATTAGTAAAAGGTAAAATTAGTTGTATTGAATTAAAGGAAAAATTGGTTATATTTAATAAAAGGTAAAATTGGTTGTATTGAATTAAAGACAAAATTGGTTATATTTAATAAAAGGCAAAATTTGTTATATTAGAGAGAGTGAGCAAAAGGGTTAAAGATATTTAGATTTTCATGAATCAAAAATAAAATTAAACGAAGTATACTATGCCCAACATAAAAGAGTATGTTATTTTAAGTGATAAAGATTTAAAAATTATTGAAAATAGAAATAAATTGTTAAATTACATGCATAAGTACAAATTTGAAGATTTATTAAGAAAAGATTCCAATTCTTTTTTCAATATGCAAAGTGCTTTGTGTGTACAAATGCTTGATTTTATTTTTCCAATTAGAGAAGGTGATAAACATATTCAAATACTTTTTAGAGGTAATAACAATTATGGTCACTGAATTTGTGTCTATTACGATAGAGTAAGGCTTTATATTTTTGATAGCCTTAATGAGGGGTGTTTAAATGTGCATCAAATAAAATATTCAATTAGATTGTTGCCTTTTAAACCTACAGTAGTTTTTGAAGCTGTTGATCAACAACTTTTTGGTAGTGTTGAGTGTGGAGTATATGCAATAGCATTTGCAACATCTATATTATTTAACGTAATGCAAAACCGTGTAAATTATGAAACTGATAATATAAAAATGAGAAACCATTTTAAGTCAATGTTTGAAAATAATCGCTTAAATCATTTTCCGACAGTAAGATCGTCTCACAATAGGAATTCGATAATAGAGAATGATTAGAACCGTCTTTTCTTAAATTGAACTCAGGAACATAAAAATTATATTTTTAGTAATTATATTCCCAGTAATAATATTAACAGAGTTCTATTAACACAAGATTTAAAAATTAAACATTCTCTAAATGACACTAGTGAAAAGAAAATAATTCGTACAACTTATAATACTGTGAACAAAATTTTACCGCATGAAAATTTTGTTTTCTACGGCAACGGAAGATGAAAAGAATGTGCGAAGAAAAGAATTTGACATGTAAAAAGAATAATCGGAATAAAAAAAGTGCAGGAGTTGCAATAATGTCTTTTGAAAATTTCGATGAAAGTAAAGTTCCACAGAATTATTTAGGTTTAATAAATGTAGAATGTAAGTTTTGTAATGCGTTACATTTTTTGTGTGAAAGACCGTCACATAGATACATTCTTGAGGAATGTCCCCGTGAAGAGGACATTATGATATCGCCTGAATGTCACAAAAATATTCCCGGTTGATATCAGCTTGACATTCAAGCAATATTTCGTACTACTTGGGTGGTAGATCCAATATAAAGAAATTTTTTTTTACATTTCTAATATTAAATTTTTTGAAAAAGAAATAAATAAAAAATATGGTTAATGCACACTAGCAACGTAGTCGGCCGCTTGCGGACGACAAAGTTGCTAGTTTATAATAATTTTTATAAGTATTGATAAGTTGACTATATTTATATACTAATTTTATTTGCTTATTAATAAAGGTGAGTTTAATATATTATTTAATATTTTATTGTTTATTTATTTATAACTATTAATTATAAAACTATTAATAGTTGTTTCTTTAAATATTAAATATTATAACTAATTTTATTTACAGTGTTTAACATTATTATTATTATGTGATTATTTATTAAGGTAAGTTAATTTGCAGAAAATGTTTAAAGTTTTACATTTGAATTTGAATTGAATTTCGCGCCTTTCATGAAAACATAATGTTTCAGGAGATATGATTTTGTTTTTGTTATTCCCAGCATTTGTTTATAAATAAATTATGTTGTATACGCGGTAAAATTTAAAATGTAATTAATAATTAGAAACATTTAAGTAATTATAATGTTAAGTTTTTTGGACCTGTTTATACAGTAGCAGAAAGAATTTCATTCAAAAGAGCCTTTAATTCAAAAGATTGTGAAATGAATTAAGAAGCAAAAATGGTATGTGCATATTTTTACTAACTTTTAAATTTAATTTATTTATATATCATATGTTATACTAATATTAATAATATTAATACTGTTTTTTATATATAGGAAGCTAAAAATCTTGAAGTAATGGAAAGTAAAATTGACAATGAAATTTCACTGGAAGTGAATAAAGAAAAGGTATGCTAATTTTTCTATTAAGTTAATAAATATAGTTGTTAATAAATAATATTATTATGTAACTGAATATTAATATATTAATTTTTGCTAATTTATTTATTAAGAGTTAAAGATTTTAAGAGTTCATTAAGATCATTAATTCCAAATAGAAGGTTATACTTAAAGAAGGTGATGCATGTTTATAGTAATTTATAACCATAGCCAAATTTTATCAGTTGATGTAGATATAGAGTAAGTCAGCTTCAAGAAATAATTAAATAGTTTTATTTAAGAAACTTTTAAAGTTTTATATTGAGTAAAATTACTATTGTAAATCAACTTTATTAAAGTAATATTATATAAAACTTTAACATTTTTTAATTAAATAAATTTTATTAAACAAATTTAGTTAAACTATTTTATTTATCCTATTAATGTATTAATTTTTTTAGGATAACATTGAAAAATAATCCAGACCAAATGGAAAAATCTTGGGAAACTGTACAAAGAATAATGTAAGTTAAATTTTACTTTGCAAAAAAATTTCACCAAAAATATAATCACTATTTTTAAATTTATAAAAATAATTACTCTTTAGTAATATTAGTAAAAATGAATTAAGCAAAAATAATTTTTGATAAATCAAAGTTGCAAAAATTATTTTCACTGAATTCAATTATGCTTAAATCAAGATTGCAAACATAAATTCACAAAAAATTAAATTCGCAACAACAATAATTATTTAAACAATAATTAATTAACAATTTCTAAGTTGTAGACTCCAGGCAATGAGGTGCCTCTACCCTCCACACCACCGGGGTCACCTACACCCTGGCATCAGCCATAGACGCCTTCGTGGGTGGAATTGGGGACACCAGAGCGGATGTCCCCACTCCGGACGATCGCCCAACAATATCGGCCGGATTCACCACTCTGGGCGAGGGTGTAGAGACCTTCACCTCTACCGCCACCGCGATCGTCAACGACGTCCCCACCGAAATCGCCGACAGTCGGTAAGTTACCAACCAAGCCATTACCGACTGTAGGTAAATCTGTGTTACCAACTGTTTGTAAGTTACCGACTGTAGGTAAGTTACAGACTGTACATGTCCTCTGCGCATGCGTAAAATAAGAGTGGTGGTTTAACGTCCACTGCGCATGCTCAAGAGTTGGACTTTCGGGATATAAATGGAAGTTTTGCGAGTTGATTTTTCATTCTATTCTGTGAGCTCATGCAGCCTAGTCGCAGCAAAGCTAACAGCGAGTAGAGTGTTCTGATTTTATATTTTTTTAACTTTTCTTATTTTGATATTTTGTAATGGCTTTCAAGTTTGCGTAATGGCGTAGAGAAAAATGAATTTATAGAACTATGGGTTGCGGAATGTTCTCAAAATGAGCTAGTTTTAACAAATGTTTTAATATATATGTATTTTACGCATGAGAAAAGTCGGTGTGAGAACATTGTACAATCCTTTGTGAGATATAGAGTATTGTTTCAATCTAAAGCGGTAGATGGCGCTGGCTTACAAGACTTAGATATTTCTAAGCGTGTACAATATGCAATGTGTGAGAGTGCGTTTGAATGTAGATTGTACACTTATGTTATCATAAATATTGTACATATAGATATAAGTAGGTTTTTAGATGAAGCATCCATTTTCTTTAAAGAGCACATTACAGATGTTTAAAACAAAATGATTCTCTCATTGTCTACAGCGTTCTGACAGCTTATTTCAAAAGGGTGCAAAATGAAGAAGAGGTAGTTATTCAAATACCGTTTACAGCAAAATCTATCAGTATTTCCTAACAACCCCATTGGAGGAATGGTTTGATGTAAACATGAAACAGCGACATGTTGCAGTCCATTTTTTCGTATGCAGTCAAAAATACTTACACGACTTTAACATAATCAGGGCTTTTGTTATTTCCAAGAAACTTTTCACACAATGCCTTGAAACTCTCCCAAGCTCGCCCTTCCACTGCATTCAGCTTGTTCGCCAATTTCTCATCTCTCATAAGTTTTCGAATCTGAGGCTCGACAAGAATCCCTGCAATTAACAGTGACAGATGTTTAGAAAAATATGAGAAAGTCATGAAAATCACCCAACTGCCGACAGACAAGAATCCCTGAAATAAAGAGCGACGGCTGTTTACAAAAATGTAAGAATGTAATTAGAATCATATAGTACCTCCTTTAAGCTTTGCATCACTTCGCGTTTCCAAATATTAAGTGTAGCGGTGGTAGGATGCAATTTTCTGGGCGCACTAATGCACTGTGGGCCAGAATCGACAAAAAGGGGCCAAAATTAGAAAGAATTTTCTTCTCCATCAAAACTTATGTTTTTTTGGTCGCTGATTTCGAATCTGATATCAGATTTTCAAAATTCAAAATGGCGGATCCAAAAAGGCGAACGAATTTTTAAAAAAATTATTGGATTTGCTTGAAACTTGTTACTAGGTATATTTCATGTCGCTGATTACGAATCTAACATCAGATTTTTAAAATTCAAAGTGACGGATCCAAAATGATTGACGATTTGAAGGTTATGGGTAAAAAGTTTGTAATTGCCGGTAAGAAAGTAAAGCTAATATAATACGAATATTGTTATTTTTTATAAAGATTTAAAACTTTTACATAAATAATTACACTTATTATTACAAGATTCTTTTAAAATTGCAGTTTCCGGGATCCACCACGAGAAGGTTATAGGGACAAGACCCCATTTTTATTTTTTTTTTATTTTCTGTTTTTCATTTTTTTTTAATTTTTTAATTTTAATAATTTTTTATTTTTGATAACATTTTTTTTTTAAAGTTAAGCAACATGTTGTTGCTTACAAGACCTAGTCGACCTTTTCATTTTCAAGAACCAAATCGGCCAGTAATTCAAAAGTTCTTATCTAACCAACTTTTACTTAACCACACGGAAAAAACCAACTAACTATTTTAGCACCAAACTGCTTTATCCTTTATTAGTATAAAATTTCGTTTACCTATTAAGGGGACTTTCTGGTTTAGAATTTCAAAAAAATCGATTTTTTTTTTTGCTTAAAAATGTTCCATAGTATCATAGAATTACTGTCCCAAAACGTTTTTTAAAAATTATGTACAAAAACAAAAGTTATAACAATATTTATGACGGTATGTATTTCAACAACAATCTACAGTTATCTTATTTACATATTTGGTGTTCCTATTTTATTGATATTAGCTTGAAACATGTTACTCGAGGGTTTTTGGGGTCGCTGATTACGAATTTGATGTCATTTTTTGAAAATACAAAATGGCGAATCAAATATGGCGGACGAAAAAATAAAAATTCAACCGGATTTGCTTCAACTTGTTACTCGGGGGTTTTTGGGGTCGCTGATTACGAATTTGATGTCAGTTTTTGAAAATACAAAATGGCGGATCTAATATGGCGGACAAAGATTAAGAAATTAATTAATTAATTTCGTTAATTGATGTTGAAGTCAAGAGACCAAAATTAGAAAATTTGATAATATTTTTTCCATCTTTCTCACTCTACAACTCAGAAAATTATTAACGGAATGGCTTCAAACATGGCTTATTTCATTCAAAATTTAATAAGCTTTCTAACCGTTTTTGAGTTTTTTTGTATCTCTTTTTGTTGCAGAAATGAAAAAGTGATGGCATGTTTTTTCAGAGAGTCGCGTGTAATCGTCCTGATACTTCTGGACGGTACTGTATGCTTTTAGAAAATCTTACATACTTTTTTTTGATTTTATTATTTTGCAATTTTATGCAATTTTTTACGAATTTTTGGATATAAACCTTTAAAATTACATATAATAATCGTGAATATCTTTCGTTCATTCTGTCCACACCTGAAGTTAGTATTTGTTATAGGTCTTTTGTTTTTTTTAAATGTGTTGTTTGACATTATTTTGTGTTGGTTAAAATTTTTCAATGTTTTGACATTGTCATTTGTGCGGTCGTATTTTAATTATTAAAAATTATAAAATTGTTAGAATCGTGCAACAAAATTGTGAGGATTGTGAGATAAATTGATTGGATTGCTGTTAGATTAAGCTGCATAAGTTGATGGTAATTTTAATTTAAAATATATAATAATTTTATCAAATTTCAAAAATTTATTTAATTAAATCACGATAATTTAATTAATTTTAAAAATAATAAAAAAAATTTTATATTATTTATTTATTTATATTATATTTATTATTTATATTATATATTACAAATTAATTTTTTTTTATTTTCACAAAATATTTATTTATTTTTGTTATTATAATTAAAAAAATTTATATTATATATATATTTATATTATATATACATACAAATTTTTAATTTTGACTAAATATTAATTTTTTTTAATAATTTTTATTTTTAAATATTAACTTAAAATAAAATTTTTGAAATAATTTTTATTTAAAATAAAATTTAAATTATTATATTTTATATATATTTATATATGTTACATTAATTAATTAATTAGGAATATTGAATAATATATATTAAATTTAATTAATTTATAAATTATTTATTTATTTTAAATTTATTAATAATAATTATTATTATTTATTATTATATAATAATAAAAAATTTCATTTAATAACAAATATTTTTATTATTTTTTGGTTATAATTTTTTTTTGCAAAATATTTTTTTTATTATAGGCAATTGAAAATTTATATATTTCATATAATAGATTAATAATAATAATTATTATTTATTATTATGTAATAAAAAATAACAAATTTTATTTAATGATAAATATTTTGAGGATACGAAATTTTTACAAGACCTTTACCGATATATGTTATATTAAAAATTATCAATTTAAATTTTAAATCGAAAATTTTCTTGAAGAATTTCTGAAAAATTATCGACAGATAATCAAAAAAAATCAATAAACCCGTGTGGAAAAAGCCACGATCTTGCTCTCAAGAGTTCGGGGCCCCCGGCGGGGGCCCATGAGGGCTGATCCATATGGCGAATCCATGAGGGGCCCCGCATGGATCACCCTCATGATCGATTAGCAAAATTTTCTAAGTCCAAAAATCAAATATTTTTTTATCACCAAAAAATTAATGTTTATAATGATTCAGAACAACGAAAAACGCGTTTTTAATAAAAATATATTTACACTTTTTTTGAAAATAACACTCACACTTATGGCAAAATAGATGAGGGCCATCGTAGGGGCCCGCATGGATCGCCCTCATGATCGATTAGCAAAATTTTCTAAGTCCAAAAATCAAATATTTTTTTATCACCAAAAAATTAATGTTTATAATGATTCAGAACAACGAAAAACGCGTTTTTAATAAAAATATATTTACATTTTTTTTGAAAATAACACTTACACTTATGGCAAAATAGATGAGGGCCATCGGAGGGGCCCGCATGGATCGCCCTCATGATCGATTAGCAAAATTTTCTAAGTCCAAAAATCAAATATTTTTTTATCACCAAAAAATTAATGTTTATAATGATTCAGAACAACGAAAAACGCGTTTTTAATAAAAATATATTTACATTTTTTTTGAAAATAACACTTACACTTATGGCAAAATAGATGAGGGCCATCGGAGGGGCCCGCATGGATCGCCCTCATGATCGATTAGCAAAATTTTCTAAGTCCAAAATTCAAATATTTTTTCGTCAACAAAAAATGAATGTTTCCAATGATTCAAAACAACGAAAAACGCGTTTTAATATAAAAATATATTTACACTTTTTTTGAAAATTCACCTGAGATGATTCATGATAATAATCATAAAGCATATAATTAATTATATTTTATAAATTGCATTTGATTGGAAAATATAATTTAATATCTTAACTTTAACTAAATGATGTTAAGCACTTTTCTTTGTTAGGTATTTTTTAAGTTTAAATAGCATCAAGAAGTTAGCATTCGTTTTGAAGTAGCGTGCGTAGCGTAGTTGGTAAAGCGTTAGACTCATAGTCCGTAGGTCGTAGGTTCGATTCCCCCCATGCGTTAGATTTATTTATTTCTCAGGTTTGCGTTTAATCATTAATTCTATGTATGAATTAATTGAAAAATGAAAATATCCGTTAATAGTATACATAAATTACATATTTTTTAATTAATTAATTTATTATTACTTTTAATTATATCCGACAGTTAATTAATTAGAACGTTAATTAATAAATTCAATTTGAGTAAGAATTTAATTTAAAATTAAATAATTATTAAATAAATATGTTATTTATTCATAACTTAAGCTTATTTATTATTAATTAACTTTTATTATTAATATTATTGATTAAAAAACATTATGGCAAACTTGAGGGCAAGATGAGGGCAAACGTGAGGGCCCATAAGGGCGCCCTCATCGATGAGCATGTCGTTTCAATGAGGGGCCCCTATGGATCATCCATATGCGCCCCTCATGGCATGAGGGCGATCCATAAGGGCCCCCACTGGGGGCCCACATCACTTTTCCACACGGGAATATATTTTTTTATTTGATAAAAATTAAGGAATCATTATTAACAATGTAATAATATTATAATAAATTAAAAATATTATTGATAATATTAATTTTAATTTCTTTATAATAAACAATTGAGGCATTCTTCGTCAACGGGACCCCCCTGCTCTCCAAAAATGGTTTATGTTTAAATTATTGGGCATAGGCCTAAAATTTAGCTAAAAAGGAATACTTTTAAATGCCGAATGGCACTTTTTGAAATTTCAAAATAGCGGCTGAAATATGGCGGGCGAATTTTCAAAAATTAATTTAATTCGCTTGAAACTTGTTACTCCGAGGTTTTTGGGGTCGCTGATTACGAATCTGAAGTAAGAATTTAAAAATTCAATATGGCGTATCCAATATGGCTGACAAATTTTTTAAAAAGGGATTGGATTTGCTTGGAACTTGATACTCGTAGGTTTTTGGGGTCGCTAAATACGAATCTGAAGTCAGAATTTAAAAATTCAATATTATAGATCCAGTATGGCGGACTACCTTATTTAAATGTAATTTTTTTTAATGAAAACTGTTACTAAGGATGTTTTAGAGTAGTTCATTTTGAATATAAGTTAATTTTGAAAAAATTCAATATATTGTATCACATATAACAAACGATTATTTTAACTTATATGATTTAAATGATAAATGTTAGTTACTGGTTTTTAGGTTAGCTGATTACATAAATATAAGGTCAATTTTCAATAATTCTAACTGTGTAAAATATATCGGACGATATTTTTTAATTTTATGAGATTTTCGTAAACTTGAAAAATTTTAAAAAAAGGTTTCAGTGTTACAAAGGTCTGTCACTATCATATCTTTCTAATGAGAAATCTTAGTACTATGAGTATTTGAACAGCAACTTGTCCTAAATTATAATTTTCTAGAAAAAAATAAATGTACTGATTTTTCCTACTTAATAATATACCTGAATATTCTCAAGGTATTGATTCTCGGAAAGTTCCCTAGAAAATCCCGGATTAGTATCGGAAAAATGTATTTTCGAGAAATTTTCTGTAATTTTCGTAAAGTTTCTTGCGAATATTTTTATATAGAATTGAATGTCACAAATATTACTTTTTCGATTTTTCATATACTAAATTTGCTGCTTTGTAATAATGAATATGATTTTAATTTCGTAAGCTTATGACATAATTCTTCAACAAAATCTTTAGAAGAAATTGAGTATTTTAATCAATCTGCATCAACTTTAACTAGTATTTACACAAGACATTATTTTGCTATTAATGTCGCTTTCATAAAATTCAATACAATTTTATACTGTTGCATTCGTTTATTATTGGCGCATCTTAGTATTATTTTTGCTAAAATCCTTTTGCAGCATTCATTTACTTTGCTTTTCTATAGAATTATTTAGAACAACTAAATTTCTTAGCAAATTTTTTCAAACTTCAAGACTATGGAACAACAGTTAAAATTTATAATCTCTGCGCATCATGTAACCTAAAATTCAAAAATTTTTATTTCAGTCCATCTATCATTTCTTAAAAATTAATTTCTTCTTTCATTCTTTATTTTTAATCATCAGAATTAAAACACGAAGTTGTAGAAGTGCTTCCATTGAACTTATGGTCTTATTTTCATTCTCTTTTATAACTTCATTTTTATTTCTAAACGGAATTTTTAAAAATCTATAATCGTTACAAATTTTTGAACCTTCTGAAATATATTTTAAAAATTAAGTTTCCGATTTTTTAATAAAAGACGTAGAATTGCAATAATCCAAAATAAAAAAAAATTAAGAAAAAAATAAATGTTCATTTGTTAAGTTGACAGTTATTTGTTTAACCTGACAACTAAACATACATGTTGTATGTTTAATCAATTTTGACACGAATAAATTTTGATTAAAAAGTAATAAATAAATCCTGATTTTACAAAAGAGGGTAGATCGAAAGGAGAAATTGAACTTGAAGAAATGCTCAATGGTCTGAAAGAAAAATTTTCGAATTTAAACTTATTTGATCCGCAAAGGTTATGTATTTTGACTATTCTTTCAGATTCTTGGAGTATTAACAAAATTGCAGAGGAGTTTGGTTGCTCTAAAAAATTTACTAGAAAAAGTAAACAGTTAAAGGCTTCAAAAGCCGAAAAACAGCAAAAGCTGGAAAAAAATTGCCGGCAGAAAAAGTCGAAAAAGTTATTCAATTCTATGAAAGCGATATTAATAGTAGGATAATCCCAGGAATAAAAGACGTGAAATCAGTCAAAGTTGATGGTAAACGTGAATTAAAGCAGAAAAGATTATTGCTGTTGGATTTAAGTGGTTTGTATGTAACGTACATACCCAGATTTTCCCGTATCTTTTAGTAAGTTTGCAAAATTGCGGCCTAAGCATTGCATACTAATGGGAAGTTCTGGAATACATGCAGTTTGTCTTTGCACCCACCAATAAAATTTCAATTTGATAATTGATGCAATCGACATTAAAAGTCTGACAAATGAATCAGAGATGCCATTGAAAAATTGCACAGACTGTATCTGACAAATTGTATGTGAAAATGAGACAGATAAATGTCATCTTGGTGAATGCAAAAATTATCCTAGCACGGAAAAAGTATCGAATCATTTGATAAAGTGTTTTGAAGATAATAATATTCATCAAGTCGAATTCAATCAATGGACAGGAACTGACAGGAGCACTTTAAACACCCAACTATTTTCTTCGGAAGATTTTGTTGAAGAATTATGTCGAAAGCTTCAAAATTTAAAGTTGCATTCTTTTATTGCAAAACAGCAAGATCTGAAAAACAGTCTTTGTGAAAATCAAGTTTTAGTGATTTTAGATTTTTCCGAAAATTACAAGAATGTGGTACAAGATGCGGTTCAGGCTTTTCACTTCCAGCCAGCCTTTTAGCTAAACCGAACGAGGCAATAACAACTGCTAGTAAGCTATACGATTGGGCTAAGGATAGTTTTGAAAAGATAATTTAAATAAATAAAATAGTTTTCGTGACATAGTTAATCAGCCATATTAAATTTTTAAATTCTGACTTTAGATTCGTAATCAGCGACCCCAAAAACCCCCGAGTAACAAGTTTCAAGCATCTCCAGGCACTTTTTAAAAAATTATCAGACATATTGGATACGCCATATTGACTTCAGATTCCTTATCAGCGACCCCAAAAACCCCCGAGTAACAAGTTTCAAGCGAATTAAATTAATTTTTGAAAATTCGCCCGCCATTTTGAAATTTTAAAAAGTGCCATTCGGGAATTAAAAGTATTCCTTTTTAGCTAAATTTTAGGCCTATGCCCAATAATTTAAACATAAACCATTTTTGGAGGGCAGGGGGGTCCCGTTGACGAAGAATGACTCAATTACATGCCTAATTTCGCGCGTTTAATTTTGCTAGTCTCTTTATAAAGGTTTACTCTGGATAATAAAAATAAAAACCGATATTTTAAAAGGTTTTTCGATTTATTATGAACATTTTTCTAAAAAATTTGCAAAATCTCCATGTGTTTGTGGGGCAATTTACAGCAATATAGTATAATATAATATAAGATAAAAAAAAATATTATTATATAATATAATTAATATTGTTGTTATAATTATAATAAATTAAAACATTTAATATTTAACAATTGTCATTTCATGCTTAAATGATACTGATCAAAATTAAGATAAATTTAATACAATATTAATAATATATTATATTAAAACATAAATTATATATATAATATACATAAACTACAATAAGTAAACAACAATAAGTACAACTATAACCGAGCGAGAGAGGAATACAGCGCTAGTAATAATTAATTTAATAATAATTTATTTAAATATGAGTTAAATATTGAAATTTTAATTTAATTTTAAATTTAATAGAAAGTTTTAATTTTTTTTATTTTTGTAAATAAAATAAAATTTTACTGAATATGCATTTTTAATAATGTTTATTATTTTATGTTAATTATAGTACGAGGTCAACTGCCATAGCTCCCCCTGATCCATTCGAATCCGATCTGGATACAGACTCTGACGAAGAAGATAGCGTAGAAAAATTATCGAAAAATCAAATTAATGACAGAACTTTTGATAATGTATGTGAAGAAAGCCGGATTACAAACAGTAAAACCATGGTACACAAGAAGAAACTGAACAAGAATATTACTTCAAAACGAGTTCAAACAAATAGAAAAACTAATCCAAAAACTGTTGCTAGTAGACGAAAAGTATC
Source organism: Leptopilina boulardi (assembly GCF_019393585.1). Lineage (NCBI taxonomy): Eukaryota > Metazoa > Arthropoda > Insecta > Hymenoptera > Figitidae > Leptopilina > Leptopilina boulardi. The sequence continues at coordinate 144,289 of NW_026137773.1, forward strand.
TTTTAAAGCTAAAGACAAAATAATGAAAAGCAAAAAGATCAAGAAAATTCTGAAGTGGGAAAAAAAAGATTTATGCATTATCAAGTAAACTATATCAATTACTGATAGAATTATATATAGTTTTATTCTTTGTCAAGGATCATCAACGTTTACGAATCTTCGTGGTACTAAGATGGAGTTGACTCAAACAGAAATGCAGTTAGGTGTCGGTGCATCAGCTGTTATAGCTTTATGTAAAAACCTCCAAAATAATACGGGCATCGATATTTTTTGCGACAACTTTTTCTCCAGTATGAAATTATATTTATACTTGAGAGATGAAATGGGTATTTTTGCTACAGGTACTTTCCGGGCAAATAGGATCGAAAAATGTCCGCTGATCGCAGACAAAGTTCTAAAAAAAGGAGAGAGGTTCAACTGACCACAGAGTGTATCAAAATCAATTTATATTGATTAAATATTTAGATAACAAATGTGTCATTGCTGGTAGCACAAGGTATGGTTTGGAACCTAAAAGTTCTCTTTCACGTTGGTGCGACAAAGAGAAGAAAAAAAATAATATACCGTGCCCGAATATCATTAAAAAGTACAATGAAAACATGGGAGGTATACTTAAAAACAATGCTCTTGTAAGTCTTTACACCACTAGTTTCAAAAGCAGACGATGTTATTTACCGATATTTTTTTACCTACTTGAGATGTGTGTTATTAATGCATGTTTATTATATAGAAAGGAAAATAAAGTAAACCATCACATTAAACTTCCCAAATCGGCAAAGAAATTATTATCTTTGAAAGAGTTTAGAACATAAATCATTAAAAGTTTGTTTCAATCCGGCAAGAAAGTAGCTGGACGTCGAAGGCACAGTGTTCTAACAATAAGTAACAATACCCAAATTTTGAAACCTCGCAAAGAAGTACCTACAGAAGACGTTAGATTTGACTCTATAGATCACTTCCCAGCGTTTAGCAAATTCCGACAAAGATGCACCTTATGCATTAAAAATAAACCTTTATCTTTTTGTGTCAAATGCAATGTGTATCTTTGTTGTAATAAAAACAAAAATTGTTTTTATGCATACCACCTAAGGCCAGAGTAGTTTTTAAATAAAAATATATTTTTGTTTGTAAGCACGACTTGTATATTATTCAATGTCAGAATATTATTTAAAAAATAATAAAACAAAAATTTATATTTTTTATAAAAACTGTCGAAAATATATATTATTGTTGATTTTCTATTTTTTGCAATGACTGAAAATTTTTACCCCTAAAGTCCTGGTGAGACTTCCAAGTCCCATAACAAAAATCAGTGATTTTACCGTTTTCATTTAATTCTAACAATTGTTCTCCAAATCCGAAGCATAAATTAGATAAATAAAAGCCTTAAAAAAATTATACGCTAACTTTATAAGACCCTCCGCACTAGAGGGTTAAATTAGCGCCTCCAGGAAACACCTAAGTAACAAGAACCAAAAAATCTGAAAACAATTTTATCGTAAGCCGTATTGGATACGCCATTTTGAATTTTTATAAATTAACATCATATTTGTAATCAACGACTCCAAAAACCCCCGAGTAGCAAGTTTCAAAGAAATTCGAGCAATTTTTTGAAAAAATCTACCATTTTAGATCCACCATTTTTAATTTTTTTTATATATCCAATTTTTAGGGTTTCGTGGCCCATGGCCGAAAGCCTTATAGTTTCACTTTGGCGTCCGTCTGTCCGTAGTATATTTTGGGGCACCACAGCTCCCAAAATCAAATTTTAGGGCACAGATCCCAAATTAAAATTTTGGGGCACCACAGATCCCAAATTAAAATTTTGGGGCCCCACAGATCCCAAATTAAACTTTTGGGGCACCACAGATCCCAAATTAAACTTTTGGGGCACCACAGATCCCAAATTCAAATTTTGGGGCCCCACAGATCTTAAATTAAACTTTTGGGGCACCACAGATCCCAAATTCGAATTTTGGGCAAACATAGCTTCCAAATTCGAATTTTGGGGCACCACAGATCCCAAATTTAATTTTTGGGCAAACATAGCTTCCAAATTCGAATTTTGGGGCACCACAGATCCCAAATTCAAATTTTGGGGCACCATAGCTCCCAAATTCAAATTTTGGGGCCCCACAGATCCCAAATCTCCATTTACTGAATGGACATTTTCCCGAATGGACATTACATGTCCCATTAGTTAACATGCCCCTATAATTGACATGTCCCAGTAGTTGACATGTCTCAGTAATTGACATGTCCCAATAGTTGACATGTCCCAGTAGTTGACATGTCTCAGTAATTGACATGTCCTAATAGTTGACATGTCCCAATAGTTGACATGTCCATATAGTTGACATGTCCCTATAGTTGACAGGTCCCAGTAGTTGACATTAAAATTTAAAGCGCCACGAAACCCTAGATGTAGGCGCAATTGCGCCTAGTTCTTTTCCTATTTTTATGTTATTAAAGTCACTGAATCCAAATCAACATTCAGAAGAAGCAAAAATTCAGTTTTAGATACAGAAATTGAGTAAATTCCTAGAGAAATCATTTTCTTAAAAATCACCCCCCCCCACCATGCCTGCGAAAAGAAAACTCGAACTAAATTTTAGGTCAAACTACGTTTTTCTTTTTAGATACCACTTAAGGAAGAAAATCTACCAAATGGCAGTCATGGCAATTGAAATTTTTTTTTGTGTGCCTGTGTTATTTTAGACATCGGATTCGTGTTCAGCACATTCTAAACTTACTTATTGTCAAAGAAAAAAATTAATATATAAAAGTATTATCATACAAATTGTAAAAAAGTGTACTAAATCTATTTTAAACCCTATTTAAACTTTAAACCTTTGGTGGCACAGATTAATATTCATTAATCGAGGTGTCTTTGTGCAGAGGTCATTTTTTTGACATTTTTATCTGAATTCCGGCCGTCGAATTAAGAAAATTACGTCACAGGGAAGTGACAATACTCAAAACCGAAAATTACTTTGGGATTTTTTGAATAAGTAATTACATTTGCATTTTCTTGAAAGGAAATGTTAATATCCTCAATATAAGTCAGAAATTTTTTATTTTTAAATTAATAGAGAAAACAATAAGTTATAATTTTTAAATAAAAATATTTAATAAACAAAAATAAAGAGATGATCACATGAAAAAATTAACTATTGAAACATATTATTTGGAATCACATATTACACATAGTACACAAGTTATAAATGCTGTAAGCATTTATAACTTCATTTAAAACAAAAAATTTATCAAAATAAATCAGCAATTTTTCAAGTAAACTTTTTTTGAAATAAACTTTATTCTATAGCTTAGAGATCTTGAAGGGAGAGTTGACGCAATTCGAGCTGAACTGTGATTGGTAAGCGGAATCGGAAGTGAATTCAAAATTTATTTGATTGGTTTGAAATGTGCGCGGTTGTTTGAAATGGTTTTTATTAAAGGCATTTTAAAAGATCCCGCTCATTTTGACCAACAGTAAATCATATTTTTTCATCACTTCCGATACCGGTTACTTGCAAAATTAGTGGAAGGGGAAACATACGTCAACTCTCCCTTGAGGATCTCTACCACAGCTCTTAAGTGATAAATAATATCTTCTTTTTATGCCATGTGTTAAAAGTTGTTTATGACACTAATTAATTGCATCTGTATACATCTGAATCTGAGGAAACCATATAAGATTTGCAAAATTAAACTTAGTTAAGACCAATGCTTGGAAAAGTATGAGAGTACAAGATTTGATTTTTTAGAGATTCTTAGAAAAATTTAAATTTAATAAAATTTCAATAAAATAATATTATTTATTTATGCTGTTTATATATGTTTATTATTTGTATCATTAAAAATTCAAATAATAAATACTACGTTAAATATGCTAACTACTTTAATATTTATATTTTACAGATAATTCATTGGAATTCTCCAAAAAAACAGAAGGTGGCAAATAAGCACATTGAAGAATTTAGAAAATTACACCAAGTTTTTCTTGAATTGGATGGAAATTTACTTCGCAGAAAGCTTTTCAACTGTTATCATGAAAAACCTCTGATAAAAGTAAGTTTCACTATCCCACAATTTACAACTTCTGACTTTTTAACGATTATTGTATCAATAAAATTTTTCTAAACTAAAAAAAAAGAATTACATTTAATTAATGTAAAATTAATAAATGGCTGTCTTGGATACACAGTCAAAAAAGACGAGTGTAATAGCTGACACTTTCGTAAAACAAGATATTGCAGGAATCCCTAAAGGAGGTTCGTGAGATATCCTGAGTATACGGATGAAGTTAGAAAAAATTAAATGATAATTATTTGGATATTCAATGTACAAATAGCGCATAAATATGAAAAGTAAAACTTTTTCTGTGGATTCAAACACTGGAGACCTTCTAGAGTATTTTACAATAAAAATTAAAATGATCCACCAAATCGTTTTTTAAAAAACTAATTTTTCGTATAAACTATGCATACAATCACCTTAAGGGGTTATATTTCTTTTCATGTGTCAAGAAATCAATTTTTTCATTGCATATGAGTCAGGCTTTATGAAAAGGCCCTCTGTTTTTCCAACTTTCATAAAAATTAAAAGTACATGTATTTTCTTGTAGTATTAATAGTATTTAATGATATCCTAAAAGAGTTTTAAAAAAGTTATAAACAATTTAAGTTTTATGGGCGATATTTTTAAAAAATTCACAGTTTTTTAAGTTTACATTGAAAAAATATTTTATGACAGGGATTTTATTATTAAATATATAGACTTTTATAGAAGTAATGTTAATGTAAAAATTTTTATTTTTTAATGAAAAATTGGGTACTTTTTTATAAACAAATAAATATATTTTAGTGTTCCAAATCTAAAAATAAATTTTTTCTTTTACATTATCAGTCTTCAAACCCTTCAGAAGAAGTACGAAAAAAAAATTTCAATTATCTACAATTTTGAGGAAATGGCTAGAGTTTTTGTTGCGTGCCGCGCGTCACTGTAAACTGTGGCGCGTCGCACTGATAGGTGAGTTTTTGTTTTACAAATCACCTGATCTGCTCAGATTGTTTTAATGAAAATATACTTTTATGCTTTAATCATTTTATTCTGAATGTAAATAATTTTTCATTTATAACCGTGCAGAGAATTTGACCGGGCCCTGGTCGGGCCCAGACTAGGCACAACCAAGGCCATGGTAATTTGCCCGATTTTATAGTAATTGTAATTTTCAATAAATTATAATTATTTATCTCTAATTGATTAATAGAACAATAAAATTAATCAATAATATTTTATTTTATGAATTAAAAAAAACACCTTAAAAAATTTAAATGAAATAAAAGTTGGAAAAAATTATTTGAATAATTGTTTAACTCTCTAAATCTGAATTAGTAAAAATGTTAACTAACTTAAATTAGTGACTCACTTTTTGCTTATGAATTAGTAAAATTTTACTATTTATAAGTAACTTTTTCTAACAATTAGTAACATTTAAGAGAGACTCACTTTTTTGCTTCAGAATTAGTTAAATTCTACTAATTGTTAGTAAAAGTTACTAATAATTAGAAAAAATTTTCTTATTCATAAGAAAAAAGCGAGTCACTAATTCAAAATAGTAAAAAATTTTATTAATTCAAATTTAGAGAGTAGAAAATGTTATAAAATGCTATAAATTTATTTTCACTAGTTTTTTAAAAAAAATTAATTATGGCAAAAAATTTTACATTAACATTACTTCTATAAAAGTCCATATATTTAATAATAAAAATATAAAATCCAGGTCATAATATATTTTTTCAATGTAAACTTAAAAAACTGTGAATTTTTTAAAAATATCGTCCATAAAACTTAAATTGTTTATAACTTTTTTAATTTAAAAAATTTTTTTAAATCCTTTTAGGATATCATTGAATACTGTTAATACTACAAGAAAATACATTTACTTTTAATTTTTATGAAAGTTGGAAAAACAGGGGGCCACTTCATATAGCCTGACTCATATAGCAAAAGAATATTTTCCCAAAATTTTATCAAAATCGGAGCATTAAAACCAAAGTTAGGTTGTTTTAATCCGCTACTTCTCAAAGAAGAGTATATGGCTCATTTCATTTAAATTTTCATATTCGTGTCTCTTGCCAAAAAAAATTATTTGATATAACCTTAGTTGAAATTAATTTGTTTATATAGTAAAAAGCAATACTTTTCAATAATTTTTCTACTTACAAGGACATAGAAGTGATTTTCATAATATTGGCAGAACAAAAAGCAGGTAAAATGTCATAAGTTTAATGCGTCCCTTGAGACATTTTCAATGTTCAAATGAATGAAATGTCGAAAATATAGTGTTTAAACCAGATTAAAAAAATGTTTCGTGAAGTATTAGTTTTATATTTAAGGAAAATCAAGTGTTGGTAATTAAACTTTATTTTATACAATTTCCAGAAAATGAAAGTGACGTGTCTCTCTTTCTTTTGTATTTTTACGTTTTACCGGCAGAATTTCCTACTTTTACCTGCTCTATTTAAATTACCTTATAAGCAAAAAAATTTCTTTACCATCGCATAAGCAGCAGAACACAACAACGAAGTGTGTGAAAAAAACGAAAACGATATAAGTATAAATCTGCTCGTTTGTCATGGAGGCAGAAAAAGCCGAAACACTTACGTAATTGAATTTCTGTCAACAGTGTAACGCCTTGAAAATGGTTAGAAAATATTTTGAATTTTATATCGGTATGGAATTTAATGTATTTTTGGATTCTCTTTCGAATGAGACCAACCCCGTCGATATAAGTATAACCGTTTTCATTTTATAAGCGAAAAACGAGCAAAATGTCAACAGTGCAATGGTCATAAGTGTAATGCAAATTTGTATATACGGCTTCAGTAAACGTAATAAATCACAGAGGCCTACAAAATAAAACTTTTTTCTTTTATCTTGGTATCAGAATGGTTTCTAATGTATTTTTGGGCGCTCACGAATGTCAATAATAAAAAACGCTTGAAACTGCTTTTCAAATTCGACAACAACCCTGAGTCCAAATCTGGTTTGCACTGTTTTCACATTCGAAACGCTGTACAATTGATTCTCTCCCAATTCACTTAATTTTTTTGTTGGAAGAAAGCTTTTTGCTTTACCAGCACTGTTTAATTTAGCGAAGCTCATTTTTACTTATATTTAATTTTTCAAAATCTCTTACTAAACGACGAGAAATTTGTACACTTTCAATGCTGTGTTTTATTCCTTGAATTTCCTTCAAAAGACTGTTTATTCGAAAATGCAACTCTTCTCTTTTTACACTGTTTGGCATTTGAATCGTTTTCAAAATTTAATTCAAGACTGATTAAAAAACCCATGGAGAACACTGCTTATATACCGAAAAATTACTCATTAAATTCCAACATGATGAGATAATAATTATTATTAACAAAAACATTTCCTATATCATCATCAATTTTTTACTGACTTTAATTTCCGTTTAAAAAATAAAAACAATATTAAAATATTAAACTAAAATGATGTTGCATTTGCATTTTTTTTATTAGCTCGCGATCACAACAAATAAAAGAGAGCCTTTATTTAATTATGCTGTTTTTGCTTCCTCGTGGAGGAAGCTTTGTAGTCCTTTCGTTTATAAAACTTTTCAAAGTGCCGGAAACAAATTTTTTTCTTTATAGAAACATGTTATATGAGATCCTGATCAATTGTCCGGATGTATGTATGTGTGTGTGGATCCCTTTTTTGTTTAGAAGATAACTTTAACAGGTTTCAATGGATTTAGATAAAATTTGGTAGGCTCATTTATCATATTATTATCTTAAATCTGACCAAAGGATTTTGAAAAATACCCCAAAAAAAATTTTTATCGTCTTTTTTCCAAAAAATTTTTTTTATTCGAAAAAATTTTTAAATAGAAAAATTTAAGGTTATATATAATAAAATCGTATTCCTTACGTCAAGACGAATCGATTGATATATATAAAGTATACATTTGAGGTAAATTTAAAGAATTAATGAAAGTTAAAAAATCAAAAATTCACATTTTGGATATAAAACTTTGTGATTTTTTAAATTGAAGTTTATGTATGAAATAATTGTATTCCTTACGTCAAGACGAATCGATCGATATATATAAAGTATATATTTGAGGTAAATTTAAAGAATTAATGAAAGTTAAAAAATCAAAAATTCACATTTTGGCAATAAAATTTTGGGATTTTTTAAATTTAGGTTTATATATGAAATAATTGTATTTCTTACGTCAAGACGAATCGATCGATATATATAAAGTATATATTTGAGGTAAATTTAAAGAATTAATGAAAGTTAAAAAATCAAAAATTCACATTTTGTCAATAAAATTTTGCTTTCTCCACGAGGAAGCAAATTTTTTTGCTCATCGTAAAGAGGAAGCAAAATGTTCATGTAATGAACATCTGAATTTACAACTTGTTCTAATTATATTTATATTCGTTTAAATGATGTTAAAAATTGTGTAATGTTAGAAACTTTAAAAAAAAGGTGATATTTTAAAAAATAAAAAGAAAAAACCAATGGTTGATTAAACAAATTACGTTATGTAATCTACTTTAGACTTGAAAGGACTATTTTTTAACAAAAATTCTACGAATAAAACAAAAAACCAGGAAGTTATAAACTGGTCAACATATTGTTTATATTAAATCTAATCGCGATAATGTCAAAATAATATTTAACACGTCAAGACAGGAAATACCAAACATTTTTTACAGTTGCGCAATATTGCGCAATCATAATATTCGACAAAAATGCCGGTAATGCCGGTAACAGATTCCTACTATCCAGAATGCCCACAGCCTATCTACTGCGCACTAAATGAAATTTAATTTTTATTTTTATGAGTTTTCCATAATAGTTTGCATAGCAAAATCTGAATTCAATGTCAGATATAAGAAATTCAAAATGGCGGCTTCAATATGGTAATCAAATAGTTTAAAAGTTGAATAGATTTGCATGAAACTCAATACTCGGAGGTTTTCGAGGTAGGTTAATCTGAATTCGATGTCAGTTTCTGAAAATTCAAAATGGCGGATCCATTATCGCGACCAAAATGTTTTAAAATGATCTGGATTTGCTTCAAATTCATTACTCGAGGCCACACTTTAAAAAAAAATCTTATGTAATTGGATTTTGTAATTTAAGCAGGGTTATTACGTGAATACTCCGCTAGATTGTCACTTGTTTAAAAGAACTATAAATTATTTTTATGTATACTTCAAAAATATTACAATTTTAAAATAACTATTTTATTAATTTATAATTTTAACATAAGTATAAATTTAGTTATTTAAAACAAGTGAAAATTTAGCGGAACATTTACGTTATAATTCTGCTTAAGTGACAAAATCCAATTTCGTAAGATATATTTTTAAGTGTGACCTCGAGTAATGAATTCTAAGCAAATCTAGACCATTTTAAAACTTTTTGGGCGCGATATTGGTTCCGCCTTTTTGAATTTTCAAAAACTGACATCAGATTCAGATTCAGCGACGCCAAAGACCCCCAACTATTGAGTTTTAAGCGATTCTAGATAATTTTTAAGCTTTTTGGTCGCCATGTTGGATCCGACCAACAAAACATGTTCTATAATTATATGGCGCAGGCATTGCAGATTATAGGTTTACCCATTAAATCATAAGTAAAAGTTTAAACGCGTTTTTCTCAAAACTACTTTTCTTGAGCTGGCCAGGGACATAAATTTCACAAATCTGGATGAAAATTTTAGCTAAAACCTTTTCGGCCATTCAGTGATTCTCCTCAGAAAGGGGTTTTATCATGTACTTGTAATCCTGATATTTAAATAAAAATAGAAAGTATTTTTTCTCCTTAAAGTGTCTCCAATAAAGATATATAAACATATTTTTCAATACTTTTAAACTTTTCTTCAAAAAATTACTAATAATTAAGGCTTTTTTCGACATTTTAGAGAGGTTTAACCCCTTAAAAACAGCGTAACTTTTTAGAAAAGGAGGTTATAGATAATAACAAAAATAACATGAAAAACTAAAAACGTAGACACAAAAAAGATAGAATAAAGAGTCTTGATAAACACAAAAATTATTTTGAAATAAAAAGTAGAAAAATTGTTTCTTAAAAATAAACTGGTTAGGCGCATTTCTTATATCGTTAGAGAGTTTGTTCTTCAGCCCAGCACTTCTCACAATAAAGGACCTATGCATTTTACAAGTTCAAAAAAAAAGAATTATTAAAATATTTTTTCTTTCTCGAAGTCTGGAATAACTCGTTTGATTAATTAATTATTAATTAATTATTAATAATTATTATTAGAATTAATAATTAAATTAATTAACTAATAATTTTTAAAAATTTAAAAGATACAAAGGAGTTTTCCTATTAATAATAGAATAAAGTCGAATGACAATAAAAAGTTGTCTTCTTGTGTCAACATTGAATAGTTCTGATTTAATTCTATAATTGGTAATATGCTCAGTCTTAGGTGAATTATACATAAACTTGATACAAGCGTTTAAAACTCTGTCAAGTTTATTATTCAATTCAATGGTGATATCGTCACATACATGACAATAATAATCATAGAAAGGAAGAATAAGTGATTTTACTAGTAATAAGCGGGTAGAAGAAGGTATAGAGTCTTTATTCCTATTTAATTATTGCAAGACCGTAAATGTTTTTCGCAAAATATTATTAACCTGCTCTTTCCATGATAGACCACGATCCAACACCAAACCAAGATCCTTTACTGTTTCACTATAAGAGAAATGAATCCCATCTATCGTAAGAGGTGGAAGGGCCAATAGAGTTTCTATAAAAGGATTTGCTGTTAAATATAAAAATAGTTTAGAATGTCTGATAGCAACATATCTGTAAATATGTTAAGCTTCTTTTTAAACACCAAGCCTTTCTGTTTTCCTTGTTCCTCGTCCCGCGAACTCTCTGTAGGAGCTTCTGCGAGAGTTTGCGAAAGACACGTTCCTCCTTTGGTATAAAAACAAAAAAAATTTTAAATATGTGTTGTATTTCAAATAATATAAAGGATACAAAAAGGAACAATTTTGTAAAATTTAAGAAAATTGTTCCTCTTCGTATCACTTATATTATTTGAAATACAACAGATATTTAAAAATTTTTTTTGTTTTTATACCAAAGGAGGAACAATTTTCTCAAATTTTTTTTTAAAAATTGTTTCTTTTTGTATCACATATATTATTTAATTATTTATTTTATATTATTTATTGTGTGCGCTAGGGAGAATAAATCATTTTTTCGAAATTTTTGATTTTTCCTTGACAACGTTACGTAAATTGATCCGAATCAAGTTTGCTATATTTTTCCTGTAATTTTCACGTAAAAATACGTAAGTGTACCAAATTTGAGCTCTTTATGTCAAAAGATGTGGCTGCTAGGGGGGGGGTATATAGTCATTTTTAGGTATTTTTCGTAAATATTCATGGTTTTTCCTTGACAACGCTATGATAATCAATTCCTATCAGGTTCGCTATATTTTTCCTGTAATCTACACGCGAAAATACATATGTGTACCAAATTTCAGCTTTCCAGATAAATTCGTGTGGCCGCTAGGGGGGGGGGTACACGATTTCAAGAAAACCGATATTAATAGGGTTCCGAACCGAGTACGGAACCCTAATATCTCTGAAACAGTATTTATTTTAACTATCATAGGAGATATTCAATTTCCTGAAAAAAATGAAAATAGTAATATGCCTATTTTAGATTAAACATGTATTTAAACTTGTTGAACGTTATAAGTAATCTATTAAATAGATTTCCTTATTTTAGAAATATTGTACTTTTGCTATGTCACTGTTCATAAATTTTTTAGCGTGTACATTCACACCTAGATGATTTATTCGGAAATCCACCGGGTGAACGCGACTTCGTTATCGTAAAGGTACGTTAATAATATTAGACAGGGAAAGGCCCATGCCGTTAGAGTTGAGGGCGTTGCAATCTATACACACATTGAGGGTGTCCCACAATTAAACACTGACACATCCTCATCGAATGCGTGTGTTTACAAGCAATAATTAGAAATGAAATAAAGAAGGCGTCAGATTCCGAAAGTCAATCTCATGAAACCTCACAAAAAACAGTAAATTTAAATTCATTTAAAAAACAAGTTGTAAAGTTAGAGCATGTTAACACAGACAAGGAAATACAAATTAACTCTTCAAAATAAATTTCAATATTTTTAAGATTACTTAAAGTCGGAGTTACTGTCAAAAGATATGTTACATGTAACTGTACAGAACCTTAATATATTATTCGCGTAGATTTCATTTCGACCATTTTTTTTAAACATTGCTTAATTATTTCATAGGTATTTATCTACAAAACAAGACTAATCTAATTAAAATTGACCGTTTCTAAGTCCAAAAAATTGAATTTAAAGTTTATACTTTTTACATGTACGGGATACGAAAACCATGTATTGATTATACATTTTAATTTTTTGCATCAATACTACTCGGCAGATTTTTAAAAGAAACTAACACAATATTTATTAGACAAAAATTAACTTATATAAAAAATGACAATTTTTCACCGTTTCGTTTGATAAATATTTAATGTGATAGATGAAAAATTAATAAAACATTTGCTGTCAGTGAAAGACGAATGCGTATACGTGGCAACATTGAATAATACAGCTGATCTGTTAATTTAGGCGCGAAATTTGAATTCAATGATGGTTTAATGTAACACTCTTTAAAAGTCAAAACTTAGTATTGATTATAATAATATAAAAAAATATATAAATATATTATAAATATTTTGCTGTTTACGCCATATAAAAAACAAAATTTTTGCATTATTTTTCTCAACGTTTCGATGGAATTTTTACGTTTATATTTTTTAATTATATTGTATATTATATAATTATTATATATTCTCTAATATTATACATTCTTACGTTTATGTTTAATTTTTTAATAGTATTGTAAATTTTTTTTTTAAAATGTTATAAAATGTTATAAAATTGTTTAGAGATTTTTTACTTTCTTGATAAGATTGATGAAAATTCAAATCGAAAATTTTTTCAAAGTTTTTTTTCTAATCTTTGGTTGTATGGCTTAAACTTAGAATTATTTACAATATAAAAATTCCATAAACTTATCATTAAACAAATAAAAATAATTTTTAAGATGTAGCTTAAAAATTATTATCTAAAGGAAGATTTAAATATAAATATAAGGATAATTAAATGATAAATATTACAAATATTTCAAAATATAATTTATTTTTACTTGTTCCTGAATTAATAATGTAGACTTTATATATTAAATGGTTATAAACACTTTTAAAGCACACGTTAACATATTATATATTATCCTTGCGCATTTGCACATCTTTAATTCAGTTAAACATATAAATATATTTTTTTGTTCATATAATTTAAACATTTACAACAAAAATAAATTATATACTTTTGTTTTTAAGTCTTGTTAAGCTTTTTAAAATATTTTAATATCAATTTAAACATAATAATACTTTTTCGTTCGTAACATTTGAACATCTAAAACAAGTATAAATTATATTTGTAATCAAGTCTAGTTAACTGTTTTTTATTCCGATGAACGATTTAAGTAAAAAATTAAAATTTGATTTTCATTTGCAATTATTTTTGAAAAAACATGTAATTTTTTCAAGAATTTTGTTGTGTTTAGTGACCAATGCTTTTTTTGCATTCGTTGCATTTAACAATTGTACCAAACCTGCACTTCCTTCATTTTTTATGTTGTTAAGAGTTTTTCAAAATCCAGACCAGCATTTGCCATTTTCTGAATAATTGTTTTAGAAACAATTCCGATTAAATCCTTTGAAGACTGTACAAATTGTCTTTCTATCACCAACCGCTGGATTGTCAAAGCCACAATTAGATTTATATTGGATTCCTTCGTTTCTTTCTTTTTGCTTTCGTAGATTTTATTTTTCCCTGATTAATATATTTCGTTCTGTTTTTGTTTCGGGTAATTTTTGTTTTATCCTCCTTGTTAATTGAACTTTATCTTTTTTTCTGCAAAAACGCTCTCGTATGCTTACCAGGTGAAAGATTTAATGTTTCTTGGACATTCAATAAATGCGTTTCTCCAATATTTTTGGAGCACACAGTACTCGCAAAACGGTAATCCGCAGATTTAGTTATACTGTAGCATCGATTTTTGAGAGCTTTATGGGCCGTAATTATATTGACACTCTCATTCGCTTGACTTGAAGCAGCAATGGAAAATTTTTGTGCACTAGCCGCATATCTTATAAAAAGTTGCTTTAACTCCTTTTCGAGGTTTTTATCAGTTAATAAAACTGTCTGCGATTTTGTTGCATTATTTGACTTTTTGATACACCAATCTCCACATTTTACGTGATTCCCAAACAAATGCTGTGGTATTCCGAGTAAGGTTGTTGATACTCCCTCAGGATCCCCTTCGTTTTTTGCAACTGCGTAACAAAAGCACTTTTTAATATGTTGGATGACACCTTTTTTTCTTAACTCCTTATAATTTGTTTGTAAAGCATATAACTCTTTACCAACAATTTTGCGTAAGTGATTTTGATCCGCAAGTTTGTAAATTTTTTCCTCATTCTCTTTACGGATATTCGCAATTGTTGAGCTGTCCTCGTCACCAATTACAACCCTGCCTTTTTCACTACTTTCTTTCATAACTGAACTATTATTTACTAATTCAGCCCCCAAGTCAAATTCCATTGCCTTGGCACTCCCATCAAAATTTTGACGGCAATCGTGATCTTCTTTCTTTCACTCTATTGGGCAAAGCTTGCATTTACGGTTTCTCGTCCCGAAATCTAGTATTTTCCCGCTTAAAAAACCTATTATACAACCGTATCCATTTAAGCTATTATAACTTTTTCCGTTTCCGCGCCTACTCCACACCATATCATATGATATTATGATATTGATAATATTTCCCAAAGTCGAATTTGTTAAAGACGGAAGTTAATTAACAAAAATAAATAATTTAAAGCGAAAATAGTAATATTTAGAAAAATACTCAATTTCTACTATTAACAATTCCGCTCATAGGTAAAGCGTAAATTGTTCTTCGCTAAACAAAGTTTAGAATAAGGTAGTGAAGTACCTCTCAGCATATAATTGATTCAATATACCCGGATAGACGGTATTTCATAAAAAAGTATTAAAAAGAGAGATGAGATAAAGACATCAAAAAGTGACTGTAACGTCAAAAACTTTTACATTATTTTTATTTAATTATGAAATATTTTCTCAATAATTTAATTGCAATTTCTTTTGGACTCGCTTTAATTTTTCCTAAGCAAGTCCAAGGTTCGCGCAATTACCAGGAATTCCATGCGTCAGCATCCCCGGTATATTCACCTATAGCTTCGCATGAGACAATTGCTAAACGCTCGAAATTAAAATTATATTTCGAAATTAAAATTCTTCTATTTTAGCTCTTGAAGCCGACACGGGTTATTAACCTTTCCCTAAATTATAATTAATTATTTTTATACGTATGGGATAATTAATGGTCTATAATATTGAGAAGGAGCATAGATACGAGCTCCCCGTGTATTGTAGTACCATCGGAACCTTGCGGCAAGCCTCCTGGCGTTTTTCGTGAATAACTCAGGAACTACTCAAAGTAAAATTATAAAAATATGATATTCGGACTCGGAACGACGCCGCAGGCTTTAAAAACCTTGGTGCAAACTTCCCAATCCATAAACAACGAAGTTACCAATTGGGAAGGTTGCGAGTAGAAAACGAAGCTTGCGAGGTCTTTCCGAGCTCAGGTAACCTTTTCTCAAAGTTCCCAGATTGTAAACAACGCAACTAGCGAACGGAATTTTTGGGAAAGTTGCGGTTTTGAAATTATTATTCTATTTAATTTTCTAAATCTAATAAACCTTGCCGCAACGTTCCCGAACGATAAACACCGATGTTAATCCGGATAACCTGTAAAGCATCGCGGACCATTGGTTATCCATGCGCGTACCTATGAGAATGTTATGGGATAAATAGAAACGCATGAACTCGCATGTTTATACCTAAAATGTTACTATTATCATCATTATTGTTTAAGATATATGAATGGTTATATTATTGTAAAATAGTCACAAATTTTGAAGTTTATCAAATCAAAATTTGGAAATTGTAATTATCGATGCCGAAATTAAAATAATATTTCCGCGCTGTTAGTGGGAGTCATCACTGAACGCGTTCAGTGGAAGCTCCCCTCGCATCCCTCGGCAAAGCGCGAGAGAGAAAGAAGATACAATGTACCAGCAAATCTTTCTCTCTCAGATACGATATGCGTGCATGCCTCATATATATATTTATATATCCATACTAATGGACCTATAGTTATGATATATTTTATAAACATCGAATTATTCTGCCTACTTAATGAAACTAGTTAAATTCAAAATTGTTAAAGAAAATTTGGAATTATCGAAATTAAAATGATATAAGAATTAAAATAAAATAATTCATATATAATACAGGCAAGAGGCTTCACTCCACGCGTTGAGTGAAGGCTCCCCGCGCATCCCTCGGCATTGTGCGAGAGAGAAAAGAAATTGTATGTAATGGCGAAGCGTTCTCTCTCACATACATTGTTCTCGCGGAGTATTGCGTTCTCCTTCTGTCACATGGTTTTCTCTCTTACTCCACAGACCGTTGAATGCATGGCGGTCGCTGGCTCTCACATACTCGTTTGGACTATACGCTACAAGCACCTATACATATGAGTTCGGGTTATAGGCGCTTACATGGTACGCTATATTCCACAGTACCATCACACTCTTATTCTCCTCACCTATTCTTTCTCCTTACCTCCCTTCTTCCGTCCAAGCCTACAAGCTATGCGATACAGTGCTGTCAGATTAAAAGCACGTGTATTTATTTATTTTGAGTTATGCTACTGCTCAATTCCAGATCAAAATTGGGTATGAAGTTGAAATTAAAATATTTCACCCAATACTGGAATTCAAACAAAATTAAAAAGATGTATTTTAAAAATTAAACATTTTTAAAGATACATGTACAGTGAATGTACTAAGGATTTTCCTATAAGGAAAATTCCTATTTTCCAATTAATTATCCTTTTAGGATAATATATCAATTTTATTAATTATTTTTAATTGGAATTAATTTTAACTCCAATTCTCGAAATTATTTAGCAACTTCCGTTCAAATGTGAAGTCAGCTAAAAATCGCATGGCAACAGGCCCCTGAGTTCCACCTCTATCTTTACAAATTTTCCTTAGTTTGCAAAAACTAGCTTAGTAACAATGTCCAATACCCTTGTTACCATTTCCACCTGTTTTCCAAAATTACGATTCAGCATTAATTCCCACTTTAGATCCCTAAGCGTACCTACGAGGCATCTCTGGCCCATTTCTCTATGTTCAGTACGGTTTCCGCGAGCATCGAAGTTCCAACTCTGTTTGGAACTGCCCGGATTAAAAAGCCTAAGCGCTCCCGTCCGGTACCAAGGACCCGTTTTGATTCGTGTGCTTACACGAATAATTTCGGTCGGACGTAAAGTAAAACGCCAACTTACTCCGAAGTCCACGGAGGCCGGTTAAGAGTCAATTCAAGTGAAGAGTTTTTAAATCTAATTAATTATCTTTTTCTAAATTTTTGTCGAAAGACCAGCCGGGTGCGGAGTGCCCGCGTCTGCTTTTGCAATTGACGGCTTAGCGAATTAGAGTAAGAGAGAGTGGATTTGTCTGTCCCTGTCTAGTTAACGCGAAAACGACATACGGCAAACCGCTAATGCGCCACCTGAGTGAGTGTGAGAGGACACAAAATTATAATAGTTTTTTTTTTATTTTATTGAATGTTTTGCCCGTCGGCAAGTGATTGTAAGGGGCGAGAAGGTGTTCAACCCTCAACTAACCGACGGTAGAATAAGGAACACGGAACGGTAAGTACTGAACGTATCGTTCCGAACTAAAACTCAATTTCATTTGTTAAATTTAATTATTTCTTTCTATGTCTTGATAATTTCTTTTTGATAAATAAAATTTGTGATTCTTTTCCTAATTCTTTGCTATTTATTTCTTTCCCTCTATTCTATCCATGACAATTTAATAAAGGAAGTCGCGGTATATTTTCTAATTCAATCTAGAAAATATCAGCATTTTAGCGAAAACGAACCCATAAATAAAAACTTAAATCCTAATTTGGATTTAAGGCAGTTTGGACCTCCGAGAACTCTAGAAATTTGGGCCATCTCAAAAGCCTATAGTTTCTTTTAATTAATTATTTTTAAAGTAATTGATTTCTATAAACTAATAATTTCTTTGGTTCGTAACAAACTGATGATGGCAGCGGTGGGATTTTTCCTTACGTTGCTGTCAGCTACGTTATCGGAACAATTGATTTTCATCAATTGTCACCTTATAGTTTTTCAAAAAATTTAATTTTGACAAAAAATTTCACGTCTACTTTTAATTTAAAATTCTTATACTTATACCTTACTAACATTTCAAAACTAAAAATCAATCATTCTAATTTATTGAGTGATTGATTTTCTTTTCCTTGTATTGAAAGAAAAGTACATAATGACTGTCTTAAAAATAAATTCTGGATTATGGCTCTCCAACTTATGTTGTTGATGATGACGCAATCCTAATTTATGATTTTGGCTCTCCGACCTTGGTCGTTGATGATGACATTATCTGAGACATTGGTTCCGAAAATTCTTTCAATTAAAAGAAAAGAATAGTTAAAAACTTTAATCAACTAATTTCAAACTTCTTTTTGAGAATTGTGTAAGGGAGGATTTTTCCGAGGAAAAACCTTTCAATTTCTAATGCATTCAAAAAGTACATGACGACCTGTTTAAATTGCGAAAAATTGTGATTTTGGCTCTCCGACCTTGGTCGTTGATGATGACTCATTCACAATTTTGATTTTGGCTCTCCGACTATGTCGTTGATGATGACTAATCGAAATTCATAACAGTAACTCTGGAAATTTGTATCTTTTGAAATAAAGACAAAATTCTCATCGAGAAAACCAAAAGAAGTAATATTTTCTTCAACTATCTAATATTTTCCTCCATTCTTTATACTTTACTTTGAGAATTCAGAAGAGAAAAATTTTCAAAAGGAAAATTTTCAATTTCCTAATGTATACAAAGATTTAAGTGACAACTTGTTTGAATTGCGAAAAATTGTGAATTTGGCTCTCTGACCTTGGTCATTGATGATGACTCATTCCCAATTTTTGATTCTGGCTCTCCGACTATGTCGTTGATGATGACTAATCAAAATTCATAACAGCGAATCCTAAAAATTTGTTTCATTTTGAAATAAGAAAAAAAATTCTCATTGCAAAAGAAAGAAACCTATTTTTTCTTCTATACTTAACATGTCTTTAATAGAAATTTTTCTTTTATTTACTTTCGTGTTACTTATCGTCACCTTTTCGCTCTCCCTAATTACGGAATTATTAGGAATCTTATTTCAACTTTTCTGTTTAAGGGCCACTTTACTCTGTTAAAGAAGTAATTGAAAACTATTGATTTTTCATTTCTTTTTTTTTTGCTATGAATCATTCAAATTATGCCACATAAGATTAGGCCCCGTGGCGGTCGCTCAAAAAAACGAATTAATTCACGCAATAAAAATATTCAAAACAAATCGGAAAATTCAGATAAGAAAATAGAGACTACCCTCGTTAAAAGCGAAATTATTAAGGAAAGTCAAGTTTCGGTAAAATCAGAATATAAATTTCATCCCTTAAATAGACGACCAAAACCAGAATCACAAATTAAATTAGATTATTTTGTGACATATAACCCAAAGCATCCACTTCACCACGGAGGCATTGTTAACCGACGAGAATTACAGAGACTCTCACTCACACTTGTTGGATCAGCTGACGTGCTTACTCATACGACTGAACAAGACCTTAGAGTTCGAAGAATAGAAACGGTCAGTTTCTAGTTTAAAAGACTAAACGGAAGAATAATTTTTTTCATAAACAAATATTTTTTTTGTGTAATGTCTAAATTACTATGACTATTCGAGTACAATATAACAGTGCACAAACTGTGACAGTACATTCAGAACACCTCTGTAATAGTTTAGAAATCCCTGTCAATAACGATACTAAACTTAACTATATTTGTGAGACACAACTTAAGACAGACTGCGCGATTCTTAGCTTCCCGTCGGGAGACTGCATAAATGACGAATATGCAGAAATCTTAGGCATTGTTTTTCTACCAGTAAATGGAATCGAGATCTGTTTTGTGTAGTGGACTCTTTCTTCTCGCAAGATTGTCACATTACAACGGGAATAATTGGCAGACAAAGCGCCATCGAATTGGGATTACTATCATTCCAAAATTTATAAATACTGTTTGAAATTTTCTTTTAAAAAAAAAAAAAAAAAAAAAAAAATTTTTTTATTTAAGGTTTTCCCTTTAAAAGAGTTGTAGCAAAACGAAGTTTTGTAATCATTAAATTAATTATAAAACTAGTTACTCTACATCGCTGTTGCCGGTACGACACCGCGAGATCGGAAATTCCTATGCTGCATTTGAATAATTTTCCGAAAAGAAAAGCGAGATAGGAAGAAAATCAAATTCTCTTTCGCATCTCGTAATATTCAAAAGCGCTGGTTTCATTACGATCTCCCCGTGAGGAAAGCTTCTTGCTGAGTTGATATAAATGTAACGAATTCCTGACGTGGAATTAATGAAAATCAGTGAAAAGAAAGGAAAATTTTCGATAATGAATACTTTAAAATGTCCAGTATAAACGGATTTTTGCTCAATAAAAAACCCTAGAGGAAAAAGAGCAGGAAAAAGGTGGGGAAAAATTGCGGGAAAGAGGAGTGCACCCACAATTACAGAAAAGCAATCAGTGACAAGAGTTCCGAGTTCGGAAATTTATTATAACCTTACCGAACCGACATTAAAAAACAGACCCATTAATAAAGTAAAACCTTTGTCCCCGGTTGTCCTCTCCATAGCAGGTCCAAGTAACCCCCAGGTTCCCCCTCCACAAGCTCGAGTAATTGACCTTGAAAGAGAGGAGGAATTGGCTCGTCGCAGAATAGAACTTTTACAACAACATTTAGACGATAATTCAAACGACTCTGACGAGACTACGGCATATGACAGTGACGTAATAATTTTGGATTGAAAATAATTAATAATTTTTCTAAAATGGTTTCACCTATTCTGACTGACAAAACACTCAAAGATTTAACACCTATGCCGACGTTGCCTTGTAACATCCCCTTAGTACTGGTTTTTAAGAGAGCGAATAACCGATTCTACGTCGACTATGCTCAATTGAACAAAAATTTCAAATCAAGTACCATCATTAGCGACACAAACAAAATCAGCCAACGCGACAGATTATAATTTTCCGCATGCTCAATTTCCTTGAAGCAAGTTTGCAGGAATATTCCGCGGTGGCGTAAGAAAAAAAAAAAAGAAAATAAGAGAGATAGTTTGTTCCCCTCTCGAAAAGAAGAGACTGCCAAGTTTGCGTATAAAAAAACAAAAAGGGGGCACATAAGTATATGTGTATGTGTTCGTGGGCATATATATATGTATGTATATATATATAATATATGCATGTATATTTAAACACGCATATCATCACCCCTTGTAACAAATCAATTTTTTTTATTCCTTTTTGTCAATTAAGACCCTTTTGGCAAAAATGCCGGACCATCCCGAAGATAACCCCGGCGCAAGGGGCGGGAATAATCACTCTTTATTAGAGACAGAACATGCCAACATAACACTTCGACAAATTAACCAGGACACTACGGCCGCCATGGCATCTGTCCTCGAATGTATGACCCTACAACAGAGTACATACCACATCCCTTTCTTTGACGGAAAGAACCCACCCTTAAGAGAATTTCTACAAGATGTAGCAAATGGTGTCGTATTCACCACCGATGCCACAGAACCGGGTTTTCTTAAAGCAGTCCATAGCAAATTAAAGGGCGCAGCTAGGGAAAGTGTTAGAGATAAACATTTTAATAGAGTGGACGAGCTTGTCGCTCATTTGCAAAAACGATTTGCATCTACAAAAAAATACCAATGGTATTTTGAAAATATTATGACAATAAGGATGAAACAATCCGAAACTGTGCGGGACTATAACGATAGGTTGCGCGGACTTCTAAGTGGTGCAAAACTTGCCCTTGAAGCAAAGTACAATAGACGATTTCGCGAAGCCGATGTCCCCAACGCGCGTACTCGTGTGTTTCCCGAAAGTGAACTCCTAATACAACCAATTATAGATTGTGCCCTCGAATCCTTCATTCGCGGACTACCGGAAGAAATGTCAATTTTTGTTGACACTAGAAACCCCGTGGACTTAGAAGAGGCCTGCGAACATGCCCTTCGCGCAGAAGAGCGCCAAAAATATTCTGATAAAACAAGGGCATCCTCGTATCACATTACTAGGTCTGAGGAACGACCAAGATCCCCCAGCCCTTATTCCAGACAAGCCGAGAAACCATCTTCGGACAAACGGAAATCCGACGGCTAAAAGGAGACCTCGATTCTGAGATCATCACGAAGATCAAATAACGAGACGCCTCAGTTTAGTCCTGAGCAGCTAGCGGCCTTTTACAGAACGATGATGCCTCAATTCATTCCACCTATGAATTACCAACCCCCTCTTCAACCGATGGCGTACCAACCCTCTCCTATGCAGCCCATGGTCTACCAACCTACCCCTGGACAGGCAATGGGATACTAACCTAACTACAACCGGCAGCACTCAGGATTTAAACCAAGTGTCACCCCACCCCGTTCGGTATCCCCTGGTCCGCGTGAAAGTTCAAATTCCCCACAAGGAAATTTAAACTCTCAGCCGACTCGACGCTTAGACGCGGCAGCGAGTCCCACTCCCCAGCGTCAACGGAGCGTCCACTTTGCGGACAACCAAATAGGGTCTTTAGAGCAGGATCCCAAGCCGAAGACTCCCCAGTAGTGCAATTAGCTGCACCTGAATTCAGGATACCCAAGGTCAACTTTCTAGTGGATCCTGGATCCGACACAAATTTGATCAAAGTGTGTGTAATAAGTCCTGACCTCACATTTACACGAAGTAAATGTGCTGAGATCACCGGAATCACGAATCACACCGTGAAAACATTGGGCACTGTCGAACTAACACTCTTCGACATTCCTGTAGAATTTCATATAGTTAGAAATAATTTCCCTATTTCTAAACATGGAATTCTAGGAAGGCCCTACCTTCGACTAGAGCAGGCCCAAATTTCATTTAGGCATAATGCTCTTGTCACTATCTCTAAACCAGTGACCCCTATCCCTTTTATAGATAGAGAATCACTGGAAGCGAAAGAGATTCTAAAACCACAATAAAACCTTTTGCCAGAGTCCTTAGTTTAAAAGCGAGGACAAGAAGACCCGTGGCAATAGACACTACTCACCCCGGACTATGTGAAGGATATCTCCCGCGAATACAAACTCCAAAGGGAATTTATCTAGGCGAAGCCTTGGTATCTAACAAAGACAATGTTTGCCATGCAATGGCAATCAACACTACCGAGGAAGACGTTATGTACATATTACCCCGCAAGAAATAATTCCTTTTGATTTTTGTAAATTTTCAGGAGAAGAATTTTCAGATTCCGATACGAAAGGTCTCTTAATCAATTCCGAAACCGAGTACTCCGATCGCGTAATGAAATTGCAAAATGCCCTACATGTGTCCCATTTGACCCCGGAAGAAAAAGACTTTGTGAATCGATGGGCAGAGGACTTCGCGGATATCTTTCATTTAAATGGAGAAATGCTTTCGTGCACCCATTTGATCCAACATAGAATCCCGACAATCGATGAACAGGTTATTCGAAGAAAACAATATCGCTCCCCTAATGAAGCCCTAGAGCAAATAGACACTCAGCTTCTTAAACAATTTAATAGCGGTATAATCGGGAATTCTAATTCCGATTACAATTCTCCACTTTTGATAGTACCAAAAAAACTTGACGCCTCTGGCGAGAAAAAGTGGAGGGTTGTTATCGATTATAGGGCCCTAAATGAAAAGGTCATAGGTGATGCTTTCCCCCTCCCCAACATCAGCGCCATCTTTGACCGTCTCGGAAAAGCTAGGTACTTCACCGTGTTCGATCTTGCGAGCGGCTTTCACCAGGTTGAAACACACCCGGATGACAGACACAAAACTGCATTTTCCTCACGCAATGGACATTTCGAATATCGGAGAATGCCTATGGGAATTAAAAATGCACCCCCCACTTTCCAACGACTACTCAATAATGTCCTAAGTACAATGCTCGACACGGAAGCATTTGTGTACTTAGACGACATTATAATTTACTCGGACACACTCGAAGAACATGATAGGAGAGCACGCAGACTCTTTTCCAAACTTCGAGAAGCTAATCTAAAATTACAACCCGATAAGTGCGAATTTCTAAAAACAGAAGTAGCATATCTCGGCCATATAATAAGCGAGAATGGCATAAAAACGATTTTGAGACGCTGGGACTAAGCCCGTCCGTGAGTCGGTTTTTCAATTTTTGCAATCCACTACATAGATAGTGATTAAAATTGGACGGACGAAAAATTAAAGTAAATACTTCACGCCGACGAAGTCCAACGGAAGTCGTCTTTAATAAAAATCCAGTAATTTGAATAAAATCAAATTATTGAATTTTTGTCTTTTTGACCGGCCAGTCCGCACGTGTGGTGCCTGCGCTGTTTAGATTCGGTGGACCCGTGAGTGCATTTTCGTGCGCTACCAATAGACATTTTCGCGCTTTGATAAGTGTGCATATTTTTCCGCCCGTCGGATAGCAGCTCGACGCCTCGCCCTCGTTAGCTAGCGACGGTAGAATAAGCAGTATAGTAAGTTTTTAAAACATGTATCGTTCCTTCTTCTTATCTTACTGTATCATTTCTATATTTTAAATTCAAGATTTCTTTTTATAAAATAAATGTTTTAAAGGGTCTTAATTGTTTTATTGTGTTTTATCCCTTAAAATTCAATTTTCGAATAACGTAACTTGGCAGTTTTCTTCTAAAAAAGGATACACGATCCCATAAAAATAAACGGAATTTTTAATTTCGGCAGCTTGGTGCCTCCAGGACATGAGAAATAATAATTTTTATAATTAATAATTTTCGGTTCGTAACAGTGACTAAATAAATTGAAACTGAATTAGCACAAAACGAAGAATACATTTATTCATTCAACCTCCAAAACAAGGTACATTCAGTACCCCAAAATTGATCATAAATAAAAATGTTTACCATTAAATCAACATTTACGTTAAGCTACTTGACTAAAATCAAGTCTCACAAAGAATGTTTTTATTTCAATCAAAACAAAGCGATCAAATAAACGAATTATTCAATAAAAATATATAATTTGTCTATCATAAAATGAGACAACAAATAATAAATAAGATGTGTGAGAAATGTTTGTGATGTGAATATATGTTTTAGAAGATTCTGTATTTTTCAAATAGAAAATAGATATTCAAAGTAACTCACTAGAATAATGAAAGACATTTCATTCAAATTAAGACTCTTCGTACAATAATTTGGTGGCAATGATCACACCCTGTTTGTATGTAATTTTAAGTTAAAGGATTGATATTACAATCAACAACTCGTTGTTTCCATGCAAGTTTTAGCAAACTTACATTTTATTAGTGGCGTGATCGGTTCAACCACCTGATTTATTTTTATGATTTCTTTATATTTCCTAATTTTCTAAACTAATGTGGCAACATTTATACATTATAAGTTCCACAATCAGCAAAGTTGATTGTTCGTGTTATTTCGCAATATGAAGTTCAATAATCTCAATTCATTTTCGAAATAACCATTGATTTCAGAATTAAAATAAATAAAAAATAAAATTATAAATAATTGTTAAATTAATTTGCATTAATAATTGAATATTTAAAATTAGACAATTTATGTGTATTGGTATATATTATTTCACAAAATCAAGTGGACTGAAAAAAATACAAAAACAAAATTTTACATTTTAAGGAAGAAAATTAAATGATTTAAAAATTTAATTAAAAAAGTTTATTTTTTGAAAGTAAGTGAGAAACTGTGACAGAATATTGGACACTTTGACTCCGCTGGGGACGAACCCAGGACCTTTCAATTGTCTGTTGAATACTCTACCACTGAGCTACGGAGGGTCCATGCCAATACAATCTCACAGTCCCTCTTTCACCTTATTCGGCTACTCTTATTAGTTTTTGTTTTTGAATTTTCCCGGAATTATGATGTCAAACTTTGTATCAAACAACTTGCAAATGTTCGACACAAAGATTGACATCATAATTCCGGGAAAATTCAAAAAATGTTTATTGTTTGTTACATTTAATCTTAAATGCAAATGCCTAAAAATTTGGATATCAGCATTTAAATAATGTTACATTATTTAATTTTATAAGATTACATAATTCTATAATCGTGTCGTACAATTCATGCTAAAACTTCTTAAATTTTATACAATTCAATGCAGTAGAAATCAGTACTTCAATCAATTTATAGTATATGACTATGCTATCAGAATAACATTTAATTTAATTTAGATACTTTAATGTAGTAAAAATCATATCATAAATTAATTCGAAATATATAAATATATATACTGTCAACCTCTAATAAACAAGGAAAGTTTGATCGTGGTGTATTAAATTATTCAGGTAAGAATCCACACTGTAAATCACTATTTGTTGGTGAGAAAGGACTTGAAATATATTTAAATAATAAAGTTATAAATATAATTGATTCAGTAACATGCGAAACATTTTTAACGGGAATTTTCGACAAACCATTCTGGAAAATCGAGTTGAAATTTGCTGATAAAAATATGTGTGAAAATAAAAGTGTAAGTTCCATTAGGAGAACCTTCCTTACCACTACAGAAAATACTAATCCCAATCCTCATAAATATTTCACAAGAAGTTCTAATAAATTAAATCATCCAGAAACAATTCCTCAAAAATCTAATTCATCCGATCTTCAAAATGATACTTTAAATATTCAAGAAAAATCAACTTAGAATCTGAAGTCAAACAAAATGTAAATGCTAAAACTGGAATTACAACCTCTTCTAAGACTGAACTTATTGAAAAAGATAACTTATGTAGTCGTGTTTTTGAGAAAAAGGATGGACCAGATTTTCTATATTCTGTAAGTGATAGTTATATAATAATATAATGGGACAAAGAATACATAGGTGGTTATACAAAAGATGTATTAGACAAATTGGGAGCTGAACTTCAGCTCGCGTGCACTGATACCCCTGTTCATAATGGCGTAGCTGAATGTTATTATCAAACTGTTATAAACAAAACTCGATCACACGCATATGACCCGAAAAGTAACACGTAAGTTACCCGAAAACATGTTAGATCTCGCGTCAGTACAGCAGCTTACACCTACAATAGAACACCACATGTTGCAAACCAAATGATGCAAACCACCGCACAATGGTCCAAAAATCTAAAAAGTTGTCTAAAAGTCAAAATTTAATTTTATAATTTTTATTGTTTAAATAGTTGTAGTAGTACCCCTAGAAGTGTTTAAGGTTAATGGAAGGGGCAGAGTTTTTTTTATAGTCAGATTTTATAGTCGATAATTGCACATTTTGCGAAAAAAGCAATCCCTGGTGGATTTGATTTACCTAAATTCGACCCAGCTGGGGCGAATCTAAGCCGAATCTAAGTCGAATTTAGGTAATTATCAAAAAAAAGCTTTAAATTGATGAAAATTTATAAAAATTAGTATTGTGAGGTTAAATGAACATTTATAGAGTTAATTTTTGTAAGAATTTTAATTATTTACGTGATAAATAATTAATAATCACTTGATATGTGCAAGTGCTAACTGTAGATTTTAACTCGTTGTCAGTTTTCATAATATTTTCAAGAAATTAGTGTAAAATGTGTGAAAAAATAATTTATATTTAATAGAAATTGCATATTTTATTAAATTATTTTATTATTTATCGAGCACAGTTTAAATTTGAAGTTACGAATTTGAATTACGAATTTGAAGTTGTCTTTTAGAAAAAAGTGAAAATAAAAAAAATTCCATAATGGCGGATCCAAAATGTCGGAAAAAAAATTTTTAAATCGCTCGAAATTGATTGAAACTCTATTCTAGTAAGTTTTCCTGGCCTCTGATTACGAATTTGAAGTTGTCTTTTGTCTGTCCGCATGTATAGTAATACAAAAAGTTCGAAAAATAGTTTAATTTTAAAAAGAATTTAAAAGTTTAA
This sequence comes from Leptopilina boulardi, assembly GCF_019393585.1. Lineage (NCBI taxonomy): Eukaryota > Metazoa > Arthropoda > Insecta > Hymenoptera > Figitidae > Leptopilina > Leptopilina boulardi. Next base: position 172,606 of record NW_026137773.1, read on the forward strand.
AATTTGAAGAGTGGGATATTTAGCCCTCCTTTATGGTGTCAACAAAAGAGACAAAAGGAAGAGAAAGAGAAGTGTAAACCAATAAAATTTTTAAATTCTCCCTTCTCTCTACTTCAATATACAAACAAAAAGGAAAATGATTTTCTTATTGGTTTACATAGATAGCGCATGTCTAATTCATTTTTAATATTTTTACTTGATAATTAGTTAGAAATAATTTTATTCAGTTTAATAATTATTAATAAAAAAAGTGTGCATTTACTTAATGTTCGGTAGAGTTCAAGTGATTGTAAGAAGAAAAACTTATTTTCATCTGTAAAAGTAAGTAATCTTTTTTGTATTAAACTAATTAAGGAAAAAGAAACATAATAAGACTAAAAACTTTGGAATATAATAAATATATTGCTTAAGAAATTTTTTTCTTTGGAATCGAATGAGTCCATCTATTTTTATAATTTAAATATTAAAAAAATGTCCTCCGCATGGTAATATTGACCACTGTTATAGCAACGGTTGCTTTAGAAATCAACTATTGCCATAGCAACTATTGCCATAGCAACTATTGCCATAGCAACTATTGCCATAGCAACTATTGCCATAGCAACTATTGCCATAGCAACTATTGCCATAGCAACTATTGCCATAGCAACTATTGCCATAGCAACTATTGCCATAGCAACTATTGCCATAGCAACTATTGCCATAGCAACTATTGCCATAGTAACTATTGCCATAGCAACTATTGCCATAGTAACTATTGCCATAGTAACTGTTGCCATAGTAAGTAACTTTTGCGATAGTAAGTAACTGTTGCCATAGTAACTGGTGCCATGGAAGCGGTTACCATGTACGACGGACGGACGAACGCCAAAACGAAACTATAAGGCTTTCGGCCCTGGGCTACGAAACCCTAAAAATTATTAAAACTTGCGGTGTACTGTAAAATCCCAAAACTTTGACCTCCTCCCCCTCGGAAAATACGGATCTATAATCTAAATGAAAAAATATTTTTACCAAAAATTAACATTTATGAGATCTACAACTGCATGGAGTGTAGGCATGTTTGAAGAAAAAAATTTTTGAACCTTGATCACTTAACGTGTGATCCCCCATTACCATTTGGATATTCAAGATTTCTTAGGAATGTCCTAGGGATGACCGGAAAGTTTAACATCCCTAGGATGTCTCAGGTATATCCGTAGATATCTTAAGGACATCCTAGAGATATACAAATTTCCGGATGCGAGTAGGACGTCCATAGGATATTTTTAAAAGTCCGTTGCTGTTAGGGGGTAATAAAAAATTCTTACATTAAATGTCTTTCAAAACACATAAGAATTATGTCAAGATAATGACGAATAAGAATCAGATTACATAACATAAGGCTATTTAGTTAGTTATTTGTTATTTATTTAGTTATTTATTGAACATTAATACCCGCGATCCAATAGGACCATAAATGGGCAACTTCAATACATCTTACAATATTATAAATGTTACATTATATTACCATTAAATTAAAATATTTTAAAATTTGTAATACTGTTTTAGGGTGAATTATACAGAAGAAGATTTTTGTGGGGTAAGTTGTCAAAGTTACATCTGTAAATTGCATTAAGAAAATCATGTTACAAAAAGAAAGGTATGTTAATTTAAGTGACGCAGATTTTAAAGTTATTGATGAAGAAGGAGAAATGCTTAATGATAATCATATTTATGAATTTGAAAAATTGTTGAGAAGAGAATCTAATTCTATTTTCAACATTCAAAGTACCTTGTATTTAAATATGCTTAATCAAATTTTTTCTATTAAAAAAAATCGAAAGCATATTCAAATAGTTTTTAGTGGTTCTTGTGTTGCTGGTCATTGGATATGTACTTATTACAGTGGAGCAAGACTTTATATTTAAGATAGTCTTAATTTAGGATGTTTAAATGAGGTTCAAATGAAATATTTAAATAAATTATATCCTTATCAACCTTCAGTAGTTTTTGCAACAGTGCATCAACAACCGAATGGTATTGATTGTGGTTTATTTGCAATAGCAATTGCAACATGTATATTCTTCAATTTAGACCCAAATAATCTTGATTTCGTTCACAGTCAAATGAGAAATCATTTAGTTTTTATGTTTAGAAGTAATCGTTTAAGGCCCTTTCCTTCTATAAAGACATTAGATAATAGGCATTTATTTGTTGAATATGATTGGAATTGTCTTTATAAAAATCGAGTAAATGAACTCCGTTATGGAAAAACAAATTCTTCTAATTTTTCTAATATTACCAATGATGGTATAGATGAGAGTAAAAATAATAATTCAAACTCCCTAAAAATGCTTGTGCGTTCTTTAGGTGAAGATAATGAGAAAAAAATTAACCAGCGTATAAAAAGTACTGAAAGAAAGAGAAAACTGAGGCTTTAGGAAACGATAGAAAAAATGAATGCAGACAAGAGATAGATAAACTTAGGAAACGGAGTTTTCGTAAAATAAAAATCGAAAATGAAGAAAGAATAGACCAAAATATTTTATGTAAAAAGGCGAAATTTTTATTAGACAGTCAGTTAAAAAAGAAAGAACGCCAATTGAAAGATTCAACGAGTAAAACTAATAAAAAGAGTAATAAGAAGTTTAAAACATTAGGAATAGCTATTATTGCTTTTAATGAATTTAATGAAAATATAATTTCACAAAATTATTTAGGTTAGATGAATGTTAAATGTAAGCATTGTAATTCGTTAAACTTCTTGTGTGAAAAGCCGTCAGATAAAGAATTTAATAGTTGTTGTCATAAGCGTAAAGTAAAGTTAGATGATTTAACTTCTTATCCTGATTAATTATTTAAATTGTTATATGAGTCCACGTGTGAAAGCAAAAACTTTAAAGAGAATATACGTTCGTATAATTACGCGTTAGCTTTTGCGAGTATGGGAGCTCAATTAGAAATTCCAAAAGGGAAGGGGCCTTATGTTTTTCGTATACACGGTCAGATCTATCATAACACATATTCTCTTCATCCAAATCAAGATGATAGACGTAGATTCGGTCAGTTTTATATAATTGATACAAGTGAAGCTGTTCAGGAATGGTTAAATAATAAATATAATAATAAATGTTTGACAAAATTATTTTCGGAATTAGATATTTTACTTCGAAAAACTAATCCATATGCTGAAGCATTTAGAATGATGCGATCTTTTGAGATTGAAGAAGAAAACCGAGCGGCTTTAATGGAGAAGCCTGTAAGAGATATTGAAATGTGTATTAAACGTGATAAATTATTACATAATAAAACTTTAAATATTCCGCATTGTAATGAAGTAACTGTTGTATTTGTTAGCGAAGATGGCGAACCTCTCATGAAACGTTATATATGTCCAAAAAATTCCAAAAGTATTCAAATTATAATTATTTAGTAAAATTATGTATTTTTGTATTTTTAAAGAAAAAGATAACTGCAGAATGAACACATTCCACAATTATTCTATAATATGAAAAGAACGTAGTTCTAGAATATTTGTACCAATAAAGTTATGCAACTATTCTAAAACAAAGGAGTAACACAGTTCTAGAACGTTACAATTAAGTTACAGAAAAGTTCTGAAATTTTGTTCTGGAATTTTTCTGTAACAAATGTTGTGTAATTATTTTCGTTTTATATAATTAATTCAGAATACGAAAGTTGAAAATGTCCTCGAAATTTTGTTCTCTTTTTATTGTATACCTAACAATTTTAAGTAATGTTTACATACTTTTTTAAAATTCAGTGTTGTTTAACAATTGTTTTTTAAATTATAAATTTATTCTAAATTTTTTCAAATAAAAACAAAAAAATTCTTTACAGTTTTTGTACAAATTACAAATATGTGACATGAAATGAATTCAAACTTTGAAAATATGAATGTTTCAGTGCAATTATTTACTATACTACTATTTATTTATTCATTTCTATATTCACACAATTTTACTTTAACAATTATTGTAAAGCATGTGCTGTTATTAAATTTACGCGCGCTTTAGCACGCGTAGACAGCTAGTATTATCATATTTTTAAGAAGGTGTTAAGCTGTATTTTAGGGTATTTGCAAAGATAGTTTTTTAACATCAATAACTTCGTAATATTTCACAATAAAAGGTTCAATAACACTGGGTTACAAAAAAATGGTCAAGTCGTGTTTATTTAAAATTTTTTGTGTTTATTGAAAGTTTAGGTGTTACCATTTTTTTGTAACCCAGTGTTATAGGTCAATTGATTTGTTTTTAAATATTCTCTAAGTTGTTCATAATATGTACAACTGCTTATGGTAAAGGAGCATGTGATGGAGTAGGTGCGACATTTAAACGCGAACCAACACGTGCTAGTCTACCGTCCTGATTTAAAAATACACTATTTACATTTGTCGCTTAGGTCGTTATTCAGTAGTATCAACACACGAAAGTGAGCCGAAGCGACAAATGTAGACAAATGTTAATATTAACATTTGTCGCTTTGGCTCACTTTTGTGTGTTGATACTACTGAATAGCGACCTAAGCGACAAATGTAAATAGTGTCTTTTTAAATAAGGACGGCAGTAGTCTACAGGTAAAGCTAGCAAAAGCTCTTTTAACATCAGAATCCCTTTTTAAGTGGGCTAAATCAAATTTTCAGGGGATACATATATTTTATTACAGTGCTGCAACACATAAAAAGAAACAAAGACACCTGAACAAACGATTCACAGATGCTCCTGCTATTTAAAACATTCAAAGCAGCCATGGGTTTGTAGTTGAACAAATAAAACATTAAAAGTTTTACAATACTCAAGTGCAACAACTTGCACTAATCTTGTGCATTACAAATAATTTACACTATAATCAGTTCTTCTCAGGACTACCAGTTTGTAAAATTCTAAAATCTTTAATTTACATTACAATGAGTCCTTTTCAGGACTACCAGTTTGAAGATATGAACTGTTTTGTAGTTGTTGAAAAAGCAGAGTTCGCACAATTTCCAACGGTAATGTATTAAATAATTTTTTGTTCGTAAAACCGGCCAGTCCGTTCCAAAAACACTACTCTTTACAAAAGAAAGCGTATAATGTGTAATTTTTATAATTTTTACTTAGATTTTTAACCCTTCGTCTGTAAACGTTATTTTGGCACCTTCCGTCTGTAAACGTGGGTCATTAACGTCCCACTGTGTTTTTAATTTGTTAATGTATTTAAAAAAAATTTTTTAAATTTATGATACTTTTTACAACCCTCAACTTCATATATTAATCATGAAAATGCTAAAAAAAATTTATTGTTACATTTATTTTTTATAATTAAATGGAGAAAATCAGTAAAAAAAACAGCGATTCATTAAAAAAATTATAACTTTTTCAAAAAATAAGATATCTAACCGTTCTAAACGGAAAATTAAAGGTTAATTATGTAGCTTTAAAAAAAATATTTGAATTTATTTATTTAATAATAAATGCTTATGTTTGGATAGGTCAAACAGTCCATAAATCATGTATTATGCGTGGGTGAAACTACAATTTACTTTTAAAAAGTTATCAAATTATTATTATTTTATCTTCTTATATTATCTTAACGCTTTAGCCGTTTATACATGTTTATAAAACTGACTGTAAAAAATTTAGTTATGCAGAAAATACGATCTAACAAAAAAAATTTTTGCTTAGCTGTGATTCGAGTGCACGCCGTCTGTAAACGTGGGTCAAATCTGTCCCAGCGAAAATATTTAATTTTTTTGTAGCTGCCAATAAAGGACTAGGATCGTCACCTTTGGGCGTTAGTACTCTTTCCTACGTTACTTTTTTTAGGTGAAGACAGCAGCAGGTTCTAATCGCTTCTTTAAAAGATATTTAACTAAACAGTTTTGGCTGAGACACAAATGACCCACGTTTATAGACGAAGGGTTAAATAAATTTTTAAAACTAAAATTCCATTTGTTCTAATTAAATAGACATTTTATTTGTGCTTTTAAAAATATTGTATAACAATAAACATTATTTAGTTAAATGTTCATTTTGACTCTTTAATGACAACTTGGTTCCTCCGGCGAATAAAAATTTTTAAATAATTGTTTAAATTTACAAAAATTAAATAATTAATTTTTCTCGTTCGTAACATTGTGAAATTTATGATGCATTTACTATATTCTTTTAATTGTTGGCATTGTTTTAACAATAATTATACGATTTTTTCAATTGTGATCTAAAAGCTAAAATATGTATGTTTTTTTAAAGATATTTACTAATTATTTATATCTATTTATTAATTATTGCACAGTTTAAAATGATCTCTGAACTAGTCACATAAATAATAATGGAATTTTATTTATATGTATGTCATGTGAATGTACAATCTCTGAGAGAACATTTCATTGAATTTAAAGAATTTTTTGAAAGAAAGTTTTATCATAAAATTACAGTATCGGAAACCTGGTTAATCTTAACAATTACTATATTTTTCGTAAAAACAGGATGGTGCGTAGAGGGGGCGGTGTTTGTTTTTACATACATAAAAGTCTTCAAGCATCAATAGTGACTGTAAGCACTGAGGGACCATATCCAACTGATGAATTTCTTTTTCTGAAAATTCAAATCGATAATGATAACGCAAGAATTGGAGTAATATACAAACCGTCAAATGCTGCATTTGGAGTTGAACTTGGAAGTCAGATGTCCTCATACCGTGCCTGAACCAAAAAAAAAGTTGACTAAAATGGATCCAAAATCGGGTTTTTGGGGATCATTCTACATCATAACAGAAGTAAAAATCCGTTGAGATCAAAATCCTAGCTGCTCCTTTTTTCGGGATATCGGTACTTTCGTTTATTGAATTTTGCGAATATTTTAAAAACACTCTGTTTGGAACTAGTAACTACATGTAGACAAACAAATCTTACAAAAAGTATTGTAAATATATTTTTTATATGTATATGGGACGTTTCACGTCAACCGGCCCAAAGTTATGTCTAAAATTCTATGCAATAAAAATAAACATGTAATACATGAAAATACTCGTAAACTCATCCCCTTTCAATTGCAAAGTGGCAGAATTGAAAATTCAAAATGGCGTCCTTACTATGTCAAGTGGAAGCGGCTAACTTCAGAAATAAGTAAATATATTTATTAATTTCTTTTAGAAAATTATGCAAAAATTTTAGGTCACCACATATTTTAATGTTTTCGAGGTCGCTGATTACGAATCTGAAGTCAGTTTTTCAAAATTCAAAATGGCGGATCCAATATGGCGGCTTATTTTTTTAAAATAATTGAATTTGCTTGAAACTTGTTACTCGGGGGTTTTCGAGGTGGCTGATTACGAATCTGAAGTCAGTTTTTCAAAATTCAAAATGGCGGATCCAATATGGCGGATAAAAATTTTAAAAATCCACACAATTTGCTTAAAACTTGTTACTCGGGGGTTTTCGGGGTCGCTGATTACGAATATGATGTTAGTTTTTGAATATTCAAAATGGCGGATCCAATATGGCGGATTATTTTTTAAAAATGCATAGAATTTGATTGAAACTTGTTACTCGGGGGTTTCCGGGGTCGCTGATTACGAATCTGAAGTCAGTTTTTCAAAATTAAAAATGGCAAATCCAATATAATTACTTTGTGGCCTTTAAAAAGGACGATTGTCATAATTATGAACTGTAAGAATGTGGTAGCCTTGAAAAAGGCTGATTGTTGTAATTTTTAAACCATAATTTTTTGGTGGCCTTAAAAAAGGCCGTTTGAATTAAATTTACAAAATACATCCAAACCAATGTAATTATATTTTAATATTGCATAACTGCAATAGGATGAGGTGCATTTGAATATTTGAATATTTTTAATTGTTTTTCTGATGTTGCAATAAAAGAATGAGCAGATTGAATTTTTGTAACACTAGGTGCTCTAGAAAATCTACTAGCAAGTTTTCGTTTCACTCTCTCGTGTTGTTGCTTGTTGTAAAAGAAAATCTGCGAAGTCTTGATATTTTGCTTAGCCCATTGATAAAGAGTCTCTGGATTTAAAATGGCTTTGTCTGGTGAGGATTGCAAGTTAGCACGAGTGGCTTCTCTCTTTAAAATAGCTCCTATGCCATCACATGATCCTTTACAGTTGACACACTGAGGGTTTAATAAAAACATTTGAACATCGTGAAAAAAATGACAATCGCTAAAACATATCTTACGAAGTCTGAATAAGCTCTTTTATAATTTAGATATCGTCCATGTTTTTACGATGCTCAAATGTTGTTACTACTTACACGAACATTCATGAAAATAAATTATTATTACAGCCGCATTTAAAAAGTTACTAAAACTCAGTTAATCAGTTAATAATGAAATGTACTGAATCAGCCACATTATTTGATTATTCGTTTTCTTCCTTTCGATTTATACAGTTTCTTTGACTCGCAACAAGGTGAATAATTTTATCTACAAATATTGTACCTAATATCCTTCTAAATCATAGCAGGGAGTAAAGAAAAATTAAGGAAAAGTTGTGTTTGAGGAAGACCTCAGGCATCTCAGAACGCTAGGACTTCAGATTCATAATCAGCGACCTCCAAAACTCCCAAGTAAAAAGTTTCAAGCAAATTCAATCAATTTTTAAAAATTCGTCCGCCATATTAAATCCGCCATTCTGAATTTTGAAAAACTGACTTCAGATTCGTAATCAGCGACCTCGAAAACCCCCAAGTAACAAGTTTCAAGCAAATTCAATGATTTTTTAAAAAATTCGTCCGCCATATTGGATCCGCCATTTTTAATTTTGAAAAACTGACTTCAGATTTGTAATGAGCGACCTCGAAAATCCCCGAGTATCAAGTTTCAAGCAAATTCAATTAATTTTTAAAAAATAATCCGCCATATTGGATCCGCCATTTTGAATTTTGAAAAACTGACTTCAGATTCGTAATCAGCGACCCCAAAAACATTAAAATATGTGGTGACCTAAAATTTTTGCATAATTTTTTAAAAGAAATTAATAAACATAATTACTTATTTCTGAAGTTATCCGCTTCCACTTGACATAGTAAGGACGCCATTTTGAATTTTTAATTTTGCCACTTTGCAATTGAAAGGGGATGACTTTGCGAGTATTTTCATCTATTACATGTTTATTTTTATTGCATAGAATTTTGGACATAGCTTTGGGCCGGTTGACGTGAAACGTCCCATATATATATATAATTATTCACTGCAAATAGGGATCTTTCCAGAAATATGAAAAATGAGTTCAATTCGTCCCATTTCAAAAATATTAACTCCTAAAAAAGTTAACGACTTCCCGAGATAAAATTTTCGACCTGTTTTCTACGTTTTAATCATACTTCAATCCTAACTTAAACCTTTTGGTACTTTTTTCGTCCTTTTAGCTCGCCTTTTAGCCCTACTTTAACCCTTAACCATCCTTCGATTGTAACATTTTAAACCTAAAATGAACCTCATTAGACCTTATGAGACTACTTGGATTTTTACTGACAGGTAAACAAACTTTTCTGACCCATTTTTCATCCTACTTGGCACTACATTTGGCCTTACTCATATCTGTTTAGACCTAAAAGAAACTTGAACTGAAATTTACTGAAATGAGGTGCAATATAGCTCGACAGACATTAAACCATGTGTAGGTGCTATAAAATGTAAAACTCAACCAACCATTTCCACAGGAGGGCTCTGATTACATTTAGGTACAAAATTAGAAATAGTATGTTCTTAAATACAAAAAAATATAAATTTCTCATTTCAGTTCCATTGTTCAAAAAGGGTCACTTTTTGGTGTCCGGAAAAAATACATAAAAACTAAAGCAATCATAAGAATGGGACCGAAAAGTACAAAATATCGCAGATGCTTATCGGTTGAAGAAACGGGTATACAGTGCCGCTCAGCAGATTTTGCCCACCTTTGAGAATTTTACGCTTGGCGAAAAGTTTTATATTTCGGTTGCTAATAAAGAACGATTGATTTTTCAAAAAAATTGTTGAGAAGAAAAATGTGCCTTTTTATGTATAGAATTATAAAAAAAATATTTAGACATAAAAAAAAAATTTTTTTTTTGACATATTTTGATTTTTTTGAAAATCAGCACTTTTTGTAATTAGTAATAAGTCGAGAACGGTTAGCTTTTTTCAAGATTACAAATTTTTTATTCGTAATATTCTTTTCTCAATTCTAAACATAAAAATACACATTTTTTATATTAAGAATTTTTTTCAAAAGCTAACCGTTCTCGACTTATTAATAATTTAAAAAATTTTATTTTTCAAAAAAACTCAAAATATGTAAAAAAAAAAATTTTTTTTTAATTCGAAATATTTTTTTTCTAATTCTATACATAAAAAGGCACATTTTTCTTCTGAACAATTTTTTTGAAAAATCAATCGTTCTTGAGTTATGACTGGTTGAAAAAAAGTGCAGTTTTTTTAAACAATTGTCCATATCTTTGTTACAAATTATCGTATTAAAGTTTACAAGGAATCATTTTAAAGGTGATAAAATTAGCTTTCAAATGGCTTATCAACGATTAAAATGCGGCACTGTATATATATGTCGTAGGCAATTAGAAGAATTCGCCATTTAGCTAAAAGCCTAGGCGTTTAGCTAAATCGCACAAGTTAGACGAATGGACTTGGAAAATGATTAAATTCGTCTATTTGCCTGAATAGATTTGACATTTAGCTAAGTGACTAGTCATTTGGCTATTTGCCTGAAGCTGTGTCGGCAAATAGAAGAAAATGGTTAACACATAGAAATTGAATTATATATTATAGTTTACATAGAATACGGAGAAACATTTTTTCGGGTTTACTGAAAGAAAAATTTTTAAATGTTAATTATTATTTATTCGTTAAGTTAAATTAAATTTTACTTATTTATTGGAACATGGTTGGCTCTGAGGTGCTGTAAAATTCTCTAATTCCTATCTGGCAAAACGTAATTTTATCAGAAAACAGCTTGACAAAATCATCAGTTTGTAATATTTTCTTTTTAAAAAAGTATCAGTTGAAGGAATTTTTACTTTCTTAAATTTCTAATAATTAAAAAATTAGAAATCTACATTTCTTAGTGGACAGAATTTTTACTTCTCCAGATTTATATTGATCCGAATGTTTATTTTTCACAACTTACAGTGCACCGAATGTTTATTGTAGTTAACCTACAACTATTAAAAATTTATTTATATGCAATGACTTTTGAAAAGAATTGATATTAATTTTAAATGGCAAAATGACAGAAAAATTATTGCTCTGAACTGGTATTTGACATATTTTTTATTTTCCTAATTCATGTTTGATCATAATATTATAATTAATTAATTTATAAAGGTTCGACTATTATTTTAAATATTATTACTAAATGACAGAATATTTTTTACATAAAAATAACATTTGCCAGAATTTTTACTGAAACTTTTAAGGAATTAAAAGAAAATATTTTTCGCTCTTAATTGACGTTTGCCATAAAATGTTTTCTACAGGAATAAAAATGTACCCTAAAATTCATTTGTCAAAAATTACACTTGCCAGAATATTTATTGCCCTTAAATTGCAAATGACAGAATTGTTCTCTAACAAAATCAAAACTTGACCTACACATTTTTAATTGTTGTTGTTTCCTAACTCTGGTCTACGTCATCAACCTGGTTTGATTGTTTTTACAAAGATGGCGCGCAGAGTATTAGTTTTTAATAGAATTGAATAGAAATAAAAAAATTGATAAATCATCAGCAGTATTAAAGTTAATTTTTATTTACTAATAAATAAATATAATATTATTATTATATTGAAAATATAATTCAATAATAAATTGAATTATTTAGTGTTAAAGGTAGATAAATAAATTATAAATAAATAAACAATTTTATAAATTAATTGGTAAATGATATTTGTATTTATAATGAGTTGCATTATACTTACTGGAAAACGTCCAGAGCGGTGATCATTATAAAATTTATCCAAAATGACCTTGATTAGATTATTTGTTATATTATATTTTTAATATTGAAAATTGTTTAAATTTAAATTTAAAAATTATTTTTAAAAATTTCTCATTTAATTATTTTAAAATTTTCATTATATTGAAAATAAGAAAAAATTATCAAAAATTCAATTTGTTCCCAATGAATACTTAAAAACAGTTCCGTAACATACATTAGTTATATAATAAAGTTACTGAACTATTTTTGGGTGTTCACTGGGTATTCAGAAATAAGAAAAAAATTAGTTTATTATATGAAACTTTTGATGATTTTAATAATCAAGAATCTTAATAATCGCAAGGAATATTATTTGGCCTTTGAAGATTTTGAAAAATCATTTGAGAGTAACAACAAAAATGTATTAAACACTTATTATAATTGCATTTTTATTATAAAAATATTCTTTTTCTTCAAAAAGTAACAAACGCGAACAACGAGCAGTTTAATAAAAAGAAAATTTTGTTAATTTTAAATGCTAGCAAAGGAACGCTGCGCGGATCATATTATCAATTTATAATTTTCCTTCTTTCAAAAAGTAACAAACGTGAACACGAAAAATTTATTAGAAACAAAAGATTGTTAATTTGAAACGCAAGGAAAGTAACGCTGCGGATAATATTATCATATTATCGAATTATAAAAATTAATAAATGGAGCATATGAGGAAAAATTCATTTCTGCAAATGGGACATCGACTTTCTCTTTTCACAATTTCTTCACTGCAGCTTATGCATATGCATTTGTGGCCACATGGAATGAATGACTTGGTGGCCACCTGGTTCCGGCAAATGCAACATATTTGATCGATAGCAGGTTCAGGAACTCGCAATTCGTTCATCTGTCTCCTTTCATCGATTTGAACAATCATCCTTAATCGTCTTCTTTCTGCAATTTCTTCTTGCATTTCTCTGAGCAATTCTTCCCTCTCTTCCATTTCTTCCTCTGCTTGTCTGGCGTTAGCTTCTCTCTCTTCCATTTCCTCTTGTTCGCGTCTCACCCTGTCTTCTCTCTCTTCAATTTCCTCTTGTTCGCGTCTAATCCTATCTTCTCTCTCTTCCATTTCCTCTCGTTCGCGTCTAACCCTGTCTTCTCTCTCTTGAATTCCTTCTCGTCTTATTCTGGTTTCTATCTCTTCAATTTCTTCATCCAGGTCATCATTGAACTCTGCTCCTCTTTCTCGAATTTTCTCCCCAACTTCAAGGTTCTCTTCAACTTCCATGACTTCTCTTCCATCACTGTCGTCATTGTCAGCTGAATCGTCATCATCTTGAACCATCTAAAAGACAGTAATTTTTTTAATGTAATTTAATAATCTATTTTACTTGGGATTTTTTTCGAGAATTTTTAAATAATCAAAAAATAAAATTTCTCTAAAATTATATTATTTTTAAAGTCTATAAAAGTTTTTAAATTTCAATTATTTTCCGAAATGTAAAAAAAATTTATTAATTCAAATTAACAAAAATTAAAAGTTCAATTTTCCTCAAATTCGATTATTTTTAAAAATGAATTCAAATTTATTGAAATGTGAAATAATTTAATTTTTTATTGGATAAAAAGTATTTAAATCCATGAAAATTAAAAGTAATTAAATTTTAATTATTTTAAATTTTATTTATTTATTATTTTGTTTATACCTCGTTATTTTGATGATCAGGATCATTGCGTGGCGTAAAAGTCAACTCATCAAGTCGTTCAACGACACAAATGTTTGCAAGTTGTGAGAGAATTTCTGTCGTCGTGGATTGATTGGAAACAGTCGACATTTTCTTCCAGATTGATTTAACCCGCCCGCATTTAGATTTTTCCATAATCCTTGGCGTGAATCTCAACTTATACACTTTGCGGACATACTTGTCGTAATCCTTTTTGTGTTTGTTGGTGGTAGAGGCTACACATTCTGTAAATTTCAAATATTATTATTTATTTTAAAAAAATACAATAAATAAATAACAATAACTCTAATAACCCAGCACTTTAGCAAAAAAAATTAATATTTCACGAAAAAAATGAATTAAAACATCGATAACATATTTTAAAATAGTAATATGAAAATTTTATATCTTAAAAATATGAGAAAAGATGAATTGGTGACAATGTATGATCCCTGGAATTAATCAATTTTATTTAAATTTATTTTAGTATTTAAATGATTAAAACTTACTCAAAAAATGCCAAATGTCGAGGTCACTTCCAATGTTGAATTTCAATTGGTTGTTGTAGAATTCGTGGTAATCTCCTATGCATTCTATTTTTTCGAAGCACGATAATTCTTCAATATTCACTTCCAGCCATTTTTCTTCATAATGGTTGCAGAACGGTTGTACTAATGCCAATACTGGATCGCTTAAAGCTCCTTTTAACGTAAAATACACTTCGCGTATTTCTTGTGGTTGAAGAAGAGTCAAAGCCATAACAGATCTTAAAAATTTTCCACTTTCATCTTGTGCATTTACGTTATCATGCAAATCCAATTCCACGAGCTTTTGATAGAGAACCTGAAATTATTTTATTTATATATATATTTTTTTAATAATTACATTACATTTTTTAATACAATAATAACTTATTTTCAATTAATTACCTTTGTTTGATGGAAAAAACTATAATTTAATTCTGCATCAGGAAACTCTTGCCGAATCATACGTCTTAATGACTCATCGGAGCAATACACTGCATTTTCGATTCGCAAGTTGAGTGGTTCACTCTTCAAATATTGAAAGATTGCTTGGTACATGGCAGCAGTTCCGCTTTCCATTGCGACAAATATTTCAGGAAACATCTAAAGAATTAAATTTAAGTATCATAACTATTTTAAGCAGTGACAGGGTTGCCACGGGTCAGGGAAATCAGGGAAAAGTCAGGGAATGTCATCAAATTTTGTCAACAGTCCTGGAAAATTGAAAAATTTAAGTAGTTCTACGAAAATTCTGCTTTTTAAAAATTTTAATTGAAATTCTGACTTGAAAAAATGTCTGCAAAATTTTTTTATTAATAAAAACCTGTTCAAATTTTTTTGAGTCAGGAAAAAAACAAATTTTCAACTGGAAATCAGGGAAAAGTCAGGGAAAAAGAAAATCAAATTTTAGTGGCAACCCTGAGTGAGAATAAAAATACAATCATTTAAAAACTTTATTCTAAATTAAATAATTAAAAAATTTGTCTATATGAAGAAATTAAATTTTTATATAAATTATTTTATGATTATATACTAACCAAGTGGTTTTGTGGAGACATAATTGTTAGCATCTGATGAACGTTGAAAGACTTCGGAATTACATCCATCGTGACATGAAATGAATACAAGTTATTCAGTGTTTCAGGCTAGTTTCAAAAAATTGTTTGTCGAATATAATCATAGCCTTCGTCGAGTCTGTCGCAGTGATTAGTTTCGCTTCAAGTTGTCCGTTCTCGTGAAGAAGAATATATTTCCGATCTTCTCGTTCCAAAATTTCGTTCAATTGTGCCAAATTTTCAGGTTTCTCAGAAGGGACAGCATTTTCCTTCCAAATGTTCATTTGTGATCTCACGTTACTATAGTCCATTCCGGCAGTTGCTTCTGGATACCTAAGAAATATATAAAATTCTATAAAATAAGTTAAAAAAATATTTCTTAAAAACATTGTTTACATCATGTTACTAAAATTACTAATAATTTTTTAAAATTTATTAGTAAATTTTTCAAGGCGCACTTTTTAACAAAAATTATAGGTACAATTAAAAACATTTTTTGAAAATAAACTTTAATTTTTTTTGAATCTAGAATAAAATAAA
The DNA here is from genome assembly GCF_019393585.1 of Leptopilina boulardi. Taxonomy (NCBI): domain Eukaryota; kingdom Metazoa; phylum Arthropoda; class Insecta; order Hymenoptera; family Figitidae; genus Leptopilina; species Leptopilina boulardi. The sequence continues at coordinate 188,353 of NW_026137773.1, forward strand.
ATTTAAACTCTGAATTTTATTAGTTAAATTCGTAATTTCAATTATGCATTCAGAAATGTTTTTTAAAAATTTTATTTTTACCTATTTGAAAATTTTTTAAACATAGGGTGACTGCACCAGTGGTGGATCAGTTAAGCCCCTTAACTTTCTTATTTTGACTTTGAAGTTCTGTATAGGTTGCTTTTAGACAAATTCGAGGTTATTCTTTATAGTATTATGGACCAGATAGTTCCAATAGACATTTCCTTCAAGGTTGGACTTGATATTGACACCTACGTTTACTTTAATGCTCCATCAAAGATAATTTGTCAATGATCCTATTCTGGATCACTGTTTGCACCAGTCATGGTTATAGATTGCTCCAGTGGTGGATCACTTAAAAAATCATACTAAAAAACATTGCATTTCAAAATTACGAGACTGAGAAGTTTTGCAACTTTTATAAGGCTTTACGGACAGATTTTCAAATTCACTTTCCTATCCATATTCCCTCCTCTTTCATTTCTATAGGTATAATGTGACTAAATGTTAATTAATCATCTTTTTATTAGAATTTTTGGTAATAAATAAATAGAAACTCTTAAAGCTTCAGTTTCAATGATAAATAACATTTATTAATTCTGGGTATTTTAATTCAACAAAAATTTAACAATTTGAAATCAGGTGTTAACAATTAATAAACATTTGAATTAGTGTTAACTAAAATTTAACTCATAAAATTTTCAATAAAACAATGCGTCAACAGGCAAAAAGTAGGACTGATCCACCACTAGATTTTGTTACTTTTTTGGTTCCAGTCGTGGATCACCCGAAAACAATGGACACGCGCTACTTACAGACGTAAATATTGTTCTCAGGGCTCTATGGGGATGAAACGAAATGCCTCCTATTGTGAAAAGAATTAAAAATTGTCCTAAAATGGCTCCAAAGCTTTCTATTCCAAAATATACTCTTAACTTACATGCTAAGGAAAACTCTTGTTTTCTGTCACCACTTTAGTAATTGTTGTCCTGCTTTCTTCGCGATGAATTTAAAAATTTTTTTAAATTGTAATATTGATCTGTATAACTTTCTTAACAATTACCGACACTTGCGGTTCATTTACTTACAAACGTGTAAACACAAATGACCATTTTTCTCGCAGTTGATCCACCACTGGTGCAGTTACCCTATCTTAAAATAATAATTTTAATGTTAAAGAAATTTTTGAAGACATTTTAAAAATGACAAAAATATTTTTTTATATTTTTTTAAATTAGAGTCTATTTCTTATTATTTGAATTTTATCACTATTGCAAAAATAAACAAAAACAGTTTTCTTTTTCGATCCAATTTTAAAGTTAATTTGTAAAATTTTCCCACTTTAACCTTTCCCACTTTAAAAATGAACAAACACATCATTTTTAAACTAAAAAAACACATTATAAATTTTTTCATCTGTTATATGAGATCGAGAAATTTTAATCTAAAAGTCCAATTCGTTATAAATCATACTTATTAATTTTTTAAAACTAATGTTTACTGTCAAATTATTTCCAAATTTTATAGTAAAATTAATTTTTTCAAGGCTAATTTTTTTAATAAAAATTATAAAGTAAAAAAAATTTTTAGAAAATAAATCTCACGGTTTAAATTTTCAATTTAAATTTTTTAAAAGGTGAAAATAAACTTCAATTTTTTTAATATTTTGAATTAAAATAAAATTTCTTACAAAGTTTCCATTCTGTCGTAAAGTGTTCTGCTGCTGCCTGGTTGAGTCTGGCGTGAGTAGAAAAGTTCTCGTTTAACCCGTTGGCGATCTTGTCTTGCAGTATTTGCGCGATGTGTGTGCTGATTGATCAATTGAAATCTTCCTCTCTCGACATACCCACTTCCCTGAGAAAGTTTGGTGTTCTTCTCTTTGCAACTGAGATATCTGGAAAATTAAAATTATACACTGCGATTAATTATCGAATATTTTAATAAATAGCTAAATAAATAAATATTAATAAATGTTAATAAATAAATATTATTTATTATTAAATATTAATAAATATTTATTGTTTTTAATTTTCTGGCCTTTGGTCCAAAGGCTATAAAATTAAAAACACCGTTATTGCAAACAAATTAAGATCCTTTCAAACTTTAATCAATAAATATTTACATTCGGTTTCCGTGTGTTCTAGAAACGTTATATGAAAAATCATTGTAAACATGGCGTTCTTTTAAATGACGAGGTAAATTATTATTCTCCATGTTTATCTTTCGACTTGCAAATTCTGAATGGAATGTACCTAATAAAACAAAAGCTTGTTCACTTGTTTATATTTTACCATGGCAATAAAACAAAATATGTCTGTGGTCAGAATCGTTATTCATTTATTATTTGCACACAAAAAAGCCTGAAATTTTTTGATATATTTTTTTCAAATGCAACTGAAAAAGACATTATAGAAAAAAATTTAAAAAAAAAATCATTTTTTATAAGTCATATTATATAACTTTATAAACATTGGGTTATTGCGTGTATTATTTGATATTCCCTAATCTAAAATAGATTACATATTATTTAAATAATTCTCATTATTGGGACATTTATTGTATGTACTTGCATCTGAAGTTTAACGAAAAACAATTTCCTTGAGGAGAATTAAAAAAATAACTAATTACTGCAAAGATAATAAAAAGCAGTAGAAATTAAAATTTTTAATCTAATTTTAAATGTTTATAAAAATTTTTTATCAAATTCTTTGTATTTCATAGAAAATAAACATAATTTTTGTTAAAATTTTATACTTAAATTATTATTTTTGCAAGGTGCTTCGAGCCGTGATTATATGTAATTGATAAAAGGATTAAAAACTCTGAAATCTAATTACGAAAATCGAATACAAAAATATGGCTATTTACACGTACGGCATTCTTAACAACCAAAAGTAAGGTTATCTTGACAATACTTAATTTTCAGATTAAGTGTTGTATCAACAGATGTTAAAATAATTAATTGTAATATAAATTAATTTTACCTTATAATTTATAATGACACTTTCATTAACATGATTTAGCTAAACCGTAAGCTATTGTTCTTCTGAAGTCGAAAAATGAAAAATATTGCCTGTGCAATTTGGCGTCTCTGGATTTTCTTCTTATTATTAGTGTTTTTATTTTCAATATTAATTGTTTTTTTTAAATTTCCATAAATAAGTATATTCTTTTTTAACACTTTCTGATATTCATGAAATCTTTTTTGTCAGAACTCTTTGTTAATTATTAGTTTAGAGGTTATCTGATGAGTGAGCATGCACGAATCATGCCTACCACGTGCCAATTATACTAACAATTTCCCTAAATAAAACATTCCTAGGCAGGGTTCGGTCACTCTTAATCTTTGCGTTACCATGACAACTGGCAGTCAAACAGCAGCCAGAGAACTATGATCAAACCTTTAACTTTCACGATTTTAGTGAAAGTGGATTTCATTGTGCCCTATAGTTTTAGGCCTTCAAATGGATGATGACGTCATGATGTGTTGTGTATACCTTCATCAACAAAAACATTTAATAAACAAAAAGTGAAATATAAGTGACCCCAGTTACCTATTTCGATTTCGATATTATGGTATACTTTAATTACAAATAAAATGTTTCGTTTTGATGGTTATCAATATATTTTAAGACGCCAAGTGCGCGACATAAGGTAAGTAAATTACCAATAATATTTTTTAAAAATAAAAAATCAGACTTTATATAAAAACTTTTGCCTGTTTCAAGATTCGTATTAGACAATCAGAGTAGAAAATTGACGATGAAGAAAAAAATTCAGAAATCTTTTTTTCTAAATATTGTCATTTTTAGGTAAAAATTGGATATGTTGAAAATATCTCGGCCAATTTCGTTTATTCTTTTTTGCTAGTTAAAAAAATAATTTTTGTGTAACAATTTTTAAAGAGTTTAAAACGTTTTTTACATCGAAAAATTAACTATTCGTTTATAGTTACTTTGGGTCAGAGTCCATAATTTTTGACCGATTCATTTTGAAGTTTAAAATAAAGTTAATTGGGTCAAAATCTAGATATATAATTTAAAAAAATATCGTTTTTTATAAAAAAAATTTTTATTTTTTTGTCATTAAAACTTCTTTACACCTATTATAACAGTAGCGTAAAAAAATCATATACCCCCTCTCTCCCCAACCCAATTGATTATTATTTTTGATATTTTAGGTATATATCTTGTGCTCAGCGTTTCAACAGAAGTTGTATGGCATGTGGAATCATTAAAAATGAAATATTTACTCTACATCTAGTACATAACCATGGTCCAATTATACCACAAGCTGTTTAATAAATTTATTAATACATGTTTCCTCTTAAAAATTAAGATAATGTAATTATATTTACCTATATTATTCGTATAACTTTACAATAATAATAACAAATTTAAATTTGTTACTAAAAATTAATACTAAAATTAATTTTAATTACATTAAAACCCCGCATATCAAAAGCAATTTAATAATAAAACGTCTAAGTGTTCGTCCTGAAGAAACACTCTTTCAGAAGACCGCTAAGACAAAAGGATTTGTGAAAAAAAAGAATTTAAAATTTCTTTGTTGTCACTCCCCCTCCTCCCTTTTGTAATATTTTTCTCGTACTTTTTCAATTTCGTCTACATAGTAGCGTGATATTTTGATGAAACCCCTATATATATCACATGGTTGTAAAGTAAATTTTATTTCTACTCAGACCATGCCTTTTATTGTTTGGTAACAAACATGGATTTTATTTTTATAGTTCACATTTGAGTAATGGGGCTCAAATATTCCTATTTTTGGCCACCAATATGATCTACAATTTTAAGAAAAAAAGATATCGTCACAGGGATAAAATATTATCGATATATTTTTTATATTATATGTATATATATATATATTATTATTATTATATATATATTATTATTTTATATATTATATATATATATATTTTTTTTTATATTTTGAAAATTTTCTACAATAAAATAATTTATTTATGAGAACGTCAAATTTAATAATTTATAAATTTATCTAATAAATGAATTAAATAAATTTAATGATTAATTGAATATTATTTTAAACGTTATAGGTATTTAATTTGCAATCGATATTCCAATGGAAGATGTTTCGGACGTGGAACGTTACGAAATGAAGGATTTACTTTAACCTCATTGCATAGTCATAGTTCATTTAGTACGGATTTCAAAGTAAATGTATTTCTGGAATATTTGAAAATAGCTGTTCAGTCTCAAAGGTCATCCGATTTAAGGGCAATTTATGATGAAGTGCGGATAAAGTAAGTATAAATAACAATACTTGAAAACAGTCTAACTGCTACCCAGTGTAAATTTTTTTTTTATTTATTGCATGGGGCCCCTTAATTGATCTATTATTGTTGAAGTTATGAGAATTAAAAAAAATATGTTCTTCCAATTGAAATAATCTTTAAAATTGATATCTCACAAGTATATTAAAATATATTATTTACAAAAAATGGACCTTTCTTCTTGGAGTACAAGAAGCTAAAACAGTTTAAGCCAAATGAGAAATGTCAAAGTTATCGATAAATACGTTTGGCATGGAACATCTCATAAATAATATAATTTCTTTTAAAAATTTTACCCATAAGATACACAAGTTTATTTTGTCTCGTTACAGAGTTTGTGTAATTCCTAACTTACTAAAATTTTGTAATTTTTATTTCCCAGTTAAAAGTATTAATTATGCTTGATTTTTCAGTCATCCTGTAGCAGCAATCACAAGACCTTTTGTAAGTTGTGAAAGTTTAATGTACAAGTGGCGACATCAAAGCCAACCCCCAATGCCCAGGTCGTTACATGATTATGTACACATATTAAATTCAGACGAATGGAATTATTTGTGTCACATTAACGAATTAATATTGTTTTTAAAAATACGCGGTAATTAAATTAAGATTTTATAATATAGGTGGCGTAATTAAAGAAATGCGCTCTCATTTGTCATGCGCCGAAAAAATCCTCAGTTCTCAGCATCGAGCTGTTCGCTTTAGATCGTTCTAATAAAGTCATTAATTTGTTCAAAGAATTTATTGTTTACTTTTGTAATTTCACACTTTATTATGTTAAAATACCCATCCTAAAAAACTAACTTGACATTTTGGCGACCGTGACAGGACCCGGGTTATTCGTGTGTGAAAATAATTTATGTTGAAAAGTGTTCTATATTCCGACGCGAAACAAAATGGACGACCTAAAAAAGAAAAAAAGACTGCAACGTGCAAGTTTCACAAGAGAACTCAACGTTTTGAATCAAGGACTTGAAGCGGACATAAACGCACAAAGTCTAAAAATTTCCTTTCACATGTTGGAAGAAAAAATGACACAATTGTCCGCCACGACTGAAAAATTCATCGACTACATATTAGAAGATCCAGAAACAACGGATGAAGCACTCGAAAGAGAAGTCGAAGAGGCTGATGAATACAAGAGAAAATACTTATCAGCAAGATTCAACGTGGAACAACGCTTAAATGCACCGACCGACGTTGTTGTGACGCACAACGGAACCACGCCACAAACTGAAAGTCGAAAAACCTACAGATTGCCACAAATCGAGTTGTGTAAATTTGGAGGCGACATCAAGGAATGGCTTCAATTCTGGAGCTTATTCAAGAAAATCCATGAAGATTCGAATTTATCCAAGGAGGACAAATTCCAATATTTAATACAGGCGATGATTCCGAATTCACGAGCCGCATGTTTAGTGAAAAGTTATCCCCCCACGGGAGATAATTACGACAAAGTAATATCTGGATTAAAAAATAGATTCGGTAATGATAGTCTGCAAATAGAAGTTTACGTGAGAGAACTTTTGCAGTTGGTACTGAAGAATTCTATTACACCGGCAAAAGATATTCAACTCTCCACGTTATATGATAAAATTGAATCTCATTTGCGGGCCCTAGAGTCCCTCGGTGTTACCTCCGACAAGTGCGCCGCCATGTTATTTCCCCTAGTGGAATCTTCCTTACCAGAGGAACTACTTCGCGCTTGGCAACGGAGCAGCGCCATGCATGCTAGTGTTACGCAAGATACCGAAAATGCCGAAATACATGCTGAAGATAGGTTAACGCAACTTATCAAATTTCTCGAAGCCGAAGTTCATAACGAAGTTCGTATTTCAATGGCTGTGAAGGGTTTTGATTTAAAATCGAGTGAGCAAAGTGATAACGCGAAAAATAAAAAATCAAAAAATCGCAGTGATGATAAAAACATTCCCTCGGCTACGGGATTATTGTCAACAAAAGACAAAATTCAACCGTGTTTATTTTGTGACTCTACCGATCATCAAAATGCTACTTGTGAAAAAGCTAAAAAAATGACAATTGTACAAAGACGCGAAATCGTCAAATGTAAACACGCTTGCTTTAATTGTCTAAAATTTGGACACGGGTCCAGACAGTGTACTACTAAGTTGAAATGTGAGTGGTGCTCTCGTTGACATGTTTTAATAATGTGTCCTAACCTCGAAACGAAGAATGTTACAGATGATTCTACATCGGTTAAAAATGATTGCATTTTGGCTAATCAGAGCAATGATCCTGAAGTCTTCATGCAAACTCTAAAAGTAAAATTGTGCAACGAAAATAAAGGAATTTCTGTGCGCGTTGTAATAGATACCGGGTCTCAGAAATCATATATCACAAAAGAAATGTGTAAACTGATAGGTTATGAGCCTATTTCGGAACAGCTAATGATACATTCTTTATTCGGTGGTAAAAATTCCGGTACGGTTACGCATAAAAAATACAACGTTCGTTTGGAAAGTTTAAATGACAGAAATTCGTTTAATTTCGTCGCTCTTGATCAGAACGTGATTTGCAATCACGTACCCTCGGTAAAAAACGGTATTTGGATTCAAGAACTTAAAAAATTGAACATTAAAATCAGTGATTTCGAAACTAATGATAATTCTGTTGCGTTGTTGATTGGAGCTGATTTTGCTGGCAGATTGTTAACCGGTCAACGAAAACTTCTCGATTGTGGTTTAGTTGCAGTGGAAACCGTTCTTGGGTGGACATTGATGGGCGAAGTTCCACAAAATGATATTGAACGAGAGAATCCTATTTTACTTGCAACCACCCTATTCGTGAAAAATGATAATATCAGTGATTTATGGTCTTTGGAAGTTCTGGGGATAAAAGACCCGATTGAATTAAAAACACAAGGTCAACTCGAAGAAGAGGTTACCCAAGAGCTCCTGAAAACGCTAAAAATGAATGAAGAAGGCCGTTACGAAGTTGAATTGCCGTGGTTACCAAATCATCCTGAACTAAAAGACAACAAGGACATGGCTATGAGACGTCTCCAATCTACGGTGAAAAAATTGAAGTCCGAGGAACTGTACGAGGCCTACGATGCAGTATTAGATGACTGGATGCAGGAAGGCATAATCGAGTACGTTCCAAAGGAAGAAGAAGATCAATGGGGTCGTTATTTACCACATCGCCACGTATTGAAGGAAAATAGTACAACCAAACTGAGACCAGTATTCGACGGTTCAGCCAGGGATAAGTCATCACCGTCGCTCAACGAATGTTTGGAGAGAGGTCCCAACCTCATCGAAATGGTAACATCTAATTTATTACGCTTTCGTCAAGGTAAGATTGGTATCGTTTCAGACATTAAAAAAGCTTTCTTGCAAATTAGTATTGATCCTAGAGACAGAGATTCCTTAAGATTTTTATGGTTATCAGACAATGGAGAAACTGTAATTTTACGTCATCGTCGAGTAGTTTTTGGTGTCAATTCGAGTTCCTTTATTTTAAATGTCGTAATAAATGAGCATTTACAAAAAACTTTAGACGGTTTACTTGATGGATCAATAACAAAGTACAGTAAAGAAAATATTGCTAAACTCAAAAAAAGTTTTTATGTTGACAATTGTTTAGCAAGTGTCAATTCAAGCGAAGAATTAACGAATTTCATTATCGATTCTAGAGCTGTGATGGAGGAAGCTGGGTTCGATCTTCGAGGGTGGGAGTATAATCACGATAACTCGCACCAAAGCCAAGCTGTAGTTCTGGGATTGATCTGGAATAAAGAGGATGACTGTTTTTCGCTGAATCTGTCTGCCCTGGACCAGTGTTGAGATGAAAAAATCACTAAAAGAAAAATACTTTCGTCTGCTCATCGAATATTCGATCCATTGGGAATGGTTTGTCCTATTATGTTATGCCCAAGAATTTTACTTCAGGAGACGTGGGCTCAGAATTTAGCATGGGACGACGAAGTAGATGAAAACGTGAAATTTCGATTTTTAAAATGGGTAGACAATTTAAAAAATTTAAGCGAAGTAAAAATACCCCGGGTCATTTTTGGAGATATAAATCCAGACGACGATATTAGCATACATACGTTTTGCGATGCTAGTCAAATCGCTTATGCCGCTGTAGTATTCATTAGAATCGAAAATGAATCGGGGATCCGCGTAAATTTTATTCAAGCTAAAACGAGAGTAGCTCCACTAAAGAAAAATAACTCAGAAACGCGACAAAGTATTCCGCGTCTCGAACTCTTAGCGGCAACAATCGGTATACGTTTAACGGAATCCATTTTAAGCTCCGTCGATGCAATAGACGTGAATAAAATAAAAATTTTTTATTGGTCAGACTCCTCAACTGTCATTGCCTGGATTCGTCGGGATTGTAATTGGGGAACCTTTGTTTGGAATCGCGTCCAAGAAATCCGGAAACGTTCAAATCCCGATCAATGGAACCACGTGCCAGGTAATTCCAATCCGGCAGATTTACCGTCTAGAGGATGCAATATCGATCAACTGATTTCGTCAAATTGGTGGGAGGGTCCGACTTGGTTGTATTTGAAAAATCAGGACTGGCCGAAATTTGAATCGATTTGCGATGAATCAGAAATAACGAATGAGTTAAAAAAGAGTAGTACAGACAAAACAAAAAGAAATACGGTATTAATGTATACTTTGAAAAATTCTGAAACAACAGATACTTCCGGTTTAATAAAAGAATGCTCTGACTTTTTTAAACTCAAACGCGTGGTAGCATGGATTTTCAGATTTGCGAAAAATTGTAGGAGTACGAAAGAATCGCGAATAACGCAAGATTTGACCTTTCACGAAATACAAAACGCGGAAAATTTGTTAATAAAATTAATTCAACAAGAAACTTTCACAGGCATCGAGGATGAGCGAGTCAAGCAATTCGTGCCTTTCAGGGATGAGCAAGGTTTGAGTAGAATAAAAACTAAAATAGTTTTGCGCAAAGATTTATTCAACTTTCGCTGTCCAGTAGTTTTACCAGGTAATCACGAGATTACTAAAATGATTATTGAAGAAAAACACAAGGAATTAAATCACGCGGGTGTAGAAATCTTAATGAACAGTCTTAGAGAAAAATTTTGGATTCTAGGCGGAAGAAAAATTATTCGAATAATTATTCGCCGCTGCGTAGACTGCCAAAGACACGACTCGAAAGCCTTGCAAACAATTCCTGCACCTTTGCCTCAAAATCGTGTTAGGGACGCTGCCGTTTTTGAAATATTAGGAGTTGATCTTACGGGTCCTATTTATCTTAAAGGAGGTCAAAAAGCATGGATTTGTCTATTTACTTGCGCGATTTTTAGAGCTGTACACCTCGAATTAGTTACTTCATTGTCTACAGCCTCATTCCTGTTAGCTTTGAGACGACATATCGCAAGACGCGGTAGACCCTCCATTATCTATAGCGACAATGGAACGAATTTCGTTGGCTTAAATAATTCGTTGAAACGCATAGATTTTACAAAGCTGGCCCAGACTAGAGCAATGAGACAGATTCAGTGGATTTTCAATCCCCCTGCTGCAGCTTGGTGGGGCGGATTTTGGGAACGCATGAACGGGATATTAAAAAGATTATTGAGACGTACTTTAAAAAGATCATGTCTAAACTATGAAGAAATGTTGACGGTTTTACTAGACTCTGAAGCCGTCATTAATTCGCGTCCAATTACATTTTTGTCCGAAAATGATCATGAAGTGGTCCCGCTTTCTCCATCCATGTTTCTACAAGAAATCAAGGAAATTGGCGTCGTAGATTTAGATCAAATAGAAAATTGTCAATTAGACAGAAAGTACATGTATCGTCAAAAGGTTAAAGAAGCACTTCGTAGCAGATTTCGAAATGAGTATTTAGGCTCACTTGTGATTAAAAATTGTAAAATAAAGAATACAAGAAGTGTGACTGAGAATGATATTGTATTGATTGAAGTAGACGATAAAAAACGAATAGATTGGCCTTTAGCTAAAGTTAAGAAAGTAATTACGGGTAAAGATGGCGAAATTCGAGTTGTTCGCTTGGCCACTTCTAACGGTGAATTGACAAGACCAATTCAAAGGATTCATCCTTTAGAATTAAAATTTAACGATTCGGAAATATCTAACGACGAAATTGTAATCGACAAATATAAAGAAATTATACAAACTCAGAAAAATGACAAAATTGATGAAACAATTTGTGAAATTGAAAAAACAACGAACTCCGTTCCTAAGGTTGTAACTACGAGGAGTGGAAGAAAAATAAGGAAACCCGATAGACTCACTTATAATTGAAGAAAATTTTCATTGCATTGTATTCGATTTAAATAGTTATATTGATTGAGATGTAATAAATAATACTTTGTTTATTCAAACCATCTCAATGGTGGGAGGATGTCACATTAACGAATTAATATTGTTTTTAAAAATACGCGGTAATTAAATTAAGATTTTATAATATAGGTGGCGTAATTAAAGAAATGCGCTCTCATTTGTCATGCGCCGAAAAAATCCTCAGTTCTCAGCATCGAGCTGTTCGCTTTAGATCGTTCTAATAAAGTCATTAATTTGTTCAAAGAATTTATTGTTTACTTTTGTAATTTCACACTTTATTATGTTAAAATACCCATCCTAAAAAACTAACTTGACAATTTGAAAGCATCAACCGATGGCAACGTCAACGTCTCTTATGTTCTGCATCCCGACTTGACATCATCAGCAGTGTATATGGATATTGAATATGCCCGGAAAATAATAGGAAATAATACTACTTTCTATCTGGATGCAACATTTAAAATAGTCCCAGGATCTTTGAGACTTTGGCAATTTTTTACTGTAATGACTGTTAGATACGGACAAGTAAGAGAGAAATTTACTTTGTTTAAAAATACAGTACTTTATTTTAAAAGACCATAGATTGAATTCTATCATCATAATTAAATTGCAAGATTTTTAAAAAATTGTTATTTCAAATGTTTTTAAAATTTATTAATGCAATTATAAAACGTTTTAATTGAAATGTTATTTACTGTTGCATACTTCTTTATTAATGCAGTAAATAAATAAATACACCATCTGCTTAATATTATTTTTAAAAACATATTTAATTATAATTTTTAAAATTATTTACATAAAAGGCATACTAACCTTAATTTTTCCTCTTGTATAACTTTTTCTGGAGCTTCGTTATATTGACACTATAATAACACACTATCTCACTGTATTTAAGAAACATACTTCATTAATTTTATTTTTATTCATCAGACTATGCCTTTTGTTTGGTCACTTATGGAGCGCAAAAGTACGAGGGCTTATGCCGCGGTATTTCGAGAGATTAAAAGATTATTACCAGAATTGGTAATCAATGAGTGTATGATCGACTACGAAAAAGCGTTGAAAAAGGCTATTCGAGAGGAGTTTCCTGGTGCTGATATACATGGATGCCATTTTCATTTCTGCAAGGTATTTATCATAAAAAAATGTCACCTTTAGAATTTTTTAATTTATAAAAATAATTTTCAATTAAACATGTGTTTACTTTTTGTGTACTTAAAGAGGACAAAATATTAAATTTAAATTGTATAAACCACACAAAGGCATAAAATTATATAATAACAAAAATTTTATTATACTTGCACTTAAATAAATATAGTATAATTAACCTAAACTATCACAACAACTTCAGATGAATTATTGTTAGTAAACTCTTTAAATCTGAATCAGTGTAATCTTACTGATTCTCAGCTATAAATATACCACTAATTCCAATCAGCGTATATACGTTGATGAATTAGCGAAATTTCACTGGGTTTTCTGTGCATATATACACTGATTGGTGTATCAGTGGTATAATTATCACTAATTCAGATTTAGTGACAATTGGAATAAATTATTTTCAGACAAATGTTAAATATGCATGTCATATAGGCTTAAAAGTTTATTTGAAGAACAATGCAGAAGCTAGGCACGTATTTTTATTACTTTTGGCTTTACCCTTGTTACCAGCTAATCAAACCCGAGATGCCTTTGATCAAATTAAAGCTAACATGCCTCAAGCGATTCAACAAACAATGAACAGATTCTTGCAATATTTTGAACGCGAATGGTTTAGAATAGTTACTCCAAATGTTTTCAGTGTTTTTGGTTTAATCAGAAGAACTAATAACTGCTTAGAAGCATACCATCACACATTGATCAACAAATTTGGTGCTCACCCCAACATTTGGATGTTCACTAGTAATACTTTTAAAATATTGAAAAATTATTAATAACTGTTGAATATGAGGCAAAAATTATGTAATTTATATATAATTTTAATTTTTTTTTGTATTTGAGACATTCCACGCCAAATTCATATATCATCAAAATTGACATTTTTAAATTGGCTCAAATTTTTTTACCTTTTTATACTCCATGAAAAAGAGGTCCATGATTTTTTTCAAATTTTTTTATCCAGCCCATTAAGAGAAATATTTTTTCAAAATTTACAATTTTTTAGAGAAACATTTTTTTGATGGCTCATAACTTCTATAAAAATGGATCAATTTTAATGTTACTTAGATAGAAATTTTCAGTTTTTTGATGAATTTTTTAAAAATTTGATGCAAAAAATTATCGAAAAATTATTTAGGGTCAGCCGGGGTAAATCCGAACGGGGGGTAAATCCGAACGCTAATTATTTCAGCTTAATTAAAATTTTTTAAAATAAGTTCGATATGAGAAATTTTACCTCAGATCCTCTTCAAGAGATTCTAAGTATTATCCCATTTTTCGTTTGTTAATTAGCAACAGCATAAACAAAGATAACGAGTATTGCAAAAAAGATTGAAAATCAAAGATGACACTCTTTCAGTATTTTGTCTCGTATTTGAAGAAAAAGAAGCTAAAAATTTATTTTATTATTTATAATTGTTTGTTATGAATACTAGAACAGAAACTATTTTTCATTTTTGCCTTCTGTAAAATTTTATTAATAATATCAGACCGTTCGTATTTACCCAGGAAAATTGGAAAACCGGGGTAAATCCGAACGGTATTTTCAATCATTTTTTTTACATCAGAGCCACACAAAATTGTTTTTATTTCATTACACTATTATTTTAACATTATAAAAGTACATAGAAAAAAGTTTTTCTTTCTATACGTATCCTCGTTAGTAATTAATAAGCAAAAACTTAATCTCTGTTCTCTCGAAGGAGTGTTTCAATTTTTTTGCCAAATGGTTTGTTGAAAAAAGTTTTTCAGGATCTTAATAAAATTTGGTATTCTACGGTTTTTGGGGTCGCTAATTACCAATTTCAAGTCAGTTTTTCAAAATTCAAAATGGCGGACGAGAATTAAAAAATTCATTGGATTCACTCGAAAATTGTTACTCGGGGGGTTTCAGGGTTAGCAAATTTGATCATTTTTAAAAATAAGTTTTAGGAAAGTCCGCCATTTTGAATTTAAAAAATTTGACTTTTATTTTTGTATTTACATTCAATCACTCCAAAATACTTTTTGTACCAAGTTTTGCAAAAATCCGTTATGATTTGATAAAGTTATTGAAGGTTTTAATTGTGTAATGCATTTTAATTTTTAACCTGTTTGATTTTTGTATTTATATATGATGCATTATTTCATAATAGGTTTATTATCGTATTTTTTTTGAGTTTTTATATAAGTTTAACAATTGCAATACTTTAAATTTATTTTCCCTAAGATTTTTCTGAAATACAGTGGCGTTCGTATTTACCCCGGTATTTTAGGAAAGTTGCAAAGTATCGAGGTAAATACGAACGCTAAGTTTCCTGCGATTGTAATTTATCAAAAAATTTTGCTACCCCATAAAATTGTTCTATGGAAGTAAAGTAACAACTTCATGCACCAGAATACCGGAAGTATTTTTTTTTTTTAAAGAAAAAACTTATGTTATTGTTGAAACTTACTAAAAGCGTTCGGATTTACCCCGGTTGACCCTACCACTTTTTTGTAATTTATTTGTTAAAATCTTATTTTCAAAATTGTTTGTATCCTTCGATTTTCTTGAAATAATTTTTAAACAAAATTATTTCTTTTTACGCAAATTTTAAGCCTAATCCCGTCGAGGGTAAATAATTTTTTTTATCTCATAAAATATACAAAATTTTAAAAAATGCTTTAAACAAAAGTTGTAGATCTCATAAAAATACATTTTTTTATGTATTATGGTTTTTTGCCAAAAACTAATAATAATGTAGAAATCAGTTTTTTTAATGGTGGTTTAAACATTTTTGGCATTTTTTGAGACAAAGAATAAGTTTTAACAAAAATAGTGTAATACGTGAAAAATGTATTTTTACGAGATCTACAACTTTTGTCTGAACCGTTTTTTAAAATTTTGCATATTTTATGAGATGGAAACAAAAAACCATTAAATTATGGTATTTTTCATGGTTTTCACTATAAAAATCAAGTGTTCGGTCATTGTGACTATGATTTTTATAATTAGCGCATAAAAATATATAAGAATGTGTAATAACAAAATAATCTGAGGTTTGCATGAGAAAATACTCAATTTTGATAATTTAAAAAAATCCTGAAAAAATAGTAAAAATCATTTACCCACGTCGGGATTAGGCTTAAAATTTGCGTAAAAAGAAATAGTTTTGTTTAAAAATTATTTCAAGAAAATTGAAGGATACAAACAATTTTCAAAATAAGATTTTAACAAATAAATTACAAAAAACGTGGTAAATAATTTTTCGATAATTTTTTGCGTCAAATTTTTGAAAAGTTCATCAAAAAAATGAAATTTTTCATATAGGTAACATTAAAATTGATCCATTTGTGCAGAAGTTATGAGCAATCAAAAAAATGTTTTTCTTAAAAATTGTAAATTTTGAAAAATTCATATCTCTTAAATGGCTGCATAAAAAAATTTGAAAAAAATCATGGACCCCTTTTTCATGGAGTATAAAAAGTTAAAAAAATTTGAGCCAATTTGAAAATGTCAATTTTCATTATATGTCAATTTGGCGTGGAATGTCTCATTTATATATTAATAATTTTAAAAAATTGCACAAAACTAAATAAATTTAATTTTGAAAAAATGGGGTTAAAATAAAATTTTTAAGGGTATTTGAACGTAAAAGATTTTAAAAAAAGAGATCATCAGTTGTAATTTTTTAAAAGTAACTTATTTTTTCTTAATTTAAACAATTATCGTACAATCTAAAGTCAAGTGAGCATTAAATAACAATTCCTAGACTTTCATTTGCAACCGCAAGAAATTAAAAATTCATTATAATTTATGATCACAAAATTAAAATTATGTATACATAACAAGATATAAATAAATGGGTAGTATAAAAACTTGATGCTAGAGTGCAAGAAGTAACGAACATACAACAGTTTTTTACTTTTGATTTTGTGGTCATAAATTGTAATGAATTTTCAATTTTTTGGTCACAAATAAAAGTCAATAAACTTATTAGGATTGACTTTTCCGATTTTACAGTATAACTAGCAACTTTGTCGTCCGCAAGCGGCCGACTACGTTGCTAGTGTGCATTAACCATATTTTTTATTCATTTTTTTTCAAAAAAATTTAATATTAGAAATGTAAAAAAAAATTCTTTATATTGGATCTACCACCCAAGTAGCACGGTATATTGCTTGAATGTCAAGCTGATATCAACCGGGAATATTTTTGTGACATTTAGGCGATATCATAATGTCCTCTTCACGGGGACATTCCTCCGTGATGTATCTATGGGACGGTCTTTCACACAAAAAATGTAACGCGTTACAAAACTTACATTTTACATTTATTAAACCTAAATAATTCTGTGGAACTTTACTTTCATCTAAATCTTCAAAAGACATTATTGCAACTCCTGCACTTTTTTTATTCCAATTATCGTTTTTACATGTCAAATTCTTTTCTTCACACATTCCTTTCATCTTTCTTCTTCTTACATGACAAATTATTTTCTTGATGCACTTTCTTTTCATCTTGAGTTTCCATTGATATTTTTCTTTTCCTACATGCCAAATTTTTATCCTTGTGTATTTTCTTTCCATCTTCAATTTTTATAGATAATTACTTTTTTTGCATGTCAAATTTTTTTTGCGCTCTTTCTATTTTATTTCTGATTTATTACGATTACGTTTTCTCAATCTCTCATTCTCCTGTCTTATTATTTTCTGCTCATATGAAACTTCGCGCCTTGCCTTCCTTTTTCTTCCCTTCTCTTTAATTGCTCGATTTATCTTTTTATCATTTTCTTTACTCAGAAAATTTTTCATTTTTAAATATTCATGTGGTGAAATTTTGTTCACCTTATTATCAGTTGTACGAATTATTTTCTTTTCACCAGTGTCATTTAGAGAATGTTTAATTTTTAAATCTTGTGTTAATAGAACTCTGTTAATATTATTACTGGGAATATAATTACTAAAAATATAATTTTTATGTTCCTGTGTTCAATTTATGAAAAGATGGTTCTAATCATTCTCTATTATCGAATTCCTATTGTGAGACGTTCTTACTGTCGGAAAATGATTTAAGCGATTATTTTCAAACATTGACTTAAAATTGTTTCTCATTTTGTTATTATCAGTTTCATAATTTACACGGTTTGGCATTACGTTAAATAATATAGATGTTGCAAATGCTATTGCATATACTCCACACTCAGCACTACCAAAAGGTTGTTGATCAACAGCTTCAAAAACTATAAAGTATTTGAATATGATTATCACCGTCTCTAATTGGGACAATAAAATCAAGCATTTGTACATACAAAAGAATCTTTTCTTAATAAATCTTCAAATTTGTACATATGCATGTAATTTAACAATTTATTTCTATTTTCAATAATTTTTAAATCTTTATCACTTAAAATAATATACTCTTTTATGTTGGCCATAGTATACTTCGTTTAATTTTATTTTTTATTCATGAAAATCTAAATATCTTTAACCCTTTTGCTCACTCCCTGTAATATAACCAATTTTGCCTTTTATTAAATATAACCAATTTTGTCTTTAATTCAATACAACCAATTTGACCTTTTATTAAATATAACCAATTTTTCCTTTAATTCAATACAACTAATTTTACCTTTTACTAAATATAACCAATTTTTCCTTTAATTCTATATAACCAATTTTTACTTTAATCCAATATAACCAATTTTGCCTTTTATCCAATAAAACTACCATATATCCAAATGAATGAGAGAACTATGTGTAACTATGAATCAGTAACTACTGATCAGCCAATAAGTGCAAAAAGGACACTCTTATATGAGTAATCAGTAGTTCATTATAAATAACATATATACGTATTCATAACTGTATTAAAACCCCGGAAAAAATACCATAAAAAAACCAGCCATTGGACAATAGAACCTTTGTTAATGAGGATTAACTCTAGAGGACCCAGCTAATAATGTCTTTTTTCACATTTATTATATAGAAAAATAAAGATGTACCAACCCTTGGCCAATAGAACCTTTGTTAATGAAGATTAACTCTGAGTACATAATGAAATGTACTGTAGGTTTACAATGACATCGGCACGTCTGACGTCTCGAAATTTTTTCCGTGTATTATCACATGGAAATATAAAGATAAAAGGCAAAAACTGAAGAGGTAATGTATATCTTTCTTTCTCACATCAAGGAATATAACATATAAACATTTTCATTTAATATTGCATTTCACTATCTAGAGGATTCAAAATAACATAAGAATGTCTTCGCCTAAAAATCTTACTCTTCTTTTTTTCTGTTTTCAAAATAAAAAAAAATATGTATGGGACGTTCCACGTCAAACGAAACAGAGCTCTAGCCAAAAATTGGCTTGATAAAAAAAATCGTTTAAGGGCTGAAAAAACTTGTACACTCTTATACTTTCGAAAGCAGATGGGCGATTTCAGAAATTCAATATGGCGGCGCCTGTAGATGTGATATAAGTCATCAATGTCACGATTAGACAAATACAAACATGAATAAAATTTCCAAAATTAATTAAATTGAATCAAAAAATACACTTTCAAGCATTTTTGGGGTCGCTGAATACGAATCTGAAGTCAGATTTTAAAAATTCAAAATGGCGGATCCAAAATGGTGGTCGATTTTTAAAAATTTAATATTTTTCCTCGAAATTTGCTACTTGGGGGTTTTCGGGGTCGTAGAATACGAATCTGAAGTCAGATTTTAAAAATTCAAAATGGCGGATCCCAAATGGTGGTCCATTTTTGTTAAAACTCAATTTTTTTCTCAAAACTGGTTACTCGGGGGTTTTTTGGGTCGTAGAATACGAATCTGAAGTCAGATTTAAAAAATTTAAAATGGAGGATCCAAAATGGTGGTAGTAACCAGTTTTGAAAAAAACGGAGTTTTAACAAAAATGGACCACCATTTGGGATCCGCCATTTTGAATTTTTTAAATCTGACTTCAGATTCGTATTCTACGACCCAAAAAACCCCCAAGTAGCAAGTTTTGAGAAAAAAAAATTGAATTTTAACAAAAATCGACCACCATTTTGGATCCGCCATTTTGAATTTTTAAAATCTGACTTCAGATTCGTATTCTACGACCCCGAAAACCCCCAAGTAGCAAGTTTCGAGGAAAAATATTAAATTTTTAAAAATCGACCACCATTTTGGATCCGCCATTTTGAATTTTTAAAATCTGACTTCAGATTCGTGTTCAGCGACCCCAAAAATGCTTAAAAGTGTATTTTTTGATTCAATTTAATTAATTTTGGAAATTTCATTCATGTTTGTATTTGTCGAATCGTGACATTGATGACTTATATCACATCTACAGGCGCCGCCATATTGAATTTCTAAAATCGCCCAACTGCTTTCGAAAGTACAAGAGTGTACAAGTTTTTTCAGCCCTTAAACAATTTTTTTTATCAAGCCAATTTTTGGCTAGAGGTCTGTTCCGTTTGACGTGGAACGTCCCGTATATATACCAGTATTAGACCCTCAGAACAATTACCACAAACATTACCAATCCTTGGACAATAGAGCCTTTGTTAATGAAGATTAATTCTGAGGGGCCAGGTAATAATTTTTAAATTTTTTTATTAAAATTTTCTGGGGCTCTAATACAGGTAGGGAAGAGTGATAAACAGTGGCACAGTTTAAACAGTAGGACACTTTAATTTTCTGAAAAACTACTTAAAGAAACTCGACCAAAATTTAAATGTAAAGCATGTTTGTGACAACACACTATCTCCAAAAATTTTAGCCACATTGATTCATTATTTACAAAGAAAATTAAAAAAAACAGTTTTTGACGTTACGGAGTAAATTTTTTCTTGAAATACAATGCTGATTTTTATATAAATAGGACAGTTTTAAAAAAAGTGTAATTGTTACTTCGTTTACTGATGTTTTTAAGTATAATATCCAATAATTTAAAATATTTTAAAAAGTTACAATCAATTTTTATTTAAATAATTTCTTGCGATTGCTTAATTTAAACAGTGTCCAAAAATATATAAAATTAACATATTAATATGTCTTTGAAAAAAAGTGTCCCACTGTTTGTCACTCTCCCCTATATACATATATACAGATATATGAATATTTATTTTTATTCTTAAAACAAAAAGGAAGAAGATTAAGATTTTAGACGAAGATGTTCTTATGCCATTTTCAATCGTCTAGATAGAGAAACGCAATGTTAAACGAAGAAGTACTTATGTTATATTCCTTGGTGTAAGAAAGAAAGGTATGCGTTACCTATTCAGTTTTAGAATTTCTTTATAGTTTTTTCACGTGATAAAGGGAGAAAGAAATTATTACCTGGGTCCTCAGAGTTATTAATTAATCCTCTTTAAAAGATTGCAGGTCAAGCGAACCCTCATTTGCAAAATAAAGATATATCTTTCTCTCTCCATAACTTGTTCTTTTCTCTGTCACCGAAAACCCAGCAGGGGTCCGGACGGAATGAATGAATGAATACCAAGATTATTATAGTTAATTAGCAACTTTGTCGTCCGCAAGCGGCCGACTACGTTGCTAGTGTGTATTAACCATATTTTTTATTCATTTTTTTTCTCAAAAAAATTTAATATTAGAAATATAAAAAAAAATTTCTTTATATAGGATCTACTACCCAAGTAACACGAAATATTGCTTGAATGTCAAGCTGATATCAACCGGGAATATTTTTGTGACATTACGGGAACATTCCTCGGTGATTTATCTATGTGACGGTCTTTCACACAAAAAATGTAACGCATTACAAAACTTACATTCTACATTTATTAAACCTAAATAATTCTGTGGAACTTTACTTTCATCGAAATCTTCAAAAGACATTATTCCAACTCCTGCACTATTTTTATTCCGATTATCGTTTTTACATGTCAAATTCTTTTCTTCAAACCGAGGGGCTGTTCACTCTCGAATACCCGATTTGTAATGTAGAGAATATACTAGGTATCTTCCGAATATTCATCAATTAACATAAGAAAATGTAAATCTCTTGATTCTGAATATATTGTATTTTAATTGGAGATTACCGACGATTATTGAAAAGGACGTTCGAATTTGTCGAATACTATGCGAATCCAAACGAATCTCGTCGATTCCAGTAAAATTCTAAATCATGCAGTAAGAATTGTTGCGAGTCACGAATGGTTACGGAGACATACGAGTGAATTCGGCGGCGAATTATACAATTAATCTATTTTTCTTGCAATCTTACTCTTGCAAGTAATTACTTTAAATAAAATTAAAGCACTATTTCCCTTAATTTCAAAATAGGAATTACAAAAATGACTAGCAATCCTTAAAAATCTTTAATGAATTCTCAAATATTGTTCAATTGGATTTTCAGTGAACAGCCCCTCGCTTCAAACATTCTTTTCATATTCCGTTGCCGTAGAAAATTTTTTCTTCTTACATGACAAATTATTTTCATGACGCACTTTCTTTTCATCTTAAGTTTCCACTGATATTTTTCTTTTCCTACATGCCAAATTTTTATCCTTGCGTATTTTCTTTCCATCTTTAGTTTTTATAGATAATTTCTTTTTTTTGCATGTCAAATTTTTTTTGCGCTCTTTCTTTTTTATTTCTGTTTTATTACGATTACGTTTTCTCAATCTCTCATTCTCCTGACTTATTATTTTCTGCTCATATATAACTTCGCCCCTTGCCTTCTTTTTATTTCCCTTCTCTTTAATTGCTCGAATTATCTTTTTATCATTTTCTTTACTCAGAAAATTCTTCATTTTTAAATATTCATGTGGTTAAATTTTGTTCACATTATTATCAGTTGTACGAATTATTTTCTTTTCACTAGTGTCATTTAGAGAATGCTTAATTTTTAAATCTTGTGTTAATAGAACTCTGTTAATATTATTACTGTGCAAAGTATTAAAAACAGAAAAAGAGTTTAAAATATAATTTTTATGTTCCTAAGTTC
This sequence comes from Leptopilina boulardi, assembly GCF_019393585.1. Taxonomy (NCBI): domain Eukaryota; kingdom Metazoa; phylum Arthropoda; class Insecta; order Hymenoptera; family Figitidae; genus Leptopilina; species Leptopilina boulardi. Next base: position 211,087 of record NW_026137773.1, read on the forward strand.
AATTTATGAAAAGACGGTTCTAATCATTCTCTATTATCGAATTCCTATTGTGAGACGTTCTTACTGCCGGAAAATGATTTAAGCGATTATTTTCAAACATTGACTTAAAATGGTTTCAAATTTTGTTATTATCAGTTTCATAATTTACACGGTTTGGCGTTACGTGATATAATATAGATGTTTCAAATGCTATTGCATATACTTCACACTTAACACTACAAAAGGTTGTTGATTAACAGCTTCAAAAACTACTGTTGGTTTAAAAGGGAACAATCTAATTAAACATTTTATTTGATGCACATTTAAACACCCCTTATTAAGGCTATCAAAAATATAAAGCCTTACTCTATCGTAATAGACACAAATTCAGTGACAATAATTGTTATTACCGCTAAAAAGTATTTTAAAATTTTTATCACCTTCTCTAATTGGAACAATAAAATCAAGCATTTGTACATACAAAGTACTTTGCATATTGAAAAAAGAATTGGAATCTTTTCTTAATAAATCTTCAAATTTGAACATATGCATGTAATTTAACAATTTATTTCTATTGTCAATAATTTTTAAATCTTTATCACTTAAAATAACATACTCTTTTATGTTGGCCATAGTATACTTCGTTTAATTTTATTTTTGATTTATGAAAATCTAAATATCTTTAACCCTTTCGCTTACTCTCTCTAAAATAAACAATTTTGCCTTTTTTTCAAATATAACCAATTTTTCCTTTAATTCAATACAACCAATTTTACCTTTTATTAAATATAACCAATTTTACCTTTTATCCAATATAACCAATTTTTCTTTTAATCAAATATAACCAATTTTGCCTTTTATCCAATACAACTACCAAATATCCAATAGAATGAGAGAACTATGAGTAACTATGAATCAGTAACTACTTTTCAGCCAATAAGTGCAAAAGGACACTCTTTTATGAGTAATCAGTAGTTCATTACAAATAACATATGTACATATTTATACCTGTATTAAAACCCCGGAACAAATGCCACAAAAAAACCAACCCTTGGACAATAGAACCTTTGTTAATGAGGATTAACTCTGAGGACACAGGTAATAATTTATTTTATCCCATTTATTATATAGAAAAATAAAGATGTACCAACCCTTGGCCAATAGAACCTTTGTTAATGAAGATTAACTCTGAGGACCCAGGTAATAATTTCTTTATCCCTAATATTATCACATGGAAATATAAAGATAAAAGTCAAAAACTGAAGAGGTAATGTATATTTATCTTTCTCACATCAAGGAATATAACACATTAACTTTTTCATTTAATATTGCATTTCTTTATCTAGAGGATTCAAAATAACATAAGAATATCTTCGCCTAAAAATCTTACTCTTCTTTTTTTCTGTTTTCAAAATAAAAAAAATATGTATATACCAGTATTAGACCCTCAGAACAATTACCACAAACAATACCAATCCTTGGACAATAGAGCCTTTGTTAATGAAGATTAATTCTGAAGGGCCAGATAATAATTTTTAAATTTTTTTATTAAAATTTTCTGGGGCTCTAATACAGGTAGGGGAGAGTGATAAACAGTGGGACAGTTTAAACAGTAGGACACTTTAATTTTCTGAAAACCTACTTAAAGAAACTCGACCAAAATTTAAATGTAAACCATGTTTATGACAACACACTATCTCCAAATATTTTAGCCACATTGATTCATTATTTACAAAGAAAATTGAAAACAACTGTTTATGACGATACGGAGTAAATTTTTTCATGAAATACAATGCTGATTTTTATATAGATAGGACAGTTTAAAAAAAAGTAAAATTGTTACTTCGTTTACTCATGTTTTTAAGTATAATATCCAATAATTTAAAATATTTTAAAATTTTACAAACAATTTTTATTTAAATAATTTCTTGCGATTGCTCAATTTAAACAATGCGACATTAAACACTGGGACAGGCAAAAATTTAAGTTTATGAAACGTGGATTTTGGCAACACTAATTATAAGTTGTGTCAGCTATACGCATGCGCATTTATACTTACACAGCGACTAAAAATGTGATTTTTTTATGCTAAAAAACATTAAAAAATTCAAAATTTATAATTATTACAATTATTGTTCGGCAACATTTGAAAAATAACACTTGATAAGAGAACGACTATTCAAATTTTCTTCCAAATTGTTTTTAGGTTATGACCAAATTATGACGTATGATCAGCAGTACTGTAAACGTAAAAAAAAATAATAGCAATTTTTCATAAGAAACTTTACATCGTATTATAAAAATGTAAAATATTATTAAATTATGAGTGTTTTGCAACATTTGTTAACGTTATTTAATGCAAAACATATATATTTACAAAGTATAAAGCAGAATATTATTATTGAAACAATTATTCATTATTTAATAATAAGTGTTCCACTGTTTAACACAAACCTTCAAAACAAGAAAAAAGTATCAAGTTCTAAAAACTTGAAATTTTTCTATTTAATCACAATATAATTTAAATAGAATATATGCATTATGTGGAAAAGAGTTCAAACATTATGGTAATACCAAAAAGTGGACAAAAATATATAAAATTGAAAAAAAGTGATCTTATGCCATTTTGAATTGTCTAGATAGAGAAACGCAATGTTAAACAAAGAAGTACTTATGTTATATTCCTTGGTGTAAGAAAGAAAGTTATGCGTTACCTATTCAGTTTTAGACTTTCTTTATAGCTTTTTCACGTGATAAAGGGAGAAAGAAATAATTACCTGGGTCCTCAGAGTTATTAATTAATCCTCTTTAACAGATTGCAGGTCAAGCGAACCCTCATTTGCAAAATAAAGATATATCTTTCTCTCTCCATAACTTGTTCTTTTCTCTGTTACCGAAAACCCAGCAGGGATCCGGACGGAATGAATGAATGAATGAATGAATGAATGAATACCAAGATTATTATAGTTAATTATTTGAATGGTAAAAAAATCATTTTTAAATAAAGTACAACTTCTGACAGAATTTTTCAAATGCATATCAACTAAAATAAAAATATAATAATTAGAACGATAAATTTTTTTTATTATATCGTAATTGAAATATAAGTTTCTAAAATCTTGGAATGGAATTTACAAAAAATATATTTATTTTTAAATTTTCCTATTTTTAATATCTTGTTAAAATTGTTTATTTATAAAATAATAATAAAAAAATGTGTTCATGTCTCATCAAAAATTAATTTTTTTTTAATATTCTAGAGACATTTTTGAGTATAAAACACTTAAAAGAAAAAGTATCCTTCAATGGGAAATAGGTCAATTAGCAATACTTATTTATTTATAAAATATTTGAATAGTAATAATAACTATATTATTTGTTATAAATGATAATTACGTACATAAAGTATAAAAACTATAAAGTTGAACGTTTTAATCGAGCGTATCGTTTTCAATAAATAATATTAATTTTTAATTACTCAAGAATTAAATAAATAAATATTTATAGTTAATTTACTTAAATAATAATTTATATATACTAATATAATATAATAATTATATATAATAATATAGGTTAAATATTTAACAATTTTTAAATTGTTGATAAGACAAAAAGAACAAAATTGTTTATTGACATTCTATAAATAAATAATTTAGAAAAGAATTAATAATAAGAGATTTTTAAATCAAAAATTAATTTTTAAAAAACACTTATAAATAAAAAATTTTCATTTTAAACTGTTAAAAAATTAAATTGTTAATAAGGTTAACCAAAAAGTTTTTTGTCTTTAAAATTGTTTTTTGATCCATTTGAGAAATTCTGACCCAGTTTATACGTTTTAAGAAAAATATTTAAAAAATATAAATTTATACTAGCAACTTTGTCGTCCGCAAGCGGCCGACTACGTTGCTAGTATGCATTAACCATATTTTTTATTCATTTTTTTTCAAAAAAATTTAATATTAGAAATGTAAAAAAAAATTTCTTTATATTGGATCTACCACCCAAGTAGCACGGAATATTCCTTGAATGTCAAGCTGATATCAACCGGGAATATTCTTGTGACATTCAGGCGATATCATGTTGAAAAAGATGCAATTTAGTATTTTGTCATTTGTTTGAATCAGTTTACTGAACAGCCAATGGCGCTGTCGTCGCTAAGTAGTTTCTGTACTACGATTGTTGTATCTATAAAACTGTTTTGTCTCGTGACGAGTGCGCACGGAGAGTATTTTTTTGCTTTTGTACTATTTTTAATGTTTCTAATAATAAACAAGTTTCTTTTCATTTCATTAAAGTGTTTTAATATCTTTTATCAGAATCGCGCTGTCATTATTGGCTCAGATAATTAACATATCATAATGTCCTTTTCACGGGGACATTCCTCCGTGATGTATCTATGTTACGGTCTTTCACACAAAAAATGTAACGCGTTACAAAACTTACATTCTACATTTATTAAACCTAAATAATTCTGTGGTACTTTACTTTCATCTAAATCTTCAAAAGACATTATTGCAACTCCTGCACTTTTTTTATTCCGATTATCGTTTTTACATGTCAAATTCTTTTCTTCACACATTCTTTTCATCTTCCGTTGCCGTAGAAAATTTTTTCTTCTTACATGACAAATTATTTTCTTGACGCACTTTCTTTTCATCTTGAGTTTCCATTGATATTTTTCTTTTCCTACATGCCAAATTTTTATCCTTGCGTATTTTCTTTCCATCTTCAGTTTTTATAGATAATTTCTTTTTTTGCATGTCAAATTTTTTTTGCGCTCTTTCTTTTTTATTTCTGTTTTATTACGATTACGTTTTCTCAATCTCTCATTCTCCTGTCTTATTATTTACTGCTCATATGTAACTTCGCGCCTTGCCTTCCTTTTTCTTCCCTTCTCTTTAATTGCGCGATTTATCTTTTTATCATTTTCTTTACTCAGAAAAGTTTTCATTGTTAAATATTCATGTGGTAAAATTTTGTTCACAGTATTATAAGTTGTACGAATTATTTTCTTTTCACTAGTGTCATTTAAAGAATGTTTAATTTTTAACTCTTGTGTTAATAGAACTCTGTTAATATTATTACTGGGAAAAGTATTAAAAACAGAACAATAGTTTAAAATATAATTTTTATGTTCCTGAGTTCAATTTATGAAAAGACGGTTCTAATTATTCTCTATTATCGAATTCCTATTGTGAGACGTTCTTACTATCGGAAAATAATTTAAGCAATTATTTTCAAACATTGACTTAAAATGGTTTCTCATTTTGTTATTATCAGTTTCATAATTTACACGGTTTGGCCTTACGTTAAATAATATAGATGTTGCAAATGCTATTGCATGTACTCCACACTCAACACTACCAAAAGGTTGTTGATCAACAGCTTCAAAAACTACTGTTGGTTTAAAAGGGAACAATCTAATTAAATATTTTATTTGCTGCACATTTAAACACCCCTTATTAAGGCTATCAAAAATATAAAGCCTTACTCTATAGTAATAGACATAAATTCAGTGACCATAATTGTTATTACCGCTAAAAAGTATTTAAATATGTTTATCACCGTCTCTAATTAGGACAATAAAATCAAGAATTTGTACATACAAAGCACTTTGCATATTAAAAAAAGAATTGGAATCTTTTCTTAATAAATCTTCAAATTTGTACATATGCATGTAATTTAACAATTTATTTCTATTTTCAATAATTTTTAAATCTTTATCACTTAAAATAACATACTCTTTTATGTTGGCCATATTATACTTCGTTTAATTTTATTTTTGATGCATGAAAATCTAAATATCTTTAACCGTTTTGCTCACTTTCTCTAATATAACCAATTTTGCCTTTTATTAAATATAACCAATTTTTTCTTTAATTCAATACAACTAATTTTACCTTTTACTAAATATAACTAATTTTTCCTTTAATTCAATATAACCAATTTTTACTTTAATCCAATATAATTAATTTTGCCTTTTATCCAATAAAACTACCAAATATCCAAAAGAATGAGAGAACTATGAGTAACTATGAATCAGTAACTACTGATCAGCCACTAACAAGTAACACTACCCAAGTGCCAATCGCCGATTGACTTGAGTCTTTGCGCATTTTTTAGAGGAGCTAAAAATATTTGATACGTACATTTTTATATCGGCAATGAAGATGTTGTAAGGGTTGAAAACAGGGGTTGAAAAGTCATATTTTGAGTGGCAAAATATACATATCATGATCATTAAAGAAAGTTTAATTAAAATCATTATTTCATTATTTAAAAAATGTTTGACACTTCTTTCTTGATTTCCTAAAAGATACTGCTCGGTAGAAATTACCGTTATAAACCTTTTTGAATGGGGTGAGTAAAACCTTTAACCCTTTAATAACCAAATATACAAAATTTTTGCATGATTTCACAACCAATTTTTCAAAGTGATTTGAATCGCTTGAAACTTGTTACTCGGGGGTTTTCGGGGTCGCTGATTACGAATTCGATGTCAGTTTCTCAAAATTCAAAATGGCGGATCTAATATGGCGGAAGACATTTTGAAAATCAACTGCAATTTGATTGAAACTTGTTACTCGGGGGTTTTCGGGGTTGCTGATTACGAATTCGATGTCAGTTTTTTTTGAAAATTGGTTTTAGAATCCTAATTAGGAACTTTAAAATTCACAGATAATTTATTTTTTATCTATTCTACATGAGTTTCGTTACGAAATTTTAATCACCCCTTTCCCAATTTTTCGCCCACCATATTAAATCCGACATTTTCAATTTTCCAATTTTTAATCGAATTCGTAATCAGCGACCCCGAAAACCCCCGAGTAACAAGTTTCAATCAAATTGCAGTTGATTTTCAAAATGTCTTCCGCCATATTGGATCCGCCATTTTGAATTTTGAAAAACTGACATCGAATTCGTAATCAGCGACCCCGAAAACCCCCGAGTAACAAGTTTCAAGCGATTCAAATCACTTTGAAAAATTGGTTGTGAAATTATGCAAAAATTTTGTATATTTGGTTCTTAAAGGGTTAAAGGTTTCACTCACCCCATTCAAAAAGGTTTATAACGGTAATTTCTACCGAGCAGTATCTTTTAGGAAATCAAGAAAGAAGTGTCAAACATTTTTTAAATAATGAAATAATGATTTTAATTAAACTTTCTTTAATGATCATGATATGTATATTTTGCCACTCAAAATATGACTTTTCAACCCCTGTTTTCCACCCTTAAAACATCTTCATTGCCGATATAAAAATGTACGTATCAAATATTTTTAGCTCCTCTAAAAAATGCGCAAAGATTTGGGTAGTGTTACTTGTAAGTGCAAAAAGGACACTCTTATATGAGTAATCAGTAGTTCATTATAAATGACATATATACGTATTTATACCTGTATTAAAACCCCGGAACAAATACCACAAAAGAACCAACCATTGGACAATAGAACCTTTATTAATGAGGATTAACTCTGAGGACCCAGGTAATAATTTCTTTTTTCACATTTATTATATACAAAAATAAAGATGTACCAACCCTTGGCCAATAGAACCTTTGTTAATGAAGATTAACTCGGAGTACATAATGAAATGTAATAAAAAATTATAAAAATTTAAACTATTATTAAATTATGAGTGTTTTGAAACATTTGTTAACGTTATTTAATGCAAAACATATATATGTATTTACAAAGTATGAAGCAGAATATTATTATTGAAACAATTATTCATTATTTAATTATTAATAATAGGTGTCCCACTGTTTAACACAAACCTTAAAAACAAGAAAAATGTATCAAGTTCCAAAAACTTGAAATTTTATGGTAGTACCAAAAAGTGTCCAAAAATATATAAAATTGACATATTAATATCTCTTTGAAAAAAAGTGTTCCACTGTTTGTCACTCTCCCCTACATACATATATACATATAAATGAATTTTTTTTTTATTTTTAAAACAAAAATGGAAGAAGATTAAGATTTTAGACGATGATGTTCTTATGCCATTTTCAATCGTCTAGATAGAGAAACGCAATGTTAAACAAAGAAGTACTTATGTTATATTTCTTGGTGTAAGAAAGAAAGGTATGCATTACCTATTCAGTTTTACACTTTCTTTATAGCTTTTTCACGTGATAAAGGGAGAAAGAAATAATTACCTGGGTCCTCAGAGTTATTAATTAATCCTTCTTAACAGATTGCAGGTCAAGCTAACCCTCATTTGCAAAATAAAGATATACCTTTTTCTCTCCATAACTTGTTCTTTTCTCTGTCACCGAAAACCCAGCAGGGGTCCGGACGGAATGAATGAATGAATGAATGAATACCAAGATTATTATAGTTAATTTTTATTTATGAGACCGTTCAAAATCGGCGTTCAGTCTTTTGATTTTTATGAAACTTTGTTTATTAGAAAATAAAAATTAGAAGCAAAATTTCTAAATGTTATAATTTTTAGATTTTATACTTGGTATCAATATTTAATTTACTTTCTCTTTCAAAAAATAGTATTATTATTTTACTTATTTTATTTATTTTTATATATTTATTATATTATTATATATTTCTTTATTTATATTCAATACATTTATTTAGGTATAATTGTATAAAAATTTATAAAATTTTAGAAAAACTTGTTCGAGTACAAGAAAATCTGCTGTTGGATCTACAATCTTTGGAAAATGGACACGTGATCCGAAGAGGACGGAAATTTCGAGATGAAATTAAGGACGAACTTTTTGAGGAGCTTTGGCAAATGATAACGGACAATCCAAATATGGACAAAATTGTCTTTCTTGAACAAGCGGTGAGAATCTTGAGACGACCATTCGAAACTTACTTGCAGATTTATAATTACGATCAGCAATAAAAGGAAAATTGAATATAGAGGCATCTGCAACGTTATTTGTATTGTTTAAAATTAACAAACTTTTATTTTTACTAAAGTGTTAACATGTTTGCGATTGTTACTTTTAAAAAAAATGAAAATTTTATAATAAAAATACAATTATAATAAATTTTTAATGAATTTTGGTTATTACTCTAATGATTTTTAAAAATTTTTAATTGAAATTTTTAAAAATAATATTTAAATTTAAACAATTTTCAATATTAAAAATATAATATAACAAATAATCTAATCAAGGTCATTTTGGATAAATTTTATAATGATCACCGCTCTGGACGTTTTCCAGTAAGTATAATGCAACTCATTATAAATACAAATATCATTTACCAATTAATTTATAAAATTGTTTATTTATTTATAATTTATTTATCTACCTTTAACACTAAATAATTCAATTTATTATTGAATTATATTTTCAATATAATAATAATATTATATTTATTTATTAGTAAATAAAAATTAACTTTAATACTGCTGATGATTTATCAATTTTTTTATTTCTATTCAATTCTATTAAAAACTAATACTCTGCGCGCCATCTTTGTAAAAACAATCAAACCAGGTTGATGACGTAGACCAGAGTTAGGAAACAACAACAATTAAAAATGTGTAGGTCAAGTTTTGATTTTGTTAGAGAACAATTCTGTCATTTGCAATTTAAGGGCAATAAATATTCTGGCAAGTGTAATTTTTGACAAATGAATTTTAGGGTACATTTTTATTCCTGTAGAAAACATTTTATGGCAAACGTCAATTAAGAGCGAAAAATATTTTCTTTCAATTCCTTAAAAGTTTCAGTAAAAATTCTGGCAAATGTTATTTTTATGTAAAAAATATTCTGTCATTTAGTAATAATATTTAAAATAATAGTCGAACCTTTATAAATTAATTAATTATAATATTATGATCAAACATGAATTAGGAAAATAAAAAATATGTCAAATACGAGTTCAGAGCAATAATTTTTCTGTCATTTTGCCATTTAAAATTAATATCAATTCTTTTCAAAAGTCATTGCATATAAATAAACTTTTAATAGTTGTAGGTTAACTACAATAAACATTCGGTGCACTGTAAGTTGTGAAAAATAAACATTCGGATCAATATAAATCTGAAGAAGTAAAAATTCTGTCCACTAAGAAATGTAGATTTCTAATTTTTTAATTATTAGAAATTTAAGAAAGTAAAAATTCCTTCAACTGATACTTTTTTAAAAAGAAAATATTACAAACTGATGATTTTGTCAAGCTGTTTTCTGATAAAATTACGTTTTGCCAGATAGGAATTAGAGAATTTTACGGCACCTCGTTGGCTCTGATGGCAACGAGAATTACATAGAGTACCCGATTTGAAACAAATGCATCGTTTGGTTGTACATATCTGACGTTTGTTTCAGAAATTAAATTTATTTTGTTTCCAGCTCCTGTTTATAATTTCTATGTGTTAACCATTTTCTTCTATTTGCCGACACAGCTTCAGGCAAATAGCCAAATGACTAGTCACTTAGCTAAATGTCAAATCTATTCAGGCAAATAGACGAATTTAATCATTTTCCAAGTCCATATGTCTAACTTGTGCGATTTAGCTAAACGCCTAGGCTTTTAGCTAAATGGCGAATTCTTCTAATTGCCTACGACATATATATATATATATATATATATATTTGTGTATATACCTATTTGTGTATATACACAAAATATAGTTTTGGAATTTCCAAATTTTTTACACAAAATTTACTATAGTAAAAACTATACTATGTACTATATACTATATTGGTGATACTATAGTATCATCAAGCCAAAAACCGTTTTCCCACCAATCTTTTGTCGACTTCGACAAAGTTAGTTTCGATTTTCTAAAGCGTATATCTCCGTGTGATTGAAGTGATATTTACACAAAGTAATGTAAAAAAATAATTTTGTCTTAGTGTATATTCTATATAAATTTATATATTTGTATTCTGTATTGTATATAATTTGTATATAATGACGATGTTGAAGTACGCAACGTTTATGATAAACGATTTTTCAAGAAATAATTTTTTAGAATGGAAATTTTAAAAAAATTTTGCTTGAAAAATATTTTTTGTAGAGTTTATTAATTAACAAATTATAAAAAAATATATTTTTAAATAAACTAGGGTAAATGCACTAATTGCGGCGCGATTCGAGTCTAAACACCTTCGAAATAGAAAATTCGACATTTCTATTGTATAAACTAAATTTAAGACTGATTAAACTAAAAGCTTATGTTATTTATATATTTAAAAAAATTTAACTTTATAAAAATCGATTATTTACACAAATATGAGAAATTAAAACTAATACCGTAATTTTCTATTGCGGCGCGTTTGTATCACTTTCGGTGGATCAATTTCGGTGACCAAAATTACGTGTATTTTGATGTCCGACGTCGATGACTCAAAGGTAGTTCTTTTGTGTAATTTTATCTATTTTTGTTTTATCAATGGTTGTTAAATTATATATGTATTGATTAAATTTTATTAAAAGTATTTTTTTTTGTATTGAAATTAAAGTGTGGCGTTTAATTGATAATGGGCGGGATTGTGGATTCTAAGCGTTGGCAGAGTACAAGGGGATGATTCAGAGCTGTTGCTACTTATAACACCCATAAAACTACGACTAAAATATCGAATGGTCTTAAGGATTTTGGAACTAATAAGGAAATTCTAGATATTCCGGAATTTAAGTTCATCTCTCCATACCCGATCAGCGCCACGTCTTACGAATTCATCTTTAATAGAACGAGGAATGAGTATTCTTATTTTTTTTATTATTTATTGAACATTGTTATATTTCCTTTTAAATACCAGTTTACTAATCTATGTATGTATGAATTCTTTGATGATATTTGTATGTGTGTGAATGTGGTTGACGTGAATGAATTTATATATATGTATAAAGTAATCTGAATAATCACTAATGTTATATAAATGATGCATCATTTTAAATTCTCATCAATATTTTAATAAGATGTCTATAATTGATTTGTTAAAATTATATTTCTTATTGTGATTTTTTTTGTTTGTAATTGATATTGTTGATTCGAATAATCTCTATTTTATTATCTTATATCATCTCGTTCGTTATGGTAAATAATTCTACTTTCAATTTTTAATTTGCCTAATTTATTTATTTATTTTCAAATTCGTTATATTACATAAAATGGAGCCCGAACAGGGACCTGAATGAGTGCCCGTTTTTTTTTGGTAAATGTGAAAATTATTATGTATGAATTGTTGTTTTTTTGCTTCCTCGTGGAGGAAGCTATGTAGTCCTTTCGTTTATAAAATTTTTAAAAATGGTGAAAACAAATTTTCCTCTATATAGAAACATGTTATATGAGATCCTGATCAATTGTCCGGATGTATGTATGTGTGTGTGTATGTGTGTGTGTGTATGTGTGTGTGGATAGTTTTTGTGAACACGATATCCTTAACAGGTTTTAATGGATTTGGGTAAAATTTGGTAGGCTTATTTAACACATTAATCTCTCAAAAATGACGAGAGGATTTTTAAAAATACCCCAAAAAAAAAATTTTATCGTCTTTTTTCCAAAAATTTTTTTTTAATTGAAAAAATTTTTAAATCGAAAAATTTAAGGTAATATATAATATAATCGTCTTCTTTATGCCAAGATGAATCGATTGATATATATAAAATATAGATTTGATTGAAATTTAAAGAATTAATGAAAGTTAAAAAATCAAAAATTCTCATTTTAGCTAAAAAATGATGTGTTTATTTAAATTCATGTTTATATATGAAATAATTTTATTTCCTGCATTGAAACGAATTGGTTGGTATATATAAAGTATAGATTTGATTGAAAATTTGAGAATTAATAAAAATTGAAAAATCGAAAATTCATATTTTAGCTAAAAAATTTTGTGTTTTTTTAAAATTCAAGTTGATGAATAAAATAATTGTATTCCTTCTATTAAAACGAATCGATTCGTATATATAAAGTTTATGTTACACTCAAAATTAATTAAAATTTTCTTTATTTTTCAAAAAATTTAATTAATTTAAAACATTTTTAACTCGAAATTTTTTAAATCAATCAATTGAATTGGACAAATTCATTGCTTCCTTCACGAGGAAGCGAATTTTTTGCTTTACATAATGAGGAAGCATAATGTTTATGAAATAAACATAAAGGACCCCCTTCTTGTTTTATATTGTTCTAATTGTATTAATTTATTTATTTGTGTAATTGATTGTATTTTTTGTGATTAATTTATGCGTATTACTCGTTCTCACTCGGGAGTGTTAATTGAGGGTTTAAAATTTAATAAACGGAAACAAAAGAAACAGAAAATGTCGGTTGTCGATAATCATAATCCGGAATCTCGTACAGATCGTGGTCAAAATGAATCTAACGAAGAATTATAGTGGTGCCGTAATTTTCCCCAAATCTCAAATGTCATAATATTCATTTGACATAAAACCAGTTGACATAACCAATATTTGTCATAATTTTTTTGGTCATAATTTTACTTTAGCATAAATTTTAATTGACATACTAATTATTCAGCATAATTCGCATTTGACAGAATGTTTATTTAGTATAAGTTATATTCGGTATAACTTTTAATTGTCAAAATTTTTATTTGGCATAATATACATTTGTCATAATCTTTATTTGACATAATTTTCATTGATCATAATTTTAATTTGGCATAATTATCATTCATCATAAAATGTATTTGATATAATGTTCATTCGTCATAACTACTTTTTGACATAATATTTATTGGTAATAATTCTTAACTGGTATAACGCTAATTTAACATAATGACTATTGGACATAATGCTCATTTTTCATAATTCTTAATAATCATAACTGTCATTTGTAATAATCACTGTTTGATATAATGTTTATTATTAATAATCAGCAATTGACATAACGCTTATTTAGTATAATGTGTATTTGACATAATGTTCATTTGTCATAATTTGCATTTCACAAAATGCTTATTTGTCATAATTCTTATTAGTCATAACTTTCATTTGTCATAATTTTTATTTGGCATAATTATCATTTAGTATAAAATATATTTGATATAATGTTTATTCGTCACATCGATGGTTTAATATAATTTTCATTTATAATAATTCTTAATTGGCATAAATTCAATTTAACATAATTGTTATTTGATATAATGTTAATTTGTCATAATTTACAATTCTCATAATGCTCATTTGTCATAATTCTTATTACTCATAACTGTTATTTGTCATAATTACTGATTGACATAATGTTAACTTTTTATAATAAGCACTTGACATAATGTTTATTTCGCATAATTTAAGTTTGACATAATGTTCATTAGACATAATTTTAATTTGACATAATGTTCATTGTTCATAATTTTTATTTGTCATAATTATCATGCAGTATAAAATGTACTTGATATAATGTTCATTTGTCATAACCATTTTATGACATAATGTTTATTTGTAATAATTTTTAATTGGTATAACACTAAATTAGTATAATGTGTATTTGACATACTGTTCATTTGTCATAATTTTCATTTGACATAATTCCCATTTGTCATAATTTTATGTGTCAACGATTTTTTGCTGTATCTTCCCATCCTTGGTTTTTTAATTAGTAGTTTGTATATGTTGGTAAAGTAGATTAGGTGGCGCTGTCTAATATTTCTGAAATTAATTCTATCTTGCTTTTAAATATGAAAAATTACTTTTTTTTCCAAGTTACAATTTTAATATTGTACAATTCAATTACATTTTTTTAAAAATAATATGACAATTCATATTAATAATGATGACATTAAAAAATTGTACAATATTAAAATTGTAATTTTCATATTTAAAAGCAAGATAGAATTAATTTCAGAAATATTAGACAGCGCCACCTAATCTACTTTACCAACATATACAAACTACTAATTAAAAAACCAAGGATGGGAAGATACAGCAAAAAATCGTTGACACATAAAATTATGACAAATGGGAATTATGTCAAATGAAAATTATGACAAATGAACAGTATGTCAAATACACATTATACTAATTTAGCGTTATACCAATTAAAAATTATTACAAATAAACATTATGTCATAAAATAGTTATGACAAATGAACATTATATCAAGTACATTTTATACTGCATGATAATTATGACAAATAAAAATTATGAACAATGAACATTATGTCAAATTAAAATTATGTCTAATGAACATTATGTCAAACTTAAATTATGCGAAATAAACATTATGTCAAGTGCTTATTATAAAAAGTTAACATTATGTCAATCAGTAATTATGACAAATAACAGTTATGACTAATAAGAATTATGACAAATGAGCATTATGAGAATTGTAAATTATGACAAATTAACATTATATCAAATAACAATTATGTTAAATTGAATTTATGCCAATTAAGAATTATTATAAATGAAAATTATATTAAACCATCGATGTGACGAATAAACATTATATCAAATATATTTTATACTAAATGATAATTATGCCAAATAAAAATTATGACAAATGAAAGTTATGACTAATAAGAATTATGACAAATAAGCATTTTGTGAAATGCAAATTATGACAAATGAACATTATGTCAAATACACATTATACTAAATAAGCGTTATGTCAATTGCTGATTATTAATAATAAACATTATATCAAACAGTGATTATTACAAATGACAGTTATGATTATTAAGAATTATGAAAAATGAGCATTATGTCCAATAGTCATTATGTTAAATTAGCGTTATACCAGTTAAGAATTATTACCAATAAATATTATGTCAAAAAGTAGTTATGACGAATGAACATTATATCAAATACATTTTATGATGAATGATAATTATGCCAAATTAAAATTATGATCAATGAAAATTATGTCAAATAAAGATTATGACAAATGTATATTATGCCAAATAAAAATTTTGACAATTGAAAGTTATACCGAATATAACTTATACTAAATAAACATTCTGTCAAATGCGAATTATGCTGAATAATTAGTATGTCAATTAAAATTTATGCTAAAGTAAAATTATGACCAAAAAAATTATGACAAATATTGGTTATGTCAACTGGTTTTATGTCAAATGAATATTATGACATTTGAGATTTGGGGAAAATTACGGCACCACGAATTATATGAGGAAATAGCTCGCCTTCGTCAATTAACACAAGCACAAAATCTTCAAATAATACAATTGCAAAATCGAGTCACGGTAAATACGGGGGAAATGGAAAATCAATTAGTGCGGACTCTTATTGAAGGGTTAAGAGGGTTAAGTATTGACACAAAGATTCCTACATTCTGTGAACCCGACAATCCCAACGAATTCATAGAACGACTAGAAAAGTATTTTGTTATAAAAAATCTACAAGGCAATCGCGTAAACGCTCTCGATGGTTGTTTTGAAGGCCGGGCGCGGGCTTGCTTTGATTCACAACGTAGTAATATTATTAATTATAATGATTTTAAAACAAAATTTCTTTCTGAATTCTTTTCCATTCCTATCCGCGTAAAATTGAAATCGAATTGGTTGGCAAAACGTTTCGACAATAATAGTGACAATGTCCAAACATTTTTTTTAAATCAAATTAAGGAGGCACAGCATTTTGTACAAAAATTTGAGCCTTACGAGCTGCATTTTACCATCATCCAACAAATGCCTGTTCGCGTTCGAGAAATTTTGTCAACGGTCGACTTTAACGATTATAATAAAATTTCACAAACTCTCTCTCAGCTCGATATGACCTTTCAAGAAAAAATAAATATACAAAATACAAAACCGAGAAATCAATTAGGAAATATGAATCGTGATTTATCTAGCCAAAACAATAATAATATAAGAAATCAACACTTTTCGCAAACGTCAAGGAGAGATAATTTTGATGGTAATAGAATTGGAAATAAAATTCCTGTTGTGAGTAATTCTCATATTCAAGCAGACAGTATCATTGCTAGCAGTCAAAATTATAATGAGCTCTCTCGAAAAACGTGCGTTCCCCTTCCTGACGTCAGCCGTCCCCCACCTCCAATACCGTTCTCACTGAATCAGGTGACACATTCTTCGAGTTCAAATCATTTAAACTGGTAGAAGGCGCGATATCTCCTTCTTCTATGTCGCGCCATCTAATGTATGAAGATTTTAATGCATTGTTAAGAATGTTAATGCTGATGTTGATAAGAAAACTAGTGTTGAATCTAAATATCCCATGTGTCCAAGAGTAATTATCTCCGCATATACAGTCCCTATTTCGTCTTTAATAGATACAGGAAGTCAAATCACTGCGATGTCGGAAACATTCTATGGCTATTTAAAGGGATATAATAAAATTACGGAATTACCTGTCTCAAATGTTCTTTTATTTACCGCGATAGGAAAAAAAGGAGCTCACATAAAAAAACAAATTTTATGTGAGATTAAAGTTGGGGATTTTCAGTGTAGTTCGTCATTTCTTATAGTTCCCAATTTGTCGAATCTTGTGATTCTAGGGAATGATTGGCTTCTTGAACATAAGGCTATTGTTGATTATGAAAAAAAGATGCTGATTATTCAGGGAGTTCCCGTTAATTCTTCTGTTGTGTCATTTGGTAAATTATCTAAATATGAATCTGAATCAATGAAAAATTCTGACGACATTCAATATATACAGGGTTTGACAGTTCGAGTTAACGTTAAGAGTAATAATAGTCAATGTGTGACAAATAATTTGAATTTTGAGAAAAATGATGGAGAAAATTGGTTAACAAATCCTGCTGAAAATGAAAAGTTAGTAATTTGTAGTGGAGATTCGGTTCAATCCAATTTGATTTCACAAAATGATAAGATATTTAATCGTGATAATTTAAAGGAATATTATTTCGTAAGCGATAGGGATGAGTCACATTCGAGTTTTTCTAATGTTATTTTTGAAGATGAAATACAAGGTGATGAAGATAGACAAATTACACAGCCCCACAAAAAAAAAAGTGTCGTGCGCGGCAGACCAGACTAGTCATTTCCCATGTATTTTGACGCGCTGAACACGAATCGGAAGTCCGTTTTGCTCCATCACGTCAGGATTTTTTTCTAACCTCCAAAAACCTGTCGGATTTTGAGAGGTAGGCTATTTTTTTTAAAAGTTGATGGATTTACTTCAAAATTGGTATCTAGGGGTTTTTTGGGTCGCTGATGACGAATTTGAAGATAGATTTTCAAAATTCAAAATGGCGGCTCCAATATAGCGGACGAATTTTGTAAAAATTGATGGATTTACTTCAAACTTGGTATCTAGGGGTTTTTTGGGTCGCTGATTACGAATCTAAAGTTAGATTTTCAAAATTTAAAATGGCGGCTCCAATATGGCGGACGATATCGACCCTTCAAAGGTGATAATTCCGCCCTTACACACGAAACTAGGAGCAATTAAACAGTTTGTCAAAGCCTTAGATAAAAAAGGAAACTGTTTCAAATACCTGGAACAAAAGCTTCCAGAAATCTCTGATGCGAAACTAAAAGAAGGGGTTTTCGACGGACAACGTATTCGCAAATTGTTAAAAGATGAGCAATTTATGACCAAGATGAATAAAAAGGAGAAAGCCGCATGGCTTAGTTTCAAAGCAGTTGTCGGAAATTTTCTGGGTAATCACAAGAGTGAAAATTGGGAGCAAATAGTTAGTGATATGATTAAAAACTTTGGTAAGTTAGGATGCTTAATGAGCATAAAGTTGCATTACTTAGACTCGCATCGGGATCAATTCCCTGAAAATTTTGGAGATTACAGTGAAGAACAAGGAGAACGATTTCATCAAGATCTTAAAGAATTTGAGCGTCGTTATCAAGGAAGATGGGATGTAAATATGATGGCCGACTACTGTTGGATGCTAAAAAGGGATATTGTACCTGGAGGCACCAATTTGAAAAGAAAACCATTACACAGATCCTTTGAGGACAAAAGAGTGCGCTACCATAAAAAGACGTGAATACCTTACTTATGTATATAAGAATTTCCATTTCTAGTTTTGAAAATCTAACTTCAGATTCGTAATCAGCGACCCAAAAAACCCCTAGATACCAAGTTTGAAGTAAATCCATCAATGTTTACAAAATTCGTCCGCCATATTGGAGCCGCCATTTTAAATTTTGAAAATCTAACTTCAGATTCGTAATCATCGACCCAAAAAACCCCTAGATACCAAGTTTGAAGTAAATCCATCAATGTTTACAAAATTCGTCCGCCATATTGGAGCCGCCATTTTAAATTTTGAAAATCTAACTTCAGATTCGTAATCATCGACCCAAAAAACCCCTAGATACCAAGTTTGAAGTAAATCCATCAATTTTTACAAAATTCGTCCGCCATATTGGAGCCGCCATTTTGAATTTTGAAAATCTAACTGCAAATTCGTCATCAGCGACCCAAAAAACCCCTAGATACCAATTTTGAAGTAAATCCATCAATTTTTAAAAAAATAGCCTACCTCTCAAAATCCGACAGGTTTTTGGAGGTTAGAAAAAAATCCTGACGTGATGGAGCAAAACGGACTTCGGATTCGTGTTCAGCGCGTCAAAATACATGAGAAATGACTAGTCTGGTCTGCCGCGCACGACACTTTTTTTTGTGGGGCTGTGTTATCAATGAGATAAATACCATGGATTTTAATAAAATAAATAAAGAGAGCGATACGTCATTTAGGGATAAAAATCGCGTCGGAAATTAAAGATTTGAAAGATAGAGAACGCGAAATAGTGATTCGAAAATTGTCTCAATTTGAAAAATTATTTTCATCTAAACTTTCTATTGCTGATACGCCAGCATATCGTCTAAAAATTAAAACGCATAAATCGGTTGTAAAGAAATCATATCCGGTTCCTATGACGTTTCGGGATAGGACGCGAATGGCATTGCAAGAAATGGAGGATGCGAAAATTATTGAAAGATCTGATAGTGAATATTGCAATCCCCTTCGAATTGTAGTTAAGAGCGACGGTACGGTGCGAGTTTGTTTGGTTGCGCGATTTATCAATGAAATTATTGAATCAGATCATGAGTCTCCGCCCATAATTTCAGAATTAATGCAAAAATTTTATGGGATTACGTATATGTCACTGACTGATTTAACGTCTGGATATTGGCAAATTCCTCTCCACGAAGATTCGCGAAAATATACAGCATTTTTATTTGAGTCAAAACTGTATCATTTTTGTAGAATTCCTTTTGGGATTAAAACCGCGGGATCTGCGTTTATAAGATCACTCAATCTTGCTATCGGCAATCAATTTGATAATCATTTAACAACTTATATTGATGATTTTTTAATATCTAAACCGGTATCGATAGAAAATCATATGGATAAAATGTGTTCAATTTTTGAAACTCTTCAAAGAAAAAATTTTACTTTGACTTTAAAAAAATCTAAATTTTGTAAAAGGAGAGTTGAATTTTTAGGTTTCGAATTAACAACCGAAGGAATTCGCCCACCTCAGAGTAAATTAGATATCATATTAAATTTTAGTCCGCCGAAGAATCGGAAGGAGTTGCGTCAGTTTATTGGTGTTTGCACTTATTATAGACAATTCACCATTCGCCATGCAAATTTGATTGATCCTTTTCGAGAGATTCTCAAGGAAAAAAATCCATGGGTATGGGAAAAAAAACATGTGAGTGCGTTTGAGATTATAAAAAAAGCCTTTGTGAATTGCATACAATTGAATCATTTTATTCCGAATGTGCCTTACCGATTACGAACTGATGCATCGGATGCCGGTATTAGTGGAGTGTTATACCAAATAGATCAGAATGGGGATCATCGTGTGATTGCAATGATTACTAGATGTTTAAACGCGGCTGAAATGAATTATACTACTACCGAGAAAGAGCTCCTCGCTATAGTATATTCGATTTCCAAGTTGCGTAACTATCTGCTCGGAACCAAATTTGAAATAGTTACCGATCATAAGGCCCTCACTTTTTTATATACTACTCCTCATTTAAATCAACGGATGATCCGATGGAACCTTGCGCTTCAGCAATATGATTTTCAGATATCACACGTTCGGGGTAAAGATAATATCGTTGCTGATTTCCTCAGTAGGAATCCCGATAGTAGGTTTGAAGAAACAACACAAAAAAATCTGTCGATAGATGTACTTGAATTCCCTAATGAATTAAATGTATGTTCGTACGAGATTAGTGAGATTAAATTGTCTAAAGATTTGCGTGAGTCTCTAAAAAATTTGTCGAAATTGCAAAAAAATGATTCTTTTATTCAAGAACAATATAAATAAATTAATGAAAAGTCATGTACTGATT
The DNA here is from genome assembly GCF_019393585.1 of Leptopilina boulardi. Classification (NCBI taxonomy): domain Eukaryota; kingdom Metazoa; phylum Arthropoda; class Insecta; order Hymenoptera; family Figitidae; genus Leptopilina; species Leptopilina boulardi. The sequence continues at coordinate 232,298 of NW_026137773.1, forward strand.
TATATGTAGTTGAGGAAGATGTATTATTTAGACGAGATCATGTCGTTGATCAGTGGCAGATTCTTATTCCCGTAGAATTGACTAACCAGCTTATTGACTGCATTCATTCGAAACTCGGTCACCCCGGAGTATATAAGACATTGTCATATATTAAACGTTTTTATTTCTGGAAGACTATGGCTCGAGACGTAAAAAATTTCGTGTTATCCTGTGACCTTTGTCAAAGAGTAAAACCCTGCAATATTCAGATGGAATGTACGTTTAATCGTGTATATTCCTCAAATACTGGAGATCTAGTTTGTGTAGATTTCTAAGGTCCACTTCCCCGTTTTGTGGCAGGAATGGAATATATATTCGTAATGTATGACGCATTTTCCAAATATATAAAATTATATCCTATAAAAAAGGAAAATACCCAAACGATTTTGAGAAAGGTTCTGAATTCGTACGTCCCTGAAATGGGTAAGCCTCGTCGAATCTTGTCAGACCATGGCACGCAGTTTACATCGCCAAAATGGGGGGATACCTTGCGTGAAGCGGGGATACAGGTGATTTATTCGTCGATTCGACATCCACAGAGTAACCCTGTGGAACTAATGATGAGGGAATTAGGACGTATGTTTCGTACTCTTTGTAGTGACAAGCATACGAAGTGGGCCAAGTACATTGCAGACATAGAATTTTTTTTAAACGCAACTACAGACTGTAGTACTGGGTTCTCTCCGCATGAATTACATTTCGGTGAACAACCGGCGGATGAAATAAAAAAATTGATTAAGTTTCCGGAATCGGATGGAATGAAAAGGGAATTTAAGATTATGCTTGCGAAGAAAAATATAGAAAAAAATTTTGAAAATCGATCAAAATGTCAAAAGAACCCGTCGAGAGTTGATTTGAATGAAGGCTATCTTGTTTTACTAAGAATTCCTAAACAGTCGGATGCGTTAAAAAAAATGACTAGAAAATTTTTTCACTTATATTATGGACCGTATAGAATCGCGCGAAAGCTTGGTAATAATTCATATGATTTGGTTGGGATTGACGGAAATCGTAGTGTTGGGATTCACAATCAATCAAATTTAAAAAAATATATACAGAGAGATAATAAAGAAGATTGTTAATATCGATTATGTGATGGTTGTTTGAAGGTTTTGACTTCTGATTATATACATGTACGCCGATTTATAAATGAGGGGGGAAGAGAAAATGGTATTTTTCGCTAATGACTATATTAATTGTAATTGATCATTCAATATTATTTGTAATTGTATGTCATTCGAAAAAGACCTCACCGTTTCATTGTAGATTGTAGAATGTTATCATGGTTAGGATGATGTCATTTTATTCTCGATTGAAATAGTATGTGTATATTTATCTATATGTTATTATATCTGCAAACAAACAAAATTAATTATTATGCTTCTATATATGTATATGCTTCCGCTATAAAAAAAAAAAAAAAAAAAAAATTATGTGAAAGAGATTAATTTTAAGATGATGCTTCTGCTTATAGAGCCCACTTGAAGCAAGAAGAATAATGTGAGGAAATTCTCGATATGAGAACGATTTAGCGCCTGACGGTATATATTTTCTTATACATATTATCTTCGTAAAATTTCGACGAAAACGATATGAATTTCGGTGAATCGTGGACTGGCGTTTGGGGGGAGAGATTTGCGGAAAATATAAAATAAGTAGTTCCCTTGTCCTCTGCCTCATTTGCTCGTTATCTTGTGTATAAAGAAAATCCCGCGCCATATTTTGATGTCCGACGTCGATGACTCAAAGGTAGTTCTTTTGTGTAATTTTATCAATTTTTGTTTTATCAATGGTTGTTAAATTATATATATATTGATTAAATTTTATTAAAAGTATTTTTTTTTTGTATTGAAATTAAAGTGTGGCGTTTAATTGATAATGGGCGGGATTTTGGATTCTAAGCGTTGGCAGAGTACAAGGGGATGATTCGGAGCTGTTGCTACTTATAAAACCCATAAAACTACGACTAAAATATTGAATGGTCTTAAGGATTTTGGAACTAATAAGGAAATTCTAGATATTCCGGAATTTAAGTTCATCTCTCCATACCCGATCAGCGCCACGTCTTACGAATTCACCTTTAATAGAACGAGGAATGAGTATTCTTATTTTTTTTATTATTTATTGAACATTGTTATATTTCCTTTTAAATGCCAGTTTACTAATCTATGTATGTATGAATTCTTTGATGATATTTGTATGTGTGTGAATGTGGTTGACGTGAATGAATTTATATATATGTATAAAGTAATCTGAATAATCACTAATGTTATATAAATGATGCATCATTTTAAATTCTCATCAATATTTTAATAAGATATCTATAATTGATTTGTTGAAATTATATTTCTTATTGTGATTTTTTTTGTTTGTAATTGATATTGTTGATTCGAATAATCTTTATTTTATTATCTTATATCATCTCGTTCGTTATGGTAAATAATTCTACTTTCAATTTTTAATTTGCCTAATTTATTTATTTATTTTCAAATTCGTTATATTACAAAAGGAAGTAAACGTAAAATTTGATTCTCCTTATTTTTTAAAAAAATGACAAAACTGTAAGAAGAATAAGATATAGAAAAGTTTATTTTGCTAATATTTTATTAAAACATTGTTTAAAAAAGCATCAATTTCAACAAATCTAAGAACATTAAAAATGATTATTATTTTAAGTCATTTAAATTTTTATACAATGAAACTGATACATGTCACTGATAGGGGTGACTAGAATTCATGAAGATAGTCAAAATTGCTCATTCTTCATGAATTTCTTGTCCTTGGCTGAGTCACTGTTAACGGGTCTGCTACGCTTTCCCAACCAAACTCTACCGCCGCGCCTCTCTCCTATTTCCCGCTTTTCTCTCCCACTCTCCACGCGTCAGGCCCTTTGCTGTAAACGCGTGACTTCTTTAAACCTCCTGCTCGCCGGATACTTTTCCGAGCGGAGTTTTCAGTTAATTTGTTTATAAAAAAGGTTATGTTCGAGGTTTAATGTTTATTTTAATATATATGAATTATAACTTATAATTTATTATAAATAATTATTATATTGTAATAATTTGAGATTAACTATTAATAATTATAATTGTTGTAATTTTATTGATTGTTAATTATAAATATTATTGTTACAATGATTTATAATTTATTTATAATTTATAATGTTATATATATATATATATCTACCTATATTACAAAAAGATATCGCCGCCAACGCCGCTGTTCCAAGACTCTGAATATAGCCGCAAGTCAAGAGAAGGGGGGTAGGAGAGAAAGCAGGGGGGGACTTGCGGCTATATTCAGAGTCTTGAAACGATCTTAACCTTTAAATTTAGGGTGAGGGGAGGGGAATAGAGGAGGGAGGATGGGGGTTGGCGCGCGAAGCCGCCAAAGCCGCTGTTCCAAGACTCTGAATATAGCCGCAAGTCTGAGAAGGGGGGTAGAAGAAAAGGGAGGGAAGGCTTACGGCTATATTCAGAGTCTTGAAATGATCTTAACCTTTAAATTTGGGGTGGGTGGAGGGGGAGAGAGGAGGGGGGATGGGGGTTGGCGCGCGAAGCCGCTGCCGCCGCTGATCCAAGACTCTGAATATAGCCGCAAGTCAAGAGAAGGTTAGTAGAAGAAAAGGGAGGAGGGGCTTACAACTATATTCAGAGTCTTGAAACGATCTTAACCTTTAAATTTGGGGTGGGGGGAGGGAAAGAGAGGAGGGGGATGGGGGTTGGCGCGCGAAGCGCGTAGGGGGCGTAGCCCCCTAGTATATATATATATATATATAAGTGTGTGTGTGTATATTACTTATAAGTTTTCAATTTAGTTCTTATTTTTGGGGTGGGGGGAGGGAAAGAGAGGAGGGGGATGGGGGTTGGCGCGCGAAGCGTGTAGGGGGCGTAGCCCCCTAGTATATATATTATAACGTGTATTTTAATTAATTTATTTATTTAATTGAATTTACTGCAATTGTTAATGTTAATTAATTAATTTATAATGTGGATTTGAGTAAAATACCCGTTATGTTTGGTTTATTTTAATTTAATGCCCGAGACGCCAGGTTATTTTGTGGAAAATAACCAAACCATTTATTTAATAAATTTAATATGCTAGCCCAGCTGTTATCAAGGAGAGCGGGTGGGTAAGGAAAATCACCAATATAATTTTTAAACCACACTTTAATTATAATAAGAAACAGGTCCAAAAGGGACCTGTGAAACACAGAAATTTAGTTAATATTTTGAAAACCACAAGTTTTCGTAGAACAATGTTTTTAATTATTAATTTATTAGGCGATCAATTCAGCCGGAATTCACCTTTAATATACGAGAGACTCACCAGAGATGCAACGTCTTCCTCTCATTAGTCCCCGTCTCATTGTTTATATTTTAATAATTTAATTTTTAACTTTTAACAAAACTATTTATAGAACTGTCACTGACGCGACCACCAAAGCGAGAATGATCAAAAATGTCTGTTCGTCCGCGTCAACGCGTCCGTTCGTCGCGCTTCGTCTACATGGTGAGTCTCGCCCGAGTTACAAAAGATCCACAATTGGTAATCGATGCGCGTCAGATGGTAATTTCATTAATTATCGACGGTCGAAAGAAAGTTCGATAAATCACCGATAGGGGCGCTGCACAACAACATGTGTCTGGAAGATGGCGACGACCAGTGTTTTGACAGGTCTCTGTTATTGAAAGTGAATCTTCGTTTTCCTGGCAATGAAGAATAATTGGGACTCACATCCAATTATACATGCCAGAAAACACCTCCCTTGATGTCCTCCCTCAAGGATATTTAAGTCGATGATCAACCCGACAATTGGAATTGGGGAACTTAACCCCGAGTGTTATTTTCATGTAAAGTAAGAGACAGAAAAGTGTTAGTGTTATTCTTAATTTTTATATGATCGGTGAACAATCATCTGACGATTCGCCCATAATGAAATTGGGGAATTTATTGAAATAAATGTAAAATAAAAGTGACAAAATTGAAGTGAAGTACAGTATGATTCCCGCTCTGGCGTTCAATTGACGATAAATTAATTAGTTTTCTTTATATGGAACGCAGGCAATAAAATGCCGTGTTACAACTCCCTCCTGCCAAGAGTGAGCCAAGGGGGAACAGACCTGGCGAACCGATGAGCTCTCCTCAAAGAGACTTCCGTCAGATAATTGATCACCCAAAATTGTTTCTTAATAAATTTTATATTCAATTAAGTTTTAAAAGTTTATGTTCAATTAAAAATTTTCAGATGACCGAATAAGAACTTCAAAATTAATTGTTTAGAATTAAACACGATGTAGTTGACTAAATTATTCAACTGTTAAAAACCTGAAAGTAAAGTATAAATTAAGAAAGGAGCAGGATTTGGTTTAATATAGCGGTCAAAGAAAATGGTCAAGTTTACTTATTGTTTAAATTATTGTTAAGTGCAAATTTATTTAGAGTGACGGGGCAAGAGAGAAAACCATGACCACTCTGGCCACAACTTCTGCAGATTCCATGACGGGCTTTATCGGCCTCCCGGAATTTATTTAAATTTATTATTTTTAGGACGTTTGTACGCGACAATATGCCGCGTTACAACTCCCTCCTGCCAAGATGCGGACCAAGGGGCCGAATAGGTGAGCCCCATCTACCAGGGTCACCCTCTTCGTCTGATCAATGCTCATTATTTAGTTCAAATTACTATTATTTTTAATAGAATAGTCAAAATTATTATGACTGATACAATATACGAGAATCAATTTAAATTTTACCTTCAAGAAGTGTGTATTATTGAAATTTAGATTTTATTTGAAGATTTATTTTACCATGAGATGGTTTAATTTAGTTTATTAATTTGAGAGTTTATTATTTATTTTAATGATGAAATAGAATTTAGATTCGAGTGGTATTCGGTTTGGGCCTTTTTATTAATAATGATTTAGTTATTTAAGTTATATTTATTTATGAATTAAAGGAAATTTTATTTCATAGTTAATTTTAATTGGATAGAATGATTTGCCTCTTAAAATTACTTGTCATCCATTACCGAGTGGTTACGGCATCTGAAATACAAGTTTGACTGCCATCCTTTACCGAGTGGTTACGGCACCAGGATGACCAGTCAAAGTACCATCTCCTACCGAGTGGTTACGGCATCAGGATGATGGTTAAAGTACCATCCCCTACCGAGTGGTTACGGCATCAGGTTGATGGTTAACCATTCTCAAATCAGTTAAGTTCGATTTGAGAATACTTTGAAGTGACTTCTCATTGAATCGAATTAATTAATAATTTGAAATGTCATTTTACAATTCCAAATTGGTTAAGTAATGTGTTTATTATCAATTGGTCAGAATACCATCCCTTACCGAGTGGTTACGGCATCAGGATGATGGTTATCCATTCTCAAATCAGTTAAGTTCGATTTGAGAATAGTTTATTAATTTACAATAACTACACCAAACTCGAATTACCCAATTCGAAAGTTAATTATGTGAAATTTTATCAAAATTATTGTTAAGTTGATTATTTTAATAATTTATTTTAGAATTATTAAATTTTTAAGCTTATGGTCTAGAATCTGAATGGATGTTTTATAATTAATTTGAAAGTTAGACTTTAACTTATAATTTAGGATTAATTTATCGCAACAGTAAATCCCTGTTATCTTGAAGGCTATGGATCAGGGTCAATTCTTTGGTCCACACAGCATCTTTACAGAATCTGAATTGTTTTTAATCTTTAAGTAAATCAGGTCAATTTATCGACCATTTTTCTAAATTTACATTGATTTAAGATAAATAACCGTCATTTTGAGAAAAATAACGGTAACTCGTTCACAGATTATTAAAGATTTATTTTTGAATTATTTACAGAATCTATCCTTATGAATTTGCTATGGACCATTAGCCAACATCACGTGACCCGATTCAAGTTCCTGTATTTTATTACCATTTAGCTCTACGATTGATTTACCAATAGAATTCAAGTAAGTTTTAGAAGAGCCATTGTCAATCAGTGCCTGAACTTCAGCACCACCAATTAACAATTTACTGTATGGTCTCGAGTGAGGCCCGATTCCACACAATTCATCAAGGTTAATACCAGATTCGCAACACATTACGTGTGCCGAATCTTGGGTCAAGTTATTTGTATCTTTTTCCTGAACACCCACCGTTTCAGTCAAAAGTTTACAAGTTATTTCTGAATCAGTTAAGCTCGATTCAGAGTGATTTACTGGTGGCTCGACCAATCTCTTACTTGAGTCATTATTAAAAATGTTATTTTCATGTTCCATTAGAGAATTACTTGAATTGGGCGATAATGATGTTGAATTTAGGTCAAGATTTAAATTTACAACAAATATTATGTTTACGAATTCTTAATTTATTTACACTGACAAGGATTAGATTAATTATTTAAACAAATAATATTTCTAGTTAAATTATTTTTATTTTCATGGTGTTTATTATAGAGATGCGACCTGCTCGCCATCGAGGTTCGGAGACAACTGATAACGGATTTCATTTAGTTCATCTCGATTGGTTAAGAGCCGATTTTCTTTCAAATGCGCCTGTTCAGCGTTAAACTCCGCGTTTGTTGCGCATTGACAACTGATCGGTCTAAAAAGGTTAGATTTTCCGGGATCTTTATATCTTAGTCTAAGTTGATCCATGGGCGAGTCAACATCTAGGTTGGATGAGCCCTGGTTCATCGATTGATCAATTAGACTTTCTGAATCTAGTTCAATTAGACTCGAACTAGATAGAGCCCTGTTAGAAAATTGGGCCAGGCTTGGCCCTGGACTGGGCCTGTCTAGCGCCTTGATAGGGTCAGGTTTAGGGTCGTCTAAGTACTGGCGAGATAATTTGCCAGGATTGGGCCAGTCACTGGTCAACCTCTTTTTTATAGTCCCAGTCGATGGGTCTAATATCCCTGGTTTTGAAAAGGCCGAATTGCCTTCTAAAAATTTACTGGTTGGGGGTTTGATTATATCCGGTCGACTAGGAGTTAACAGGTTCGCGCCTGATTGACTTTCAGAAATATTCTTTGTAGCGTTATCTATTTTCGCGATTACACTATCAGAATATTTTGGCAATGAAAAATCGAATTTTGGTTTTTCGATTGCTGACGTCATTGTCCCCGGTTTATAGAATTGAAATAACTCTAATGGGGGTGTCACATGATGTGTTATCCCTAATGGGCCCGGTGTTTCCGAAACTCGCGAAAAAGTGACCGAGTTCGCTACTGACGATCCAACTGTTACGTAAGAGTGAATTGAACTAGTCGTTGATACTGTCGGAAAAAGTGTATTTTGCGAACACGGCAATGCAGCTAAAAAACCTACTGCATTATTCTCAAAAATCGGGACCTCGCTTCTGTTTTCAACTGAATTTGAATTCGTATTTACCTCTGAACTATTTCCCGGGGGGATTAATTGAAGTTCAATTTCATCGGAGGGTAACCACTCGACTAAATTATCTCCACTAGAAAGGCGCATGAAACGCGATGCGCGATCTCGGAGTATCTCAAGGGTTCCATGTGAATTAATTTTAAAAGAATCTAAATAGATTATTAATAGGTCGCGAGACCAATTGTCAAATAAATTTGACCCATGGTTAATTGGTGAAGCCATTTTTAGAAAATTTTAACAAATAGTTTATGGAATTATTCTTTATTGTTCGGTAAGGATTCAAAAAAGGATGATCGTTCGCGACGCTCTGTCAGAAAGTTTGGACCACACTTTTAAAATTTAAATGTCCCAAATCAACAAAATTTTAGTCAATTTTCATTGCTGAATTTTCACAAAATTTTACTCTTAAGTGATTTTGTATTTTTGAATAAACACAATAATACAGTCGATAATTTAATTATTTTTACTTTACAATGAAAATAACCAAAAAAAAAAAATTTATTGATAATAAACTCGCCCGACACTGCGAAGCTTTTGAACTATTCCGGGAAAATATTTCAAGGAATTGAAAAAAAAATATTATAAAAAAAATAAGTCAGTTGAATAATTATTTCATTACAATAGAAAACATAATAATAATTAAATTCATGTCATATTATTATACTATTATTGTTAATATTTTATTTTATCAAAATTTATTTATTTTATTTTTTTCGATTAATAATTTCGAAAATTTATTATTTTTAAAGATTTATTTATAATCATGAATTTAATTAATTTTTTTTTTCAAAAGTCATTTAATTTTCACTATTGATTCTCAATTTTGTGCTTATTCAGTATTTTACCAAGAATTCACAATCATAACACAGGGCCAGGTACTTGACCTTGTTACTTTATCAATTTATGTTTACTTGATTCGTCCTTATGGATCGAGTTCTTATTTTCCGAACTCACGCTCAAATCAAAGAATATTTTTCACAATTTATTTTCACTGAATTGTCAATTCTTGGTTCAAATATTTGAAAATTTTAATTTATTATTTTTAATTTAAATTTTTCCAATTTTCACTTTATTATATTTTTATTTTCAAACTTTGTTCCACGAAAATCATGGTGAATTTCTTGCCCAACCTGTTGTGCGCCATTTATAACGTGTATTTTAATTAATTTATTTATTTAATTGAATTTACTGCAATTGTTAATGTTAATTAATTAATTTATAATGTGGATTTGAGTAAAATACCCGTTATATTTGGTTTATTTTAATTTAATGCCCGAGACGCCAGGTTATTTTGTGGAAAATAACCAAACCATTTATTTAATAAATTTAATATGCTAGCCCAGCTGTTATCAAGGAGAGCGGGTGGGTAAGGAAAATCACCAATATAATTTTTAAACCACACTTTAATTATAATAAGAAACAGGTCCAAAAGGGACCTGTGAAACACAGAAATTTAGTTAATATTTTGAAAACCACAAGTTTTCGTAGAACAATGTTTTTAATTATTAATTTATTAGGCGATCAATTCAGCCGGAATTCACCTTTAATATACGAGAGACTCACCAGAGATGCAACGTCTTCCTCTCATTAGTCCCCGTCTCATTGTTTATATTTTAATAATTTAATTTTTAACTTTTAACAAAACTATTTATAGAACTGTCACTGACGCGACCACCAAAGCGAGAATGATCAAAAATGTCTGTTCGTCCGCGTCAACGCGTCCGTTCGTCGCGCTTCGTCTACATGGTGAGTCTCGCCCGAGTTACAAAAGATCCACAATTGGTAATCGATGCGCGTCAGATGGTAATTTCATTAATTATCGACGGTCGAAAGAAAGTTCGATAAATCACCGATAGGGGCGCTGCACAACAACATGTGTCTGGAAGATGGCGACGACCAGTGTTTTGACAGGTCTCTGTTATTGAAAGTGAATCTTCGTTTTCCTGGCAATGAAGAATAATTGGGACTCACATCCAATTATACATGCCAGAAAACACCTCCCTTGATGTCCTCCCTCAAGGATATTTAAGTCGATGATCAACCCGACAATTGGAATTGGGGAACTTAACCCCGAGTGTTATTTTCATGTAAAGTAAGAGACAGAAAAGTGTTAGTGTTATTCTTAATTTTTATATGATCGGTGAACAATCATCTGACGATTCGCCCATAATGAAATTGGGGAATTTATTGAAATAAATGTAAAATAAAAGTGACAAAATTGAAGTGAAGTACAGTATGATTCCCGCTCTGGCGTTCAATTGACGATAAATTAATTAGTTTTCTTTATATGGAACGCAGGCAATAAAATGCCGTGTTACAATATATATATATATATATATAAGTGTGTGTGTGTATTACTTATAAGTTTTCAATTTAGTTCTTTCTTTTTCACGCTACGAGCGTTGTTCTGTAGTAAATATGTAGTTATTATTTCACTCGCAGTCGAGATTACTTGCTAAGTGTATATAAGTCTCTTGCGTACTTTCAAAATAAACGTTCTTTCAACTGAACTTTTCTACTTTTCTTTCACCCTACTACCGTAGGCGTACTAATCAATTTCTATGTTCAGGCCCCAACCTTCTTTTACACTCTCACTAACGTAAATCGTACGGGGAGTCACTCTTAGCGAGTCGTTAGGCTACGGGTAAACCCTGCACTCTCACTAACGTAAATCGTACGGGGAGTCACTCTCTACGGGCGTTTACGTTACGTGCAGGGTCTCCGGCCCACCTATCCGATACGGGGAGTCACTCTTTACGAGTCGGATTACGGTACGGGCCCAGAGAACACATAAACCCGCCTAAGGATACGGGGAGTCACTCTTAGCGAGTCGTTAGGCTACGGGTAACCCTCCAGCAATATTCGTCAGACAATCCGTAAATACGGAAAACTACGCATCTCATCGTCGTCATCACGTGACGTGACCACCAGGTGCCGCCTCACTAACGTAAACGTACGGGGAGTCACTCTTATCGAGCGTTTACGTTACGTGAAGAGCCGCAAAGCGTTTACGGCCCACCTACACCGATACCGGGAGTCACTCTCATGCTGATTCTACACTCACCGAAAACTGAGCGAGCGGTCCGCTTTTCCGTGACGCTTCCTATAGTTAACTATATCTTTATATTTAAAAAACGTAACGCAAGTGCGGACCGCTTGCACAGTTTTAGGTGAGTGTAGAATCAGCATCAGCGAGTCGGTTATGGTACGGATGCCGGAACCACCAGGTGACGTCATCTCACACGCTCTCGTTTCACTCCATGCGACAGAGAGAGCACTTCATGTGACGTCACTCTCTCTTACTCTAATACAACACAAACTCTTTCGCGCCTGCACAAACGTAATTTTGGTAATTTGTTTACGTTTTTTCCCTCCTTTGAGCCATTTACCCCTTGTGACTAGTATCAAAACATTAAAAATGACACTTTTTTAAATATAATTAAATAAAATATTGAGTAAATGACTTGTTCCGAGTCTTATTTTGCTCATAATTTAATCAACTTAAGAAATGAAAAAAAATATTTTCTATAGGTAATTTTTTTAGTTTAAATTTTTTTCATTTATCAAAAAATAGGTTGCTTCAAATTTTTGAATGGTAATATACATGAAACAAATTTAAGAAATATATATATATTTTATAGAATTAATTTTTTTATTTTATATAAAGATAACCTACTTATCATTGTGTTTATATATTTTCCAATATCTTTGATGTCTATTATTTTAATACATTTTTCAATAGTTTTAAATTTTAAATCCGTTTGTAAAACTTTAACTTTTGTGCAGCTAACAATTTGTAATTCGTACGAAAGTGGCGTAGTATTTTTATAGGCTGCCACGGCTATTACCCCATCGATGTGAAGAACCTAAAAATAATATAAAATATAAGAGTTTTATTAGTATAAGTCCACGAAAAATTTACTACGTTTTGGAGCATCATCGTAAATTTAGTTGAAAATTATTTCATTTCTTTATTTGTCTAAAGTTTCAGAAAATAAATAAGTAGATAATAAAATAAATAAAAAAAATAAAATAAAATAAATAAAATAAATAAAATAAATAAAATAAATAAAATAAATAAAATAAATAAAATAAATAAAATAAATAAAATAAATAAAATAAATAAAATAAATAAAATAAATAAAATAAATAAAATAAATAAAATAAATAAAATAAATAAAATAAATAAAATAAATAAAATAAATAAAATAAATAAAATAAATAAAATAAATAAAATAAATAAATTAAATAAAATAAATAAAATAAATAAAATAAATAAATTAAATAAAATAAATAAAATAAATAAAATAAATAAAATAAATAAAATAAATAAAATAAATAAAATAAATAAAATAAATAAAATAATTAATTAATTAATATTTTTAAAATAAAACTTGAAATTCTCGAATTTGACTTACATTTCTAGTTCTTATTAATGGTTCAATTTTTGGAATTTCATCTCCCCATAAAATAACGCGACATTTAATTCCTGTAAGATTATTAATTTCAAAAGCAAATAAATTGCATTCCTTTTTATATTTTGTCATCACAGCTTTTGAAGCTTCAATATTGCCAACATAACCAATAATTTCACTGTAAAATAAAAAAAATATTCACATATTGCATTTATATAAATTTTCAAAGAAAATTGTTTAAAAATATTTTTTTAACTATAATTGAGGGCCTCCATGCAATAAGGGGACGAACGTGATTTTCGTTGTCTCCTTGCGCAGCCGGCCGCGCGCCGTCCGTGGGGACTTTTACTGGCGCGCTCGTCCCCTTATTGCATGGAGGCCCTCAATTAATAGGATGACACTAAAAAACGTAAATAAAATTTAAGATTTTTTAATTTATATTTTACAATAAATTAAATTAATTTTAAATTAAAATTTGAACAAATTGAAATACATTCATGCTGCTTTCGCCGACTGTAATGCTTTGAAAAATATCAGTATCTGATACTTCTAGTTCTTCAACTTCATCCATTTTTTCATTGTTTTCACTTTCTTCCATAAATTTATCTTGTTCACATTCTTCTTTTCCTATTTCACCTTTTTCTATAAATAATGATCTTAATTCTTCCATTTTAATATGAATTTTTTAATAACGCGTTAATGCAAATTATAGTCAATGGCTGCTCAATAGCTTAAAAAATGACGATCGTCAATTTTATAATTTTTTGTGTATTCATGTCAGTGAACCCCGTAGTAAAACTTCAGTTCAGTGAAATTCTTTATTCAAAGTAAATTTCATTTAAATAACAATTATCAATCTAACATTAATGCTAATTTTCATTAAAGGTAATCTTATTTTTTAAAATATAATAATAAAACAGATTTTTCAACCTTATATTCATTAAGATTTTAATTTATATTTTTAATCTATTTTATGATAAATAGTTAATGAAAACTAAAATTATTTGAATTCAAATTTTATCAAAAACTAATTTTTATTTCTATTGCTGAGAAAACATCAAAAATATAAATTTTGTTAAATAAACATTTGTCCAAAATAAAATTTTTTCAAATAACGATTCCAAAAATGAATATTGTGTTAAATTCAAATTTAATTAAATAAAAATTTTTAAATTCCGTAAAATCTATTAAATTAAAATTTAGTAAAATGTAAATTTGTTAAAAATAACACTCTTTCAAAGTAATGATAATTTGGTTTACTAAAAAGTCTATTAAATGAATAAAAATAATTAATAATAATTAATTGTTAATTAATAATTAAATAATATTTATTAATTAATTATTCTATTAAATTCTGTTATTCTATTCTATTTTATAAATTAAACAATTTCCAATTTTTTTTAAATTATCAATTTCAATGTTTTCAAAAAAAAATCTTTTTGAAGATTGAGAATTTGTTTCTTCACTTAATCTCTTCACTTTTGTACAAGCTTTTAATAAAACTTTTAATGACTTTTTTTCACCATCAATTTTTTTAATATCTGTTGATGATGATACGTTTGAAATGGTATTTCAATAGTCAAAAATTTTATTACAAAATAATTATAAATTATTTAAATTATAAATGAATAAATATTAAAAATTAAATTATATAAAGTAATGAAAGTAAAACTAGATAAATTGAATTTCTGAAAATAATAGAAAGAAAGAGAAGATATCAATAGATAACACAATGAAAACATAAACAGGAAAAATAATAGAAAGAGAAGGTAGATATAAATACGAATTAAGAGAATTATTAATTTAATTTAAATTTAAAGTTTTTTCTTTACAAATAAGAATTTTTATAGATTATTATTTAAAGAATAAATTTATTTTATATTTTTTTTATTATTTAGAAAGTAAAATAATAAAAATTATTTTAAAAAATTGCTGAAATTAATAATAATTGGCGCGGTATCAGTTCTACCAAATTTAGTTCTATACGGGGCAACTAAGTTTAACGTATCGAGTTGCCCCGTATAGAACTAAATTTGGTAGAACTGATACCGCGCCATAATAATTAAATAAAATTATATGTTATATTAAAATAAAAATTATTTAAAAATTAATGGTAAAAGTTAAATAATTTTAAAATTATTATTTTTTGAGAAATTAAAGATTTTAGAAAAAGAAAATCAGTTAGAGAAAAATGATTGACAGGTAGACAATGGCATTGTCCTTGGCAAACGTTAGAAACGGAATTAGAGAGAGAAAAATATCTCCGTCCTTAGAAAATAATTTAAATGTAATTGGCTATTCGAAAATAGACGCCGCGAAAAATCCAAATAGAGGGAGAAATTGGCGGTAAGAAATACATGGGAGATCGCCCAGCGTAAAGTGGTAAGGGGAACTCGCGGATTTTCGCTCAATCAATTTAAAATTCCTTACACGCGCACATTTTAAATTTTACTTACCCCAGAAAATTAAGGGTAGGGACGCAACTATATAAGCCAAGTAAATGCGTGCTTCTGTCTCTTTTGTCTGAACAGTTTTAAACTGGTAAAAGCTTTCTTCTATATTTTATTATAAAGAAATTTTAGAACCTTATAATCTACAAAGTCAAGTCTTTCAAACTTGAGAAGTGCAGATTGTTAGGGGCTTTCTAACGATCTCTACCTAAACGATCTGCATCTCTGGGCGAGAAAGATAACAAGGACTAAATCGTAATTAAAAATAAAATTTATTTAAAATTGTTAATTTTGAGAAACCAATTGTTAGGGGCTCTTTAACGATTTCTACCAATACGATTGGTTCTTCTCAAGTTAGCAATTAAAATTGTCGAAGAGGAAAGTCTGTTGTCAGGAGCTTTCGAAAGATTTCTACCAACACGACTGACTATCCAAATCTACAATAAAATAAATTATTATTTATCAAAACAACAAAAAAAAATTACCAACAAACAAATCTTCAAAGTCAAGCCACGGAAAATCAATGGTCAGGGGCTTTCTAACGATCTCTACCAACACCATTGATTGTCCAAGAGTGGTTAAAAGGACAAATCGTAATTCTTGTTTAATATTCTTATATGCCATGTGCATTGCAATAGGCGATCCACATGACAATTTGAAAGATTAAACTATAGAGATGACCCTGACAACCCAAAGAAATAGCTAGAATAGGATATAATTAATTTATTCAAATTAATTATCTAGTAGGGTTTTTCAGAGATAAATCTATTGAAGTTTAATGTAAACATTATAGTTTGACAATATATTGTTGAACTATGATGTTTAATTTTTTTATACCAAGAATTGGAAATTTAGAAATAGAGTTAGGAGAAACTAACCCTTAAAGTTTTGTTAGGTAAAATATTATAATACTGTTAAAATAATTTATTTTATATTTTTTTTGTAGATTTCAAAAACTACACAAACAAATTACAAATCGATTTTTAATTGTGAGATTATCACAAAATTAAGGTGTGTTTATATTTGTTTATTTATTTATAATTATTAAGTTTAAAGTAAGTTTTATTCTATTCAGAATTGAGAAAATTAATGAGGAAAGACTCACAATCGTTTATATAAACAAAGAAAAACTATATTGTCAGATAGATTGTTCATTTACATTACTCAAATAAAAATAATTAATTCTTTTATTTATTATTATTTTCTTAGCATCAAAAACTAAATAATTATTGGAAAGATTCCTCTAATTTAGTTTGAAAAGCGACAAATAATTTAAAAATAAAAGAGAAAGAATATTGATTAAAAATTTTTAATGATTTAAAAAACCACATTTTTAGCAATAATTTCAAAAAATTATTTAAAATTTTTTTAAAATAAAAATTTAAATATCAATATTTACTTACTAATAAAATCTGTAGTAGCATAAATATTTTAGAGTGTAATTAATGGAGCTTCATTAACTTTCTGCTGCTTTATTTTTATTTTTCCCAAACAATTAATTAATGAATTTGATTGAATGAGTAATTCATAAGGTACTGATCCCTTGTTAAATATTTTTAAAACAGATTTTGCTGCAACACCATCCAAATGGATAATCTATTATAAATTTAAAATATATGTATATTATTATGTAAATAAAATGACAATAATATAGTTATAATAATAATAAAGAAATATAATGAATATAATATATAAACGATATAATAATAATCATAATTTGCATTTACTTCGTTGCAATTAATAAGAGGTAAAACTCTGTCAATTTCGTCTTCCCAAACTTTTATTTGGACTCGGGTACCACTCCCATTATTGAGAAAGAATTTATAAACTGCTTTACCGTTCTCACCGACATTTTTCACATCTTCGACTTCATCAACGTACACAATCATTTCACTGAAAAATATTAAAATCACAATCACATGTTTATAATTTCATAAAATTAATTTTTATAATTCGAAATATTACATAATAATATAACTTATCATAAATAAATATTTTCTTAATTTATAATTAAAATTTTTAAAGTAATATACAAATTTGTTGTTTTAATAAAAAAATGTTTAAAAATATTGTTTTATAAAATGATTCGCTCAAATATAAATTTAATCCCAAGAAGCCCGTAATATATCCTCAATATCAAGGTAATATTACACGTGAGATTCGTAATATAACGCTGTAATATTACAGTAATCTTACAGTGATCTTAAAATGTCCGCCTCAAGGTAATATTACCGGGAATATTACTGTAATATTAACGGTAATATTACAGTAATATTACAGACTGATTTGAGTTATTCATAAAGCATAAAAAACGTAAATCGACGCCTCCCGTTGATAAGATGCCCGTTCATTTGTCAGAATAATAAAATGCCAACTCGAGCTCAGTTCAATATGAAGCTAGTTCAATTGTCAAAATAATAAAAGGCTATCTTAGTTTCAGAATAATATAATCCTATCTCGCATTAAATTCGAATTCAAGTTTTCGTAAATTAAAAAAAAAGTTTAAGTCGATCAGAATATTAATTCATACTTTTTAATGATTAATTAGTGATTAATAATTATTAATAAAATAAGAAATAGAATAAAAAACAAATAATAAAATAAATGAAAATAAAAAATATTATTAAAAAAGAAAAAAATTAATTTAGCCTTGAATTATTTATTACTAATATTATTTTTTTTATTATAATTTTTTTATTAATTTTTTTATTTTGTTAATCATTAATTAATCATTACAAAATATTAAATAATATTCCGAACGAGTTAAAAAATTTTTATTTTACGAAAACTTGAATATTTTTAACTCGATCGGAATATTATTTAATAGTTTGTAATGATTAATTAATGATTAACAAAATAAAAAAATTAATAAAAAAATTATAATAAAAAAAATAATATTAGTAATAAATAATTCAAGGCTAAATTAATTTTTTTCTTTTTTAATAATATTTTTTATTTTCATTTATTTTATTATTTGTTTTTTATTCTATTTCTTATTTTATTAATAATTATTAATCAGTAATTAATCATTAAAAAGTATGAATTAATATTCTGATCGACTTAAACTTTTTTTTTAATTTACGAAAACTTGAATTCGAATTTAATGCGAGATAGGATTATATTATTCTGAAACTGAGATAGCCTTTTATTATTTTGACAATTGAACTAGCTTCATATTGAACTGAGCTCGAGTTGGCATTTTATTATTCTGACAAATGAACGGGCATCTTATCAACGGGAGGCGTCGAAATATATTATAAGTCAATTTGGCTTGTTGGTAAAACTCTGGACTCGTGTGTTTTGAGTTCGGGGTTCGATTCCCTGGATGGGTAGATTTTTTTCGTAAAGAAATGTTCCCATAATATTACTGTAATATTCTCTTGTAATATTACCTTAATGTTACGGTATAATATTACTGCAATATTACTGTAATATTACCTTAATATTAGCGCGTAATATTACAGTAACATTACCGGTAATATTACCTTAAGGCGGACATTTTAAGATCACTGTAAGATTACTGTAATATTACAACGTTATATTACGAATCTTACATGTAATATTACCTTGATATTGAGGTTATATTACGTGCTTCTTGGGATTAAATAAGCTGTTGTTTATAAGAAAATTGAATTAATTAGTAATAAGATTAAAAAAAATTTAGTTAAATAAAAAATCTTTAAAAAGAAAAACTTCTGTGAAATAACAGTTCAGTTAAATTATAATTTAGTTGAATAAAAAGTTATATTATTTATAAATGAAATTTGTTTTGACCTCTATGTCAGTATTTTTTGCTTTATATTATTATTACATATATATAGAATAGAATAAATAAATACAAAATGTTAATTAGAAAATTAAAAAGCAATTAAAATTTTATAACAACTAATAATAAGCTTTACATAAATTTGACTTACACCACAGAGTCGTTCTCGATTATTTCATTCAGTGTTTCATTGCTTGACAACTTTATATTATTTTTATCTTCGAATTCTATTTTTAAAGAAAAACTCACCGTTAAAGCCAGATGAAATAAAAATAGGCTATGTTATGTTGTAAAAAAAGAAAATCAACATCGCCTTGACAACCAGTGATTTTCTGATGTTTTTACTATGAACATCGCTTTTTCCAATTATTGTTATTATTATTAATATTAATTAATATAAACAAATCATCCAACGGAGTGACTGTCTTGAAATTTACAATTTTTCTAGTATACAACATTTCTTTTTTAAAAAATGATAATTAGGATTTGAATTCAAAAAATAAAATTGAAGCAAAATTTTTTTTTAATGACAATTAGGATTTGAGTTTTGAAATAAAATTTTTAGTGCAAACCCAAAACAAAACACTATAACAATGTTTTTAAAAAATTTTGATAATATTCAAAAAATTGCAATTTATAAACTTAAAATAGAATTTAACCCAGAAAAATTAAAAAATCCAAAACACCATTTTTTAATAAAGTATTTTCCAAATTTTTCAAGAACAATTTATTTTTGTGATAGATTCTGGTCGTCCAGCACGAAAAAAGTTTGTAATATTTTTAAAAAATATATTTATTTTCAAAATAATTTAATTTTTTAATAATAAAAAGAAGTTTTTAATCCAAAAATATTCAAAAATTATTATTTTTCGAAAACATTTTTCGTACGATTCAAACTTTTTCAAAGATTTTAATATTTTTAAATTTTTACTTTCAAAAATGTGCTTTTAAACGAAAAAAAATTAATTTTTGAACTTCTTGAAGTTAAAACCGGTTATTGATTTTTGAAATTGAATTGTTTTGAAAAATATACTGAAATTTACGAAAATATTATAGTTGATTATTTTTGTGCTGTTCAAGGCCTGCTTAAATACAACTTTTTATAATTAAAAAATTGATGAAAATTTTTAGAAATAAATATTTAATCAAATAAGAATTCGCTTAAATAAAATTCTTTAAAAAGAAACTTTTGTTAAATGAAAAATCAAATTAATCCATTCAGTGCAGATGTTCTTATTTTGAATGCATTTTTATCCACTATGGAGAACAAAGATACGAGTTAATATTAACTTAAAAATTATTAAAATAAAATTTTAGCTAGAAAAATGTTGTTGAAAGTGAATTTAAATGTTTTTAATTCAAATTTCAGTTAAATAACAATTTAGTCATTAGAAAATACTTCAAAATGGCGGACTTATTTAATTTTGGTAAAAAATTTTTTTACTATTTTCAATGTAAATTATTAAAAAAAAATTATTAAATAGTATAAAAAATAAATATAATTTTGTTTCAGATAGTGAGAAAATTATAACATATAAAATTGTATTTAATATTATTTTATATATAATATATATAAATATATTTGTTTTCGACGTAAATTTAAAAATTGATTAATCACAATTTTTTAAAAAAATTTGATTAAATAATTTTAAAAATCAAATCAAAAACTTTTTGTTGGTTATATATGTCGCTATTTATAATTTCGATTAAATAAATAATCACTGATTTTAGAAACATATTAAATAAAAATTTCAATGAATAGAAAATCATATTAATGAAACTTCTGATTTAAAAATTGTTAGATTTCAAAATTCGAATCATTTAAAATTTGGTTGAATAAAAATGTGTGCAATCTAGTAGAACAGTTGTTTCCCGAAAAATATATTTTAGAAACACTTATTTGATGACAATTCGGTATCTTCTATCCTTTCTTCCTCAATTGTAAGATCACCTATTGAAAGAAGAATAAACTAATACAATAAAAATTGATTAACAAAACGTTTAAGTAATTTTACATTTAATACAATATAACATATGTACAATTAGAACATTTTACGATTGAATTTAGACAAGGTTTCTGTAATTTTATTTTTTACAATAATAAACTTTTTTTTAATTTTTTAAACTATTATTCTGAAAAATTTTTATTACTCAAATTTTAAAAAAATTTTAGAATTAAAATTATCGAAAAGTTTAAAAAACTTTTTAAAAAATGTCCAATCAAATAATTAAAAGTTTCAAAAAATAATTAAATAATTACCTCAAAAATTATTTTTGCCATTAATTCAATAAAATTTCGCCTTTCTTCAAAAATGAATAATCTCCATCATCTTTATCAATTCTTACTTCTAGTTTAAAATAAACTTCGTGATAGAACCAGCAATTTAGAAAAACGTCTTTGATTATTAATGGTGCACTTTAGCAAATACAATAATTTTTATAATCCTTGCAAGCTTAAACAAAAAATAGTAATTTTAAAATTATATATTTTTTTATTCTATATTAAAACAATCAGAAAAAATAGGTCATTCAAAATTTTTATATTTTAAAATTTCAAAATTAAAAATTTTTTCTATATAAAAAATAAAAAATTTCATTTAAATTTTTGTGTTTTAAATTTACTACAGCTATTTTTTGAAATTGATTATTAAATTTAAAATCTTTATAAATAATTTTTGTATTTTATAAATATTAAAATACATTAAAACTGTAAATTTTTAATAAATAAAAAAAATGAAATTAAAATTTTATTCATATATTAAGTGTTATGTCAATACCCGAAACTAATAAAATCAAAAAATTAATTTGTATGTTTAAAAATAAAATTTAAAATAATATATTGTAATTGTCGAACTTTATATAGATAGAAAAATTGGAAGTAGAAACTTGCATTTGTTAAAACCCTTATATTAATATTTTTCGATTCTTCAGAATAAAATTCAGAGCTTTTATGAATTAAAAGATTCAAAAAATATGATTTGGCTAGCTAAAAATTATAAAATAAATTTTTTTTGTAAAAATTGAGAATTAAAAATTAAAAAATGTTCCAAAAACGATTAAAACGGATATAAACTTGCTTTAATTTTTAAAAATTTTGAACTTTCATTGTATTGTCATATTCAGTTGTTTCCTGAAGCATCTTATTAGTGGTGAACAACGATCTTATAATATATATCTTTATTTAAATTAAAATTCATCTTTTTACTTTTTTTTATTATTGTATAAATAAAAATAATAAAGAAATGACTCGATACAATGAGGGAAAAATTGGTACTTTTTAGGTTTAAAAAATTGAATAGAAATTTTTTTTAATTATTCTTAGTGCTTTGCATAACTGTTTACCTTATTCAAAATCCTGAAATGATACAGCTATTACTCCACAAATGAAAACAAGACTAAAAATTCTTTCCTCTTATTGTTAGTAATAATTATGGTCATTTAGACAAAAGAGTCACAATTTTGATTATATAATGACCTAATTGTTTAGTTTTATTGAGACAAAATCTTGCGCTGAACTGCAATCTACCAATTTCAGGATTCTCATCATTTTTATCAAAATGTATCCAGTTGTAGCTCAAAAAAGTTAAATATCCGATAAAATATATTAAACTGTATATTGTTTGCCTGCGGTTCCTGTAAAAAATAAAAATTTTATGATTATTATATTATATTATTAATTTACAAAAAATTTAAAAAAATTACTCACTTTGAATATCCTAATATCTGCTTCTGGTTTAGGTAGTTTTTGATAATGTATAATTTCTTTGAAGACAGCATTTTCAACAATAATTTGAAATATTTTATAGAAATCATCGAAATGTCTTTAAAAAGAAAGTAAAAAATATTAAATATAATTTTTTAAAGAATCAATTTTAATATTTATAACAGAATAAAGTATTTGTGTAATATTGAAAATGTTTGTGAGATTGGCAAATAAATTTTTGGGTCAATGTCGGGTCGGTATTATATTTTAGAAACAGATTCCCAAAGATAAAAAAATTAAATATAATACTTCTCTCAGCTGACGGCAAAATTTATTTTGTCTTCTTCCCTGCCATTATGGAAAGTATGACTATCACCTTCGGTAATGTGATCAAGAATCGCAAAAGAAAACGAGCAATAAAAAAAATGGAACTTTACTTCTAGATCTCAATAGTCGCTAAATCGATAATATCTACCAGGTGTTGAGCGCCAGATTCAGAGATGAGTCGATGTCTGCATCAAACAAAACGTAAACTCAAATTGTTTCCAGAGAATCATACTTTAAACACAAAAAAAAAGAAAATCAAAGTTACCAAAAAAAGGTTTATCCATAATCATGAAACATATTTCCAAAATTTAAAATTTAAATTACTTTATTTATTCTCGATCACATAATTCTACCGGAATCCTGGTTAAACGATCTAGCTCGCGGTTGTTATTTAAACAAGAGGTGAGGGTTCGTGTTGAGAGTATTTCCACACACAAAAAAAATTAAATGTGACGCGACGCAAAGAAAGGTACCTAAGAAGGCAAAAATCGATTTTCGGATTATGATTGTTTTCGATAAACTAAAGATTGCTTTTCAATTATCTGAAGTCAAAATTAATTTTTATCTAATACTTTTCTTGTAATAACGATTTAAAGATGAATAATTCGTGCTAAGAGTTGATTCTCTTTTTCCTCACGCACACATATCTACGCTCCCCTCTCACTGTAACCATGCGCCACTTGAAGTTCGGGTCGGCATTCGGGAATTAGAGAGAGAAAGTAGAAAGAATAGAGAATACATTTAGTGCATCTCTCTTTACTTGCCGAAGACGGCCGAATACACAGACGCTAACTCGAATTAGTAGTGGGAAACGAGAGAGAGTAAGAGATATCGGAAATTCTGCGCCGCGTTCTCGCTTGTTCTTTTCCCTCTCCTGTAAAATTGCCGTTTGGCTTCTTAGGTACCTTTCTTCGCGTCGCGTCACAAATTATATCAATATATTGTTCAAAGAAATTTCTATACAATATTTGTAAGCAATTAAGATAAACATCTCGATTATAATTCAATTCCAAAAAATTAATAACGATATAATCTTTAGAAAATCGTTATAAATTCATCGCTGTCAAACTCGATCTCGATATTACTTAATAACCGAATTGTTCACAAAAAAGAAAAAATCGACATTACGAGATTTAACAGAACATTTTTCACCATTATTGTCTACCGCCACGACATACTAAAGTTAACGAAATAAACCAATGTATCGATATTGAGGCGGATATTTGTTAATCAGAGGCCCGATTTCCATCTTTATAATTACTCGAGCAAAACTAATGTGACATATTCATTTTATTACGACGGAATTCGGCTCTCTTTTTCAACAGATACATATTTCGAAAGAGTTATGACGGGAAAACAGTATTCAAACTCACCAGATGAATTCCAATATTCGAGTTTCGGACGCTACTGTACACAAGATTCCTCGTTAGACAATTCTGTTCTGGTCTCGCCGCTTCACGAGTTTTCCAAGCGTCGACAATATTTTAAAATAATAAAAATGCTGGATTCAGACCAGGAGTCAAGTCTATCAGTTTCGTCGCAGGCCCAAAGTGCTCTGTCTCGTGCCTCGTGTTTCTCGCAACGGAAGCCGGTCGCGTCGAGTCTTTCCTAACCTAACCTCAGTATCTCGCGCGCGAACGCTTTATCGTCTGGTATTAGAGGCGCGTAAACCATTCAAATTCAAAACTCATAATTGAAACGCAACTATAGTTAATCATAGAATATTATTTTTTTTTTAAATTATAATAAATAAAAATATCGGCATGTGAAAGATATTCGTTCGAATAAATTATGTTAACGGAAAATTACGTATCGAACCAAATTAAAAAAATATATATAAAATAAATATATCTACTAGAATAATTTATCGAAGATAAGTATTAATTCAGTTATTGTGACGTGTCAAAAAAATGTCACGTCACATGTTTAAATTTTAAGAATATTACTATCAATATATTTAACAATATTACTATCTATATTTTACACTGTTATAAAATTATCATCATTATTATAGGAATTCAAATTCATCATTATCATCATCATCGTTATTATTATCATTATTATCATCATTATTATCATTATATTATAATCATCATCAATATAATTATCATGACCATCATCGTTGTTATCATCATCATTATAATTATCATATCATCATTATTATTATCATGACCATCATCATCATTATCGTTATCGTTAGAAATAAAATATAGTCACTATCATTAACATTAATTATTATAAATAATAAATAAGTCATTCATTTATATATATTATAATAAAATCTATATTCCATTAAAGTATTTTATGATAAACAATATTTTTGATATATAATTTATTTGGAAATTCTAAATTTTTGACAACTGCAGAATCTAAAGTATGGATTTTAAGACATTCTTTAGATTTGACTCGAGAACAACCAACATAAATTTGACAGAGCCGAAATGCTGAAATTGGAAAAAATATTCTTATTCTATCAAATGATTGACCCTGAGATTTATTTATTGTCATTGCATATGCAAGTCTAACTGGAAATTGTCTTCTCACCATCTTAAAAGGATATGTCGTCGATTGAGGGCAGAAACACGCCAATGCAGGCGAATGTTGAGAAACATGACAATCTAAAAAATATTAGGGAAACCTGCCATTCCAGTCAAGATTTCAAAAACATGCCATTTCAGATGTAAAATTTTTGTTGATTGTTTTAGGTTGGTTATACTTTCTTGAGAATGTTATATTATAGTTAACAAAATTTTATTCTTGAAATCAATATTAAAAATTAAGAAAAGTATAATTATTAATAATAAAATTATTAAAAGTTCTACCGACTTAACCATCAATATTCAACAAAATATTAATTATTTTGACTCATCAATTTTTCGCTTACAGTGTTACCAACCTAAAACAATCAACAAAAATTTGACATCTGAGATGGCATGTTTTTGAAATCTTCACACATACATATAGAAATGGACCGCTCACGGGGAGACGGGATATGGATGAGTGAGAGAGAGAGAAAATTTCAACTTATCCTATACTCTCTCTTTCTAGCAAAATTTGATTGGTTAAAGCATTTTGTAACGTCAGCGCTCCAGGGCTGCGCTTTGTAGCAATAGTACCTTGTACATGTATCTATGGTATCTTCCAAAGATACACGTGTGAAAAATGTTGATTTAATTTTTGATTGTAAATAAGTGATTTTTAGAAATAATGGTGGTAAAGTGTTGTTATTGTCATTGGTCCTATAACAAGGACAATGGATCTGTAATTTTTCATAGGTGAGTTAAAAATTTTATGTTAAAAATTGATTGAAAACTACAAATGGTTTACATAACCTCATAACCTTTTTATAAAAAATTAAAATATTTCAAAAATTTAAAACTTTAATATTTGTACTTATTTTAATTCTGTAAGAAAAAATTAAAAATGAAAATAGTTTAAAAAATTTAATAATTTAAAATTTTAATATTTGTACCTATTTAAATTTCTTTTTATAAAATTACTTTTCACCGAAAAAATTCCATATTTCTTTTTCTACATTTACAAAATTCAACCATGGGTCCACTGATTCCTTCAAACGTCCCTGCTTTAGAAAGAGAGAATGTGGGATAAGTCGTAGCATTATAATCTTCTAGAACTTTTTGTTCTTTATAATTATTCCATAAATCAACTTCATTTACAGGTATTCCAAATACACATATGTAAGCAAATAGGCGACAAAGTTCTTTAGGAAATTTCATACTTACAGCTTCATTTAAACAATTATCCCATTCATTATCATCTATCATTAACCACTTGAGCGTCATGGCGTTCCAACTGGCGTCGTGCGTGGCAGTGACAGAAGCGTCAAAAATGCATAAATGGCGTTCCTACTTGAATTCAATTTGTAAAGTCTGTAGACATAATTAACTAACTATAACTTACTTTTTATATTTTTTGAGATTAAGCAAGACGTATGTGATACGAAAAAATTATTTTTTTAAACATTCAAACAGTTTTTTTGAAATTTAAAGTCGACAATTTTTGGTACTTTTTGCGAATGGCGTTCTAACATTTACTCAATAAAAATATATTTCTGCTTCCAAAAACTGTGCAAACCACCCAAATCTTGTTACTCGGGGATATTCGGGATCGCTGAACATGAATTTGATGTTAAATTGACAATTTGACAGTTGACAGCTGTCAATTCAGTTGACAACTTCTATAAAAAACAATTATTTTTTATGAAAACAACTGTATAAGGGTTTTCGGGGTCGCTGATTACGAATATGAGATCAAATTGACAATTTGACAGTTGACAGCTGTCAATTTAACTGTCAACTTCTATAAAAGACAATTATTTTTTATGAAAATAACTGTATAAAGGTTTTTGGGGTCGCTGATTACGAATATGAGATCAAATTGACAATTTGACAGTTGACAGCTGTCAATTCAACTGTCAACTTCTATAAAAAACAATTATTTTTTATGAAAATGACTGTATAAGGCTTTTCGGGGTCTCTGATTACGAATATGAGATCAATTTGACAGTTGACCACATATTCGTATTCAGCGACCTCGAAAACCCTTATACTATTATATTCATTAAAATTAATCACTTTTTATAAATTTGACAGTTGATTTGACAGCTGTCAAATTGTCAATTTGATCTCATATTCGTAATCAGAGACCCCGAAAAGCCTTATACAGTCATTTTCATAAAAAATAATTGTTTTTTATAGAAGTTGACAGTTGAATTGACAGCTATCAACTTTTAAATTGTCAATTTGATCTCATATTCGTAATCAGCGACCCCAAAAACCTTTATACAGTTATTTTCATAAAAAATAATTGTCTTTTATAGAAGTTGACAGTTAAATTGACAGCTGTCTACTGTCAAATTGTCAATTTGATCTCATATTCGTAATCAGCGACCCCGAAAACCCTTATACAGTTATTTTCATAAAAAATAATCGTTTTTGCTTCCTCGTGGAGGAAGCTATGTAGTCCTTTCGTTTATAAACTTTTTAAAAATGGTGAAAACAAATTTTCCTCTATATAGAAACATGTTATATGAGATCCTGATCAATTGTCCGGATGTATGTATGTGTGTGTGTATGTGTGTGTATGTGTGTGTGTGTGTGTGTGTATGTGTGTGTGGATCGTTTTTGTGAACACGATATCTTTAACAGGTTTTAATGGATTTGGATAAAATTTGGTAGGCTTATTTAACACATTAATCTCTCAAAAATGACGAGAGGATTTTTAAAAATACCCCAAAAAAAAAATTTTATCGTCTTTTTTCCAAAAATTTTTTTTTAATTGAAAAAATTTTTAAATCGAAAAATTTAAGGTAATATATAATATAATCGTCTTCTTTATGTCAAGATGAATCGATTGATATATATAAAGTATAGATTTGATTGAAATTTAAAGAATTAAAGAAAGTTAAAAAATCAAAATTTCTCATTTTAGCTAAAAAATGATGTGTTTATTTAAATTCATGTTTATATATGAAATAATTTTATTCCCTGCATTGAAACGAATTGGTTGGTATATATAAAGTATAGATTTGATTTAAAATTTGAGAATTAATAAAAATTGAAAAATCGAAAATTCATATTTTAGCTAAAAAATTTTGTGTTTTTTTAAAATTCAAGTTGATGAATAAAATAATTGTATTCCTTGCATTAAAACGAATCGATTCGTATATATAAAGTTTATGTTACACTCAAAATTAATTAAAATTTTCTTTATTTTTCAAAAAATTTAATTAATTTAAAACATTTTTAACTCGAAATTTTTTAAATCAATCAATTGAATTGGACAAATTCATTGCTTCCTTCACGAGGAAGCGAATTTTTTGCTTCACACAATGAGGAAGCATAATGTTTATGAAATAAACATAAAGGACCCCCTCCTTGTTTATAGAAGTTGACAACTGAATTGACAGCTGTCAACTGTCAAATTGTCAATTTGGCATCAAATTCATGTTCAGCGATCCCGAAAATCCCCGAGTAACAAGATTTGGGTGGTTTGCACAGTTTTTGGAAGCAGAAATATAATTTTATTGAGTAAATGTTAGAACGCCATTCGCAAAAAGTACCAAAAATTGTCGACTTTAAATTTCGAAAAAACTGTTTGAATGTTTAAAAAAATAATTTTTTCGTGTCACATACGTCTTGCTTAATCTCAAAAAATATAAAAAGTAAGTTATAGTTAGTTAATTATGTCTACAGACTTTACAAATTGACTTTACAAATTTATGCATTTTTGACGCTTCTGTCACTGCCACGCACGACGCCAGTTGAAACGCCATGACGCTCAAGTGGTTAAATTTCTTGCTGCTTCTGCAAGAGTATTATATATAATACCTTCATATGTTCTTACATCTTCAAACGATTTTTTACATAAAGTAATAAAACTCTCAAAAAATACCTTTCAATATCTTTTGGACTTACGAAATACATACGACAAATTATAGGTTTATTAATTTTCGTTCTTTTCTTCCAACTTTTTGTCAAGTCATCAAATACATACTCATGTGGAATATCTGAATACAAATACTTACGCGCCTCTAGATCTTCTCTGTTTAACTTGAACCATGCTGTTAATGTCGTATCTTTAAAATTTTTAAATGCGTTTTCTTCTAATCCTTCCTTAAAGCATATTGATTGTTGATTAGGTAAATGTACAGCTAATCTCTTAATTGCATGTGATTATTCATGCATTTTAAATTCATATAATCTGTGCATAGCTTCTGGAGGACATATATAACGTGTATTCAAGTAATGTTGAAGTTCATCATATTGCATTTCTTGATTACTATCCATATAACATATTATTGCACAATCGTGACCTTTGAAGCAATATTTAAATAAATATTTAAACCCACCTGTACTACCACATGGTACTGGACAAATATGACATTGAAATTTTATACTTAAATATGGATTGTATGGTACAATCATCGAATTATCTGCAGTGCATTTAACTGAACCATCTTTATTATAAAAAATTATTTTCTTTCCATCATTTCTTCGACAGCATTCCGGATAATTCTTAGAATCAAAATTAGTTCCTGAACAAAATGGCTTTGGATAATGTTTTGTACAAACTTTCTTCTCAGGATCCATGCAAGGAGAATTCATATTTTGTTTTCCGCAAGGCCCATGAATCCACAGTACAATTCCGCTCGAAGCTTTTTTTGCTGTAAACGAATATACTTTAATCGCTCACCTTCTACTTTTGACCAGATATCTACAATAAATTGTTGAGTTAATTTTCCTGATCTTAAAAATATATTAAAACCTTTTCTATATGCAAGGCGAAACATATAATACTGTAAGGCAGTAATATTACGAGAACCTTGAGTATTCTTGAGGTTTACAGTCCATCCAGGATCACCATAAGGAAATATCAAAGGATACGTCATAGGATCAACATTTGCACTAACAATAAAACTGGATATTGGAATGCTTTTTGAATTTTTTGGGTGTATACATATATCTCGCTCCATTGGAGGTTCACCATCTTCACTAACAAATATTAATGCCACTTCATTACAATGCGGAACATTGAATGTTTTCTGATTTAATGATCTGTCCCGTTTAATCCACATTTCAATATTTCTCAGCGGCTGCTTTAAGGACTCAGCTAGTTTTTCTTCTTTAATCTCAAAGTCACGCATTTTTTTAAATGCTTCAGCAAATGGATTAATTTTTCGTAGTAAAGTATCTATTTCATTCAATAATTTCGGTAATAATTTACTATTGAATTTATTGTTTAGTCTTTCATGTACAGCTTCACTTGAATCAATTATGTATAACTGACCATATTTACGTCTCTCATCATCATTTGGATGCAAAGCGTATGTATTGTGATATACTTGTCCATGTATGCGAAAAACATAAGGCTCATTTCCTTTTGGAATTTCCAGTTGAGCTCCCATACTGGCAAAAGCAAATGCACTGTTATACATTCGAATATTTTCTCTATAATTTTTACCTTCAGAGCTGGAGTCGCATAAAATTTTTATTAATTCATCGGGATAGGGAGTTAAGACATTCAATTATATTTTCCCCTTATGACAACAATTACTGAACTTGCCATCTGACGGTTTTCCACACATAAAATTTAACGAACCGCAAAACTTACACTCAACATTCATCAAACCTAAATAATTTGTTGGTACTTGATTTTCATCGAAATTTTCGAAAGACACAATTCCAGCTCCTAATGTTTCTAATCTAATACTATTTTTCTTATTGTTCTTACTTCTTAAATTTTTTTCCTGGCGCTCTTTCTTGTCAATTTTTGTTTCCAATGATAAATTTTTTTTTTGACTTAACAGATTTCTTTTTTGACGTTCTTTTTTTTCATCTTCCGTTTCTAACAATAATTTCTTCCTTTTACGTATTACATCTTTTTCTTTTGTCTCATCTTTATTTTCAACTTTCGTTTCTCGATATTTGCGTTTATTCTGTTTATCCTTCTCTTGTCTGTTTTCTTTTTGTTCCTTCGATTCTTCAAGTCTTGCTTTCCTTTTTCTCTCTTTATTTTTTATAGAACGAAGTATTTTTCTCATTTTCTTTACACAGGGCACTTTTGATCACTAAATGGTCAGTTGATGAAATATTGTTTACATTATTTGGAGTGACGTCGTTAGACTGATAGAAAGATTTTGATTTTTCACACCGTAATTCATTAGCTCGATTTTTAAAAAGACATTGCCAATCACACTCAACAATTGAGTTCCTAATGCTACATGTTCTTATTGCCAGAAAAGGAGCTAGGTGATTATTTTTAAACATTAAACCTAAATGCTGTCTCATTTCACTATGAATGAAATCAAGGGTATTCGGTATCAAATTAAAATTTAAACATGTTGCAATTGCTATTGCAAATATACCACAATCAATACCATTTGGTTGTTGATGAACTGCTGAAAAAACTACTACTGGTTTGAAAGGATATAATCTAATTAGTTTTTTTTTTGATCCTCATTTAAACAACCTTTATTAAGACTATCATAAATATAAAGTCTTAATCCATCATAATAAGTGCAAATCCAATGACCAAGATTACAAGAACCACTAAAAAGTATTTGAATATGCTTTTGATTTCTTTCGATAGGAATAATGTAATCAAGCATATTTAAATACAAAGTACTTTGCATATTAAAAAGTGAATTTGATTCTCTTCGCAACAGTTTTTGAAATTCAAACATGTGATTATCATTTAGCATTTCACCTTCAGTATCTATTATTTTAAAATCTGCATCACCTTTCTCTGTTAAACATGGTTTTCTTCATCAAATTTATAGCTACAAGCGAAAACGTACCTCGACAAAAATCTTCAATTTGCACCTTCCTGGCAAAAAATTATATACACATAACTAATAAATATAAAAGTTAAACATGGTTTGTTAGTATCAAGTATTCTCTGAATTGAGAAAAGATATCGGGCTGTAGTTTTCAGGGATGGGAGAGAAGCGTACAAGAAAGCGCGCTCTCCTCGGTTCAAAAGATAATATTTCGCGAAAATATTAAAAATAACAGTTATAAAAATCTCATTTTTAAAGGAATTTAAAAAGGAACATGGCGGCGGGATCATAGACGTCGTATGAGTGTATTGTGTGCCCAGGAAGTGTCACCATATTGCCAACTGGCGGCAGTTGAGTCAACTAAAAATGCATCAATTTGCCATTAAATAGTCCTTTTTCGACCGACAGGGAACCTTATAATCGCATATCTGTGTTTTTGAAAATTTCTTTTTAAAGTCAATAATTTTTAAAGCTAATTAGTATCGAAAAGTGTGTAAGACCCTAAAAACCGTGCTCTACATGTTTAAGTTTTAAAATGGTAAATCAAGTTTTTTTTAAATTGATAAAACAGTAAAATATAGGCATACCTAATCTAAATATTTTTTCAACGAAAATTTCAAAATTACTCTTTGCTCGACACTTGTTATTCAGCGATTTTGAGATGGAAGAAATTGTTAAACGTCATGAATTTCACTTGAAAATTTTTACTTTGGAATTTTTTGGTGTCTGATTACACAGGCACACAAAAAATAAAAAGCTGTTTGGCCGAGACACTACACTAGTCTATTTCAATGTATTTTTTCACGCTGAATGCGAATCCGAAGTCAGAATTATCAGATTGGCTCAAATTTTGAAGATCATTTCAAAGAACTGATTTTGAGTATTTTGAGTTTTTTGTTACTTGCGTTTTTTTGCAATTATCTCAAAAATTTGAGCGAATCTAACAATTCTGACTTTGGATTCGGATTCAGCGACAAGAAATACATGGAATTACACTATCGCCGTGACATTCAAAAATTTTTTAACTTTTTGATTTTATTTTCCATTCTGAGCAGTTTTTTGAGTTTATCTCAAAAATAAAAGCCAATCTGATAATTTTGACTTCGGATTCGGATTCAGCGTGAAAAAATACATTGAAATAGACTAGTGTAGTGTCTCGGCCAAACAGCTTTTTATTTTTGTGTGCCTGTGTTATGAATCTGAGTTCAATATTTAAAATTTTTTATTTCAAATTGATAATTAGCGATCCAAAAAACCCTCATGTAACAGCTTTTAAACAAAACTGATAAGTTTTTAAAAATTTGTCTGCCATATTGGATCCGTCATTTAAAATTTTTAAAAACTGTATTCAGATTTGTAATTAGCGACTCTAAAAACAATTATGCCAAGAATATTTCAAGTTTTATATTTAAATAAAACAAAAGGTGAATTTTTTCTTAAAAATGAACAATTTAAACAATTTTAATTTTTCTATATTTTTAACATTGATATTTAAAAGTATTCAAAAGAAAACAATTATTTCGTATTTAAACATTTCAAAACATTTTTCTGACGTTTTTCCTATCGGGTAAGAGGGAGCTGCGAGTATTTAGCCAAAGGGCGCTTTTTTCTTCAATACGACACTAAGCACGGTATATTCTCCGAATATCCCCTGAATACCACCGTAAAATATCCCCATGTTCTTCTCGGAAACTCAAAATGTCCGTAACATAAGAATATTCCACGATGCCATTTAGGAAATATTTGCTCAATATCACTGGAATATCCCTGAATGTCACTGTGGAATACTCCCATAAGGCGGACATTTTTATTTTTCTAAAAGATCATGGAAATATTCCACGGTGTTATTCAAGGTATATTTAGAGGATATACCGTTGTGCTTGGGAAACTTAAAAATCTTTAAAAAAAAATAAAATTAAAATTTTTTTGAATTATTTAAGTTATGATTATTTACTTAAAAGTTCTAATTATAATTTTTTTGTATATATTTAAGAATAAGTTTATTTAAAATTGTTAAAAAAAATTTTAGAAATTAAATGTCCTCTACATTTTTTGATAAAAATATTAGTTATTATCAATCAATTTTTATGAATAATTAAAAAAATATTGATAAAAAAAATATGTAAAAAATTAAATGATCTACAATTTTTGTTAAAAATATTAGTTATTATCAATCAATTTTTATCAATAATAAGGCAGTTCAACGTGTGACATAGCGTGATGTCACTTTTCAAAATGGTTGCTCGTCGGAAAACATGCAATGCATTGAAGTAAATGGAGCGAATCAGTCTTTTTAAAATAACTTTTGAAAAATTAATTTTTGAACCCAAGTGTCATTGTATAATATTTTTTATTTATCGAGATCTAATTTTTAAAATAAAAAAAATTAATTTTTTAATTGCTTCCTCATGAAGAAAGCTTTGTAGTCCATTCGTTTATAAAATTTTTAAAAATGGTTATAACGAATTTTCCTCTGTATATAGAAACATGTCATATGAGATCCTGATCAATTGTCCGGATCGTTTTTGTGTACACGATATCTTTAATAGGTTTTAATGGATTTGGATAAAATTTGGTATGCTTATTTAACACATTAATCTCTCAAAAATGAAGAGAGGATTTTTAAAAATACCCCCTAGAAAAATTTTATCCTCTTTTTTCCAAAAATTTTTTTTAAGGCCATTTGAAACATTATGACGTAGTAGTCATATGCTTTAACATAGGAATATTGTCAGCCGTCTAATTTTTAAAGTAATGAATATTTTAGTCTAGAAATTTGTGTATGTGTTTAAAATAATACCCTCTATTGATCTTGGGTGCAGGTTATTCGATATTTTATCTGAAAAGGTGTTTTTAAAGAAATTAAAAAGTACATACAAAGGCATACAAATGAGTGCGCCAGATTGCCTATCGCAAGGCGTTTCAGCCATTTGATGAGCATTGCAAATGATGAAAATGCTTGAATAGTTGCTTAATTATTCAATTAAATTCAAGCAATTATAAATAAAATAAAAACAGTTAAATTAGAGGATGAGGAAAAGTTTCACGCAATATTACTCGACATATAGGGTGTTGTTGCAATGTAAATAAAAAAATGTTGAGCTGATGAATTATTTAATTAATTAATTTTACAGGTTTTATATTGCAGGTAAGGGTATAATTTCATTTTTAAATACAAAAATATTTAATCTAATACTATTTAATAAATTTGATTATTTGTTCACATGTTTTGATGACATAGAGTATAATCGCTTGCCGTTAGCTGGCTCCCTCGCGTAGGTGGTCATTGACATAAGTTGAGACAAAATGTATAAGGGTCAACGCACAATAGTTTCCTTAACGAGATGCATGCGTTAGAAAAAGAACAGAGATATATTTGTATCCATTTCTATATCTTTTAAACCACGTTCGCAAACCAATTTTGTGCGTTGGACCATAGGGGTATATATTCGTAGAAAAATTTGTATATTTTGACAGAATATCCTGATGTTTGCAGTATTGAAATTGATTTTGAAAATGTTGATTATATTATTTAGTTTTTAATTGACTCTTGAAAAATTCAACATAAATGTTTTTTGAGGTTAACTCAAAAACACAGCAAAATGTCATCTTCTATGTATATATTATTATGTTTGTTGTCCCTCCAGAGATCCAGCTGATCGTTTTTGGTCTAAGCAAAATTGAGTCGGGTACGCAAGTCGTATACGGGATATGTAAGTTCCCGCAACCTTCTTTAATTGTGCGTTGAAAAAATGGTTCCGCCAATGTATCGCGCAACCGTTTTTCAACGCCCAATTAAAGACAGTTGCGGGAACTTACATGTCCCATATACGACTCAGTTGTTTTTAGGCCATTTGCCATATTTGAAAATGAATCATTTTGCAAATACAGATTGGCTGCCTGCCGATCGGCAACCGAGCTGTGCTTGCACCTTTAGGCATTTTTAAAATTAAGATATATAATTTAATTATAATTTTTAACGTATATTACGTAGAAAATATATCATGCGTTAAAAACATCGAATCACGCGTCTCTGCACGACCATGATTCGCACTGAGGTTGGTTTTTTCCAACGCACAAAATTGGTTTGCGAACGAGGTTTAAAAGATATAGAAATGGATACAAATATATCTCTGTTCTTTTTCTAACGCATGCATCTCGTTAAGGAAACTATTGTGCGTTGACCCTTATACATTTTGTCTCAACTTATGTCAATGACCACCCACACGAGGGAGCCAGCTAACGGCAAGCGATTATACTCTATGCCATCAAAACATGTGAACAAATAATCAAATTTATTAAATAGTATTAGATTAAATATTTTTGTATTTAAAAATGAAATTATACACTTACCTGCAATATAAAACCTGAAAAATTAATTAATTAAATAATTCATCAGCTCAAAATTTTTTTTTTATTTACACTGCAACAACACCCTATATATCGAGTAATATTGTCGAGTCAAATGCTGACTACGGGTTAACAAAATACTTAACCTATAAATTTAACTGTTTTTATTTTATTTATAATTGCTTGTATTTAATTGAATAATTAAGCAACTATTCAAGCATTTTTATCATTTGCAATGCTCATCAAATGGCTGAAACGCCTTGCGATAGGCAATCTGGCGCACTCATTTGTATGCCTTTGTATGTACTTTTTAATTTCTTTAAAAACACCTTTTCTGATAAAATATCAAATAACCTGCACCCAAGATCAATAGAGGGTATTATTTTAAATACATACACAAATTTCTAGACTAAAATATTCATTACTTTAAAAATTAGACGGCTAACAATATTCCCATGTTAAAGCATATGACTACTACGTCATAATGTTTCAAATGGCCTTAATTGAAAAAAATTTTTGAATCGAAAAATTTAAGGTAATATATAATATAATCGTCTTCCTTACGTCAAGATGAATCGATTTATATATATATAAAGTATATATTTGATTGAAATTTAAAGAATTATTGAAAGTTGAAAAATCAAAAATTCACATTTTAGCTAAAAAATGTTGTATTTATTTAAATTGATTATTATATATGAAATAATTGTATTCCCTGCATAAAAACGAATTGGTTGGTATATATAAATTTGAGGATTAATAAAAATTAAAAAATCGAAAATTCGTATTTGAGCTAAAAAATTTTGTTTTTTTTTTTAAATTCAAGTTAATGAATAAAATAATTGTATTCCTTGCATTGAAACGAATCGATTCGCATATATAAAGTATGTATTACACTCAAAATTAATTAAAATTTTCTTAACTTTTCAAAAAATTTAATTAATTTAAAACAGTTTTCAACTCGAAATTTTTTTAATCAATCAATTGAATTGGACAAATTCATCTCATCCTCCACGAGGAAGCAAATTTTTTGCTTCACACAATGAGGAAGCAAAATGTTTATGAAATAAACATAAAGAACCCCTTCCTTGTTTTTATTTATTATAATATACATATATATAATTTTATTAATTTTTTAATTTTATTATTTTAAAAAATTGATCTCGATAAATAAAAAATATTTTATAATTACACTTGGGTTCAAAAATTAATTTTTCAAAAGTTATTTAAAAAAAAATGATTCGCTCCATTTACTTCAATTGCATTGTATGTCCTCCGACGGGCAACCATTTTGAAAAGTGACGTCGCGCTACGTCACAAATTGAACTGCCTTAAGGCCTAAGCACAATAGAAACGTAACCGGAATCGCAATCGCAAACGGAAGAATTAGTAAGAGAAGAACAACAATATATGACTAACCTTCTCTAACTCTTTCTTCCGTTTACGATTGCTATTGCGATTACGGTTACGTTTCTATTCTGCTCAGGCCTTTATATATATTTTTCTTACAAAATTTAATTTTATCAGCAATATATTTTTATTAAAAAAATTAATTTTGATCAGTAATTTTTTTGTTAAGAAAATTTGTTAATAAAAAAAATATAATTATAATTATAATTTTTTATCAAAAATATTACTAATTAATTTTTTAATAGATAAATTACTGAATATTTTTACAAAAATTTGGATATTAAAAATTAATTTTTAAACATATTTTATAAATCTGTTATTGCAAAAAATATTTTTTCAAAAAAATTAAATCATTAAAAATTAAATAATTTATAATTAATAAAAATAATAATTAATCAACCAAAAACGCAAATAATTGAATTAACTAAAATTATATATTAAAAAAGTATATATAACAATTAATAAATTAAAAAATATTTAAA
The DNA here is from genome assembly GCF_019393585.1 of Leptopilina boulardi. Taxonomy (NCBI): domain Eukaryota; kingdom Metazoa; phylum Arthropoda; class Insecta; order Hymenoptera; family Figitidae; genus Leptopilina; species Leptopilina boulardi. Next base: position 270,939 of record NW_026137773.1, read on the forward strand.
GACTTTGCTTAAAATATAAAACAAAAAGTTTTTTGTTTTTTGAATTTTCAACTTAAATGGAAAATTGGAAGCTAATTGAAAAATTATTAAAAACAAACAATTTATTTTCATATAAAAAAATTTTCCATTTTTAAATAAAAAAAATTATCATATGAAAAAAAATTTCATTTTTTAATTAAAAAGTTTACAGATGACAATAATAATAATAAAAAAATTATTAATTAATTAATAATAATACTAATAATTTAATAATAATATAAATTGATAAATAATAATTTATTTATAAAATAATAATATGTAAATAATAAAAAAACTAAAATATTAATATTTGTGTAAATATAAATTATTATTATTATTATTAAATCAAAATATAAAAAATAATAATATGATAATTTATAAATTACGTATAATAATTTTGTATAATTATAATATATAATACAAAACTTACCTTTTTATAAATATCAAGAAGGAAACTAAAATGCAGTCGATGAACAATATAGTTTTTTCAAACTGTCACTATTAGTTATTTAATAATAATCAAGATAATCACATTGAATACAAATCCCACGCGTTAACCATAAAATGTTACGAAATCGAGAATTGTCAAAACTTTTAGAAAAAAAGAAACGCAAAAACGGCTAAATTCAGGCGTGGACAGACGGAATGAATGAATGAAAACTAAAATTATTATAGTTAATAATAATAATAATTACATAATTTTGTGCTAAGCGCGTTGTGATATAACAATTATGGAACATTGTTTTTTCTTATTTTTGAAATTTCACTGGATTCTATAATACTGTTGCATATATATGTATATATATATATATATATATGGGACGTTCCACGTCAAACGAAACAGAGCTCTAGCCAAAAATTGGCTTGATAAAAAAAATCGTTTAAGGGCTGAAAAAACTTGTACACTCTTATACTTTCGAAAGCAGATGGGCGATTTCAGAAATTCAATATGGCGGCGCCTGTAGATGTGATATAAGTCATCAATGTCACGATTAGACAAATACAAACATGAATAAAATTTCCAAAATTAATTAAATTGAATCAAAAAATACACTTTCAAGCATTTTTGGGGTCGCTGAATACGAATCTGAAGTCAGATTTTAAAAATTCAAAATGGCGGATCCAAAATGGTGGTCGATTTTTAAAAATTTAATATTTTTCCTCGAAATTTGCTACTTGGGGGTTTTCGGGGTCGTAGAATACGAATCTGAAGTCAGATTTTAAAAATTCAAAATGGCGGATCCCAAATGGTGGTCCATTTTTGTTAAAACTCAATTTTTTTCTCAAAACTGGTTACTCGGGGGTTTTTTGGGTCGTAGAATACGAATCTGAAGTCAGATTTAAAAAATTTAAAATGGAGGATCCAAAATGGTGGTAGTAACCAGTTTTGAAAAAAACGGAGTTTTAACAAAAATGGACCACCATTTGGGATCCGCCATTTTGAATTTTTTAAATCTGACTTCAGATTCGTATTCTACGACCCAAAAAACCCCCAAGTAGCAAGTTTTGAGAAAAAAAAATTGAATTTTAACAAAAATCGACCACCATTTTGGATCCGCCATTTTGAATTTTTAAAATCTGACTTCAGATTCGTATTCTACGACCCCGAAAACCCCCAAGTAGCAAGTTTCGAGGAAAAATATTAAATTTTTAAAAATCGACCACCATTTTGGATCCGCCATTTTGAATTTTTAAAATCTGACTTCAGATTCGTGTTCAGCGACCCCAAAAATGCTTAAAAGTGTATTTTTTGATTCAATTTAATTAATTTTGGAAATTTCATTCATGTTTGTATTTGTCGAATCGTGACATTGATGACTTATATCACATCTACAGGCGCCGCCATATTGAATTTCTAAAATCGCCCAACTGCTTTCGAAAGTACTAGAGTGTACAAGTTTTTTCAGCCCTTAAACAATTTTTTTTATCAAGCCAATTTTTGGCTAGAGCTCTGTTCCGTTTGACGTGGAACGTCCCATATATATATAATTTAAATTATTAAATTAAAAATAAATTTATAAAAAAATGAAATAAAAATTGTTTGTAATTTCAATTCCTCAATTAAATTATAAATTATGTAATTATTATATTATATAAAATATAAATTAAACTATAGAAAGATTCCTTTGTACATAATTATGTGCCAGCCGACATTCAATCTTATGCAAGTTACAAAAATTCATGGCATACGTTTTTAGCAGCTTGCCTGCCAGGGTTGTCATGGCAACGTGTAGGAGTAATAGAGATAGTTCATTCAAATTTGAATTTTCTCACTCTTTTGCTTCTGCACGCTTCCATGACAACTCCTGCTTCAGGCAGGCAGCCAAGAGGTAAGAGTACGCCCTTAATTTTTCTACATTATGAGTTTTCAAATTTTAAATTAAAATTTTCAAATTCAATTAAAAAGAAAATTGATTGCATTTTCAAAAAAAACAAGTTATAAATTCAGATGTTCATTACATGAACATTTTGCTTCCTCTTTACGATCAGCAAAAAAATTTGCTTCCTCGTGGAGAAAGCAAAATTTTATTGCCAAAATGTAAATTTTTGATTTTTTAACTTTCATTAATTTTTTAAATTTACCTCAAATGTATACTTCATATATATCGATCGATTCGTCTTGACGTAAGGAAAACGATTTTATTATATATAACCTTAAATTTTTCTATTTAAAAATTTTTATGATTGAAAAAAAAATTTTGGGAAAAAGACGATAAAATTTTTTTTTTGGGGTATTTTTCAAAATCCTTTGGTCAGATTTGAGATCTTAATATGATAAATGAGCCTACCAAGTTTTATCTAAATCCATTAAAACCTGTTGAAGTTATCTTCTAAACAAAAAAGGGATCCACACACACACATACATACATCCGGACAATTGATCAGGATCTGATATAACATGTTTCTATAAAGAAAAAAAATTTTTTCCGCCACTTTGAAAAGTTTTATAAACGAAAGGACTACAAAGCTTCCTCCACGAGGAAACAAAAAAATTATTCAAATAAAAGTTATAATAAGTATAAATTAATTAATATTATATATTGAAGCATTATTAACTCTCACACCGGGGATATATATTTTTATGTGTGTTTATATTTACTTTCTTATCAATCTTAGCCTTGATTTGGTTCGGTTCTGAGAAATTAATAAGTTCAAAAATGTGGTTGAAGGACCGTAAACATAAATGTTTAGATAGTAATCACCCACATTACGTAAGTTTACACAAAAGAAAGAATGACTATTGTCTAAATTTAAAGGGACAATGTATTTTCAAATTTAATTATTTGATACAATGAACACGTGCCAGCTATGTCAACAGATATGATTGTAATTATATAATGGAATAGTTTAAATTAGATCAATCCTTAAATTTATTATTTCTATAGATATATTTGAAAGAAAATATTTATTTTATTTTTAGAAAACTTGTTGCTTGTTTACCAAATTAGAGGAATCTTTCCCATAATTATTCGGTAGATCAGCTGTTTATTTTCTTATTCACTTCTACTATTATAAATGAATTAATGTCATATGTCATTTCGAAGTTGAATATTTTTACTTTACAAAAAAAACAAATGTTAATTATTAATAAAAAAATAAAATATACAATCAATCATATGGTATAATTATTTATTGTTTAAGTTTGAATAATTAATTGTGAGTTCGTTCTGAATGAAATTAAATGAAATAATCTTATTAATTAACTTAAATTTTTCACCTTTTTGTCTGATTTCTTTCTAACAAATTTGTTTTTCCTCAATTGAAATTGAAAATTAGCTCGTAGGCTTATCTATATAAAAAAAAATATAAAATAAAATTTCAACGAAATAAAAGAAATCTGTCAATTTCTATCAACTATCAAGGTCAAATTCTCTATTCCCTAAATTAGTTAATCTATCATAAGTAAATTGATCTTCCAAGTATTTTCCTTAGACTTAGATTTATTTAATAAGTTATTTATTTTACAACATATTAAAATGATTAAACTCAAATAGAAAATAAATGAAAAAGTCATTTACCTCTCTGAAAATTAGCCTAAATAAATAATTTAAGTAAATTATTTATTTCCTAAATTAACTAATTAATTGGAGGACAAGGGTTCATAATCAATTGAATCTTACACATTAACAAATTGATCGCCTATTGCAATGAATTTAAGATATATGTATCTTCAAGAGACTTACGATTTGCTTTTGTTACCACTTAAGGATCCAGATAATAAGGTGGTACTCAAAGTTATCAGAAACCCCTTAAGTCTTTCTCCATGGCTTGACTTTGTAGATTTTATAGTTTGAGTTAAAGTGATCATTCACTTTTTGTTTCTTCCACTTGCCTAATCTTGACTCTAAATATTAAATTTATAATTTATTTAAAACATTTATTTCTTATATAATTTTGAGTTGGAACGGTTGTTACACCAGCCTCTCAGATATCATATAAGATTATGTAAAAAGAAAAAAAAGATATAAATAATAAAAAATTGATATTTTAAATAATAAAAAAATTTTATATTAAACACTTGTTCTTTAATCTTTAGAACTTACTTTTATATCGTAAAATCCAATCACGAAATTATTCAATCACTCTATACAAAAACTATCTGTCAAAAATTCAATACGTAAATAATATGTATTTGCTTTGCTTGAATAAATTTTAGAGAATGCCCAAATTTGGGTCTCCTTCTCTATTTATTAACTCGAGACGGCGCTTCATCCCCCAAATTTCTCTCTATCCAATGTAGGTTTAAATTTAGTAAGTGTGTAAGAGAAATTCTGACAGCTGATTGTTGAAAATCCGCGGTTTTCCCTTCCTACCTTTCTTCGTATACTTTTACTGTATATTTCTTACCGCCAAATTTGCCCTCTAAACGCATTTTTTGCGGCGTCCTAGTTTCTTAGCCAATAGTATTTAAATTATTTTGGTAAGGACAGAGCGATTTCTCTCTTTCTAATTCCGTTGTAACGTATACAGAGAACAATGCCATTGTCCAGCTGTCAATCATTTTTCAATTATTAATATAATTTCTTTAAATCTATGATATCTTAAAAAATAATAATTTGACAATGATTTTACTTTTACCATTAATTTTTAAATAATTTTTACTTTTATGTGACATATAATTTTTACTTTATTATTATTAATTTAAGCAATTAAATAAAATAATTTGCATTATTTTAAAAAAAATGAAAGATATGGTTAATTAATTCAATTATAGTTTATATTTATTTTTAATATTGTTAATAAAAAATCTTTAAATTTGAATTAAATTAATAATTTCTTTATATTCGAAATTATATCTTTCCTCTCTTACTATTATTTTTCTCATGTATATTTCTCTATAGTGTTATCTATTAATGTTTTCTATCTCTTTTTATTATTTCTGAAATTCTATTTCTCCAGATTTAAATTTAATTCTTAATATTTCTTTTCTTTTGTTTTTATAAATAATTTGTCACTTTTCTTTAAATATTTAATTATTTTTATAACAATTTTACAAAATAAAATAATTTTTATCATTTTATTTATCAATATTTAAGTTAATGTTAAAAGGTATTTTATTTATATATTATTAATTATTTAATATAGTAATTAAACATGAAATTCATTCTTCCTATGCACTTTTACATTTTTAGAATTTCTATATTAGTGTATAGTTTAGACATTCATATACATATATATATATATACTCATTCTCCTGAGTGCAAGTGTACTCATGAAAACAGTATTTTTCTTTCTTATATTTTTCTTTACCCATGTATATATATATATACATATACCAAAATGAAACATTATATTTTTGAAATTATATCATACTCTATATTTTCCATTATTTACATTTAAATAGATTTAATCTTTTGACTATTGGAATAACTCTTCAATGCCCCCCTAAACCAATCATATTCTTTTGACATAAAAGAATTGATTTGTTTATAAAAAAGAAAAAGTTTCTCAATAGACAAACTTAAGAGAAAAAAAAACAAAAATTTTGATTACCCCCTTAATGCCCCCCTAAACGAATAAATTTATTAAATCCTACAATAAATTGATTTCTTAAAAAAAAATCAAAATTTATATTCTTTTTTTTTAAAAAATAGCTTTATTTAGCCTCCAATGGCTCTTATTCTAACATTATCTTCCTCCTCCTCCTCCTCCTCCTCTACATCCTCCTCAATTTTTTCGTCATAATTTGGAAATATTTCTATTGTTCCCGGTGCTAACTGTGCTAGATGTAGATCGATTAATTTGTCATCTACTAACCAAAGCCTGTTTAAAGTTCCGCAATTCATGTTTACGTCGTTGATTCTAGCTTTGAAATAAAATTGAAAAGTTCTATTTTGCATTAGAACACCAAATCTATCAATTGCATCTTTGTCCCAATAGATATTATTATTAGGTAAGATGTCGGTTAATGCTAATTTTGTTAGGTTTTTTTTATGTACAGAAATTTGTATATTAAGTAGAAAATATTTTCTCTAACTATGTGTAAATGGACATCGTTATCCACATCGTATACAAGAAACACGTCTTGCACTCCAGTATTAAATAGTATGAGGATTCCTCTTATGTAGGAATTATTATTTGTCTTTGCTACTACAGGCCATCCTGCGTAATTGGTTAATTCGCCTTGAAATATGAATCTATATGATTCATCATATAATGAATAGAATTCATTGCATTCCGCCATTTGTTGATTATAATTTTCCTGAAATTCATCCACTCTTACTTTTATAAACGATGGACTAATAGTATTTAGTACGCTTACGTTATATTTTTTATTAACATGGAGTATTTCAGACGGATATTGCTCCATTGAGAGAACGATATCATAATCATGATTATCGTTATTCATCTTTAAAAAAGAAATCAAATTTAACTACTCAATTATTTTTATAATTTATAAAATATAATGTAAATAACAATATGGAAAATAGAAGGAAGAGAAAGAAGAGAAGAAAAAAAATAACAATAACAAGATACTATATACTATCCAGTGACACCCAAAATCACTCACGACGCAAAGAGAAAATAAAGATAAGAAAGGAAAAAAAAATTTTTTCTCTTATTGATTTTTAATTCGTAGATTTATTATTTTTTACACTTTTATTTAATTTATTGACTAAGCGAATAAATCGAATTACTTTCCGTTGGTATAGTAGCTGTGTGGTGATAAGTCATGCTCATGTCAGCCATTACGGTTGTTATTATGCACCTGTCACAAAAACTGTAGCGTTATTTGAAAAACACGCGTTTTTCCAAAAATAATTTCATCTTTCGGACAGTGTTGAAAAGGTTTATAATTTATATAAAAAAAACCAGGTGAGTGTTTTCTGAAGTGAAATTTATCGCTGAATACAAATCTGGTATTATTTTGGCAATATTTTTTATATTTACTTAGTTGGGGGGAAATGTAGTGCACTCGGTTGGGGGAAATGTAGTGCAACTGACGGAGTGTCATTAGTATGTATTTTTTTTGTTTATTTATGCTTCTCGCGTCATTTCAAATATATGTGTAATATTCAGAGCGATCCTTACCTAACATGTTTTGAAACTACGTTGAAAAATAAAATTTTTCCAAGATCGGTATTATATTATGTATTGTATTTTCAGCAAAATGCCGCGCAATCGAAAATGAAAAACACAAAAACCTAACGATGATAATATTATTAAAGCAATAGAAAGTGTCCAGGCCGGTTTCAGCGAGCGAGGCGCAGCGAAACAATTCGGGATTTCGCCACAAACTTTGCGTCAACGATTGAAAGGATGTAAAACGAAATCAGAAGCGCATTATGGTCAACAAGTGAGTAATTTGCTTGATGTAATTCTGATGGTTTTTTTCACATTGCATTTTATTTCTCAGGTATTCAATAATGAACAAGAGCAACAGCTCCGAGAATATTTGTTGAAGTCTGCAAAAATATTTTACGGCCTCACGTTGCCGCAACTTCGACAACTGGCATTTCAATTTGCGCAGGCATTGAAAGCAGCCAAATCTATCAAGAAAATCACAGCAAGTTCGTACTCAAATAATCAAGACGAACAACCAGCTGCCAGCAGAGACTGGTCTGAAGCCTTCTTAAAACGTCATCCCGATTTGACTCTGCGTCGACCCGTACCAACATCGCTCGGTCGAGCAATCGCTTTCAATGCTCACGTCGTTGGCGAGTTTTTTGATTTGTATGAAAATATCCGGCAATCACATCAATATACAGCGGCGACAGTGTGGAATATGGATGAAACTGGGCTGAACACAGTACATAAAATGAAATACGTAATAGCGCAAAAAGGTGAGCGATGTGTAGCAGCAGCTAGTTCGGGCGAACGCGGCACTAATGTGACTCTTACGATGGCTATTTCTGCCGCTGGAGAAAAAATTCCACCATTTTTCATCTTCCCAAGGATCAAAATGAATAAAGAAGAACATGCCATTAGAGTGGATACTGAGAGAACTTTGCTTATTCTTGACAATCACGAATCGCATTTGACTATTGAAGGATTAGAATTTTGTAAACGAAATAACATTGATATATTAACTCTGCCTCCACATACCAGTCACAAACTACAACCTTTAGATAAAGGTGTTTTCGGGCCATTAAAAGCATATTATGCAAATCAGTGTTCAGCATGGTTGTTTATTCACCCTAATGTTCCAATTGGAATTTAGAACTTTGCTGAACTCGTTGCTGAGCTAATCCTTAAAGGTGCCTCCTCTATGAATATAATTAGTGGATTTAAAGCAACAGGTATTTGGCCATTCAACAGAGACATATTCACAGAAGATGATTTTTTGTCGTCGTCTGTCACTGATCGTCCCTACAAAGATGATGCCAAATCAACAACATCCAATCCAGCGACAATCACCACGCAGTTGGCTGCCGAGAGGAAGATTGAAAAAATAGTGGAGAAGCATAAAAAAATGTCTGAAAAAATAGCTAAAATTACTAAAAAAGCTGCCACCAAGATTGTAGCAACACGTAAACGCGGCCGTCCAAGTAAAGCGAAGCTTCAGGAAAACGACGAGGACGTTAATGAAGTCGTCCTGAAGCACAGAACTAAACGTCCTCGTCGATAAGAAAATTTTGTATTCATGTTTACGTTTTTTTCAGATTTTAGCAGTTTCTTATTTTTTTTAAACAAATAACTATTTTTAAATTTTTTATATATTTTATGTACCTAATAGTGCTTAACTTTTTCAAATAAATTAGTTTTCTATCGTTCCTTGAATATTTTGGTGCTTTTATTGCACTTAGAATGTTGTGCACTACATTTCCCCACAAATTTTGAAACATCGAAAAAAAGTACTTTCAGTTTTTTGGCTATAGCTCAGCACCATTAATTCTTGCAAAAAAATGCAGTACAGCAAAAATGTCATCGATCAAAATCGGTTGAAAAATACGACTACGGGAGTCGTTAGAAAAACAGGGCACTACATTACCCCCTTCTACTCTAACTATTGTTTACTTAAAACACTTCACTACACTTTTTATTATAATTGTTATTAACATTATTTTTATTTTATTTATATAATGTCACTTTGTTTTAATTAGAGTTCCTATCCTGAGTTACTATCCCATATGATATATGTACCTTTTTTTATCACTTTTTTTATTTCATATGGTCCTTCATAGACTTGTAGGAATTTAGCTATTATTTTATTTTTCTTATCAGACCCATTTAGTAATTTAATTAAGTCTTTTTCACCTACTTCAAATTCAGTTAATTTGTGTGTGATATTAAATTTTTCTGATCTTTTTTTACCTTTTTTACAGATGTTATTATACGCGAGTTCTAATTTTCTTTCATAATCCATATTATTTGGAATAGCTGGAAAATCGAACCATTTTTTCCACATTCTTCTTGGCTTTTTGTTGAGCTGAAGTTCTATAGGTGTAAACTCGGTAGTTTCATGGTGAGTTTCATTGATACAATTTTCAATCATTGATATCCAATTCCACCAGGAATTATGTCTACCATTGGTAAGAGTTCTGAAAAATCTTGATAACTCCCTATGAATTCTTTAGACAATATTTCCTTGAGGATGACGTATTGACGAAAAGACAGGTTGTATCTCCTCTTCTTTGAGTTTATTAGTCCATACTTCTGAAGTAAATTGTGTTCCGTGGTCCGAAATAATTTTTTCTGGTTTTCCATATTCCTTTATATGATGTTTGAAAATTTTGTTCATTAGCGCTATTGTTGTTATTTTTCTTATGGGGTATAATTTAACGTATTTACTAAACGCATATATTGTTGATAAAATATATTTAAATCCGCCTCTTGTTGCTGGTAAAGGACCGGAAAAATCGATTGATAAAATTTCTCCCGGTTTTTTCGGTGCATAACTTCTCATTTCAGCATAATTAGTTTGATTAGAAATTTTATTTTTCTGACATGAGTCACAGCTAGCAATCCTATGCCTAATAACCTTGGAAAAATGCGGATAATAAAAATATTCATTTAACATGCGAAAAACTCTTTGTGGTCCTACATGTCCATACATTTCATGGGTTTCATCGATTAAATTGTTTATAATACTTTTTGTTATACATAATTTTTTTTATTATCCCCGCTATTAAAATATAGTATATTTTTTTCTATTAAATAACGCTTTGTTTTACCGCTTTTAACTTCTGCAATTCTTTGTTTGGAAATTGAATCTAGGTTTTGTTCTTGTGAAATATTTTTTAATTTATTTCGCAACATTGAAGATGGTGTTTTAACTAATTTATACAAAAATAATTTGCACTCATGTGAATTAATACCAATTTTGTATTCTTCATATGATGGTGCCTTACTTAGTACGTCTGCAACAATATTGTTTTTGCCTTCAACATGTTCAATGTCAAAAGTTAAAATCCTGAATTGCTAAAATCCACCTCGTTATCCTACCGCTTATTAATTTACACGTTTTTATGAACGTTAATGCCTTATGGTCCGTTTTTATAATTACATGAGTTCCTAGTATATACGATCGAAATTTCAATAAGCTCCATACTATAGCAAGTAGCTCTTTCTCTGTCGTGAAATACGTTAACTCGGCTCCTTTCAACGTTCGACTCGCGAAAGCTATAGGTACATGTTCTCCGTCCTTGTCTATTTGATACAATACGGCTCCTATCGCTACATTGTTCGCGTCTGTTTGTAAATAAAACGGTTTTGATAAGTCAGGATAACTAAGAATTGTAAATTCACAAAAAAGATTTTTAACCCGTTTGAATGCTATATTTTTTTGAATTCCACTCCCATTTATTTTTGTTTCTTAATAATTCAAGTAAAGGAACTAATTCTTGGGCATGATTTTTAGAAAATTTTGTATAAAAATTAATTAGTCCTAAAAAACCTCTTAATTCTTTTAAATTTCTGGGTCGCGGAAAATTGAGTATTGCCTTTATTTTATCAGGATCCGGTTTAATTCCAAGTGGTGTCAAAATATGCCCTAAAAATTTCAATTCCGGACGAAAAAAATGAGATTTTTCAAAGTTGATTGTCATATTATGTTCTTCTAAACGATGAAAAATTTTTTCTAAGTGATAGAGATGTTCGTCAATATTTTGTGATGTGCCCAGCATGTCGTCGATAAAAGTGATTACAAAATCGCCTATACCACATAGTACCTGATCTAACGCTCGTACCAACGCACTTGTACTTGTTTTTAAACCGAAAGGTACTACATTAAATACATAGCATTTACCTTCTATTATAAAGCCCGTATATTTTTTAGATTCTTCCGATAAACGAATTTGCCAAAAACTACTGACCAAATCTAAAGAAGACATCACTTTTACACCCGTACATCTTTGAAATAAAACTTCAGTTGTTTCCGCACGTTCATATTCATCGATTACAATTAAATTTAACTTTCGCGCATCTAAACAAAATCTAATAGTACCATCTTTTTTTAATGATATACATATTGGACTAATGTATTGCGTATTCATTTTTTTTTAAATTTTTAATTTAATAAATTTTTTTATTTCATTATTAACTTTATGACGCAATTTCATCGGAATAGGATAAGATTTTTTAAAAAATGGTTTGCTATCATCTACTTTTATTTCGTGTTCATATATTAAAATTCTACCCGGTTTTTTAGAAAAAACATTTTTATACCGTGAAATAAGTTTGTAAAATCTTTCTTTATCATTTTTGTTTAAAATAGTACATTCCGCTATTTTATTTTTAATTTCATCTTCAGTTATTTCAAATTCGAACTGTGTGTCATCATAATCATTGTTTATTTCTAAATCTTTAATTACATTTGGGGCATCTTCTAACATTTCCATTCCCGTTAAATGATTGACAATAATTTTACTAATATCTGTTACGTCCCGATCTAAGGCAAGGGTAGTTTTTATTAAATGAATAATAAGAGGGAGGTAAGGTGCTGATTCATCAAGTTGGTAAATCCTGATGTTTTATATTTATGTGGAATCGTGTCACTTTATAAGAACTAGGGTCCTTTGTTAAATAATTTTATGCACATTCCCTTTTTAATGAACAATTTATTTATTATGACGTTTGAAATATAATTTTACTTACAATATTAATAGTTGAACCTGGATTATTACAATGAATGCAACCGGCCTTACATGATTGCGTTGCAGGATTGATAACAATATTTTTGTTCTCAGTTCGTTATTTAGCACTAATGCACAAACGACTATTTAATATTATTTAAGAGTTATTTCTCGACACTGTACATTAAAACAAAAAGAAACTTGTTTCTTTAATAATCGGAAGTAACTTTCATAAAATAATATTATACGACAATTGAAATAATTGAACTAATAAAATCAATGAAAATTACCTTCGATCGTACACAAAATATAAGAAACAAGATACTTTTTAATAACACTGATTCTAAGTACAATTTTACAATTGAAGGGCCGACTCGACGATACTGTTCGGGTAGAAACTCACCGGAGTAATTTGTCGACTACCAATGATCAAGTTGCCATTTATATACTCCTTTTTTGAAATTGACTCAATCGTTGATAATCTATTTTTAATTTTTTAAGAGATATAAAGTTCACAGGGTTATTTAGTATCTGTGATTACCTATTTAAATCTTATTATTAATTATTTTATCTCGACCGAAGTTTATCAGTTTGTGACATACTTTAACAATTCTAAAAGGTGCAAAACATGTTTACCCATTATTTGCATTTTCCATTAATTATCATTATTGCATATATATTTATGTGTCTAATTATGTATTGTATTTAAAACTTTTGATGACAATATGGTATTCTGTCGTACCGATGCCTTTATGATAATTAATTGCGTTTGTCAATTATCTTACGTGTTGATAACGCATCGACTACAGCGAAGAAGAGTAATGCAACTTTTGGTCGATAATATGGATTATCGTATATAGATCTTTTCATCGAATAATGTACATATATATACGCATATACACATAAACATATATATATATATATATACATATATATATATATATATGAGAGATTCTTTTTCAATCGCCCCAGCCCAAAAAGTCAATGTTCTGGGATTGGCTTCATACTTTGGTAAATTGTTGTCCTATATGATAGTAATAAATCCCTAAAATATAAACTCATTAAAAAAATATTTGCAGAAAGTAGAGGGGGTTGAAGTTTTGACGTTAAGGGTAACATTGTCATTTTCAAATCCGTATAACTATGACAAAAGTTAATGGATTTTAATTGATCCATAATGAATTTTAATGCATTTTTCACGTACTTTTCAAAAATGTATACGAAATTTAAAAAAAAAATTTTAACCCCTTTTTTTTCAAAATGAACCCTTATTTTTCGATTTTCACCCCTTCGGGTATTTTTTTTTTTATTTTCATTGGAAAGCTGAGGTTTTTTCCCATGAGCTGTGTAAATATGAAAATGGGACAACAATAATTTTGTGAGAAACAGAATATTAAAGTAGGCGGTGCCGATAAGGGGTATACCTGGAGATCATCTTTGAGGATTTAGGTAGGCACCGCCTATTTTAATATTATGTTTCTTACAAAATTATTGTTGTCCCATTTTCATATTTACACAGCTCATGGGAAAAAACCTCAGCTTTCCAATGAAAATAAAAAAAAAAAAAATACCCGAAGGGGTGAAAATCGAAAAATAAGGGTTGATTTTGAAAAAAAAAAAGTTAAAAAATTTTTTTTTTAAATTTTGTATACATTTTTGAAAAGTACGTGAAAAATGCAATAAAATTCATTATAGATAAATTAAAATTCATTAACTTTTGTCATAGTTATACAGATTTGAAAATGACAATGTTACCATTAACGGCACCCTTATCGGCACCGCCTACTTTAATATTCTGTTTCTCACAAAATTATTGTTGTCCCATTTTCATATTTACATAGCTCATCGGAAAAAACCTCAGCTTTCCAATGAAAATAAAAAAAAAAAAAAATACCCGAAGGGGTGAAAATCGAAAAATAAGGGTTGATTTTGAAAAAAAGGGGTTAAAATTTTTTTTTTTTAATTTCGTAAACATTTTTGAAAAGTACGTGAAAAATGCATTAAAATTCATTCTGGATAAATTAAAATCCACTAACTTTTGTCATAGTTATACGGATTTGAAAATGACAATGTTACCCTTAACGTCAAAACTTCAACCACCTCTACTTTCTACAAATATTTTTTTAATGAGTTTATATTTTAGGGATTTATTACTATCATATAGGACAACAATTTACCAAAGTATGAAGCCAATCCCAGAACATTGACTTTTTGGGCTGGGGCGATTGAAAAAGAATCTCTCATATATATATATATATATATATATATGGGACGTTTCATGTCAACAGGCCCAGAGCTCCATACAAAATTCTAGTCAACGAAAATCAACTTATTACGGCTCAAAATAATCGTCAGCTCATACTGCTTTGAATTAAAAGTGGTGAATTAAAAAATTCAAAATGGCGTCCTTACTGTACCATGTTTTGCAAATTTTTTTACTAACTCAGCAAACAAATGGTGGATACAATATGGCGACCAAATTTTTTTTTAAATTATCAGATTTGTTTGAACCTTGTTACTCGGGGGTTTTTGGGGTCGCTGATTACGATTCTAAAGTCATATTTTAAAAATTTTCAAAATTCAAGATGGCTGATCGAATACGGCGGACATTTTTATTAAAATTTGATCAGATTCGCTTGAAACTTGCTACTCGGGGGTTTTTTGGGTCGCTGATTACGAATATAAAGTCAGATTTTAAAAATGTTCAACATTCAAAATGGTGAATCCAATATGGCGACCAAATTTTTTTTAAAAATTATCAGATTTGCTTGAAACTTGTTACTCGGGGATTTTTGGGGTCGATGATCACGAATCTTACGTCAACTTTTAAAATTCAGGTCACAGATCACGATTCTGATGTAAAAGTTGTTAAAAATTCAAAATGGTGGAGCCAATATGGCGGTTGAAATTGTGAAATTTGTTTGCATTTATAAACTTAAATGTAATGAGGTTAATTTTTGAGGTTAAGGTTTTTAGAGTGAAGGACAGTTTTTGAAATTCATTTTGAGAATATTTGAAAGTTTCAGTTGTGCTTAAATTGTAAAAAAATGATATAGAGGAAATTTTTATTAAGGAAAGGAAAAATTTTAAAAAAGTAATTTAAATAGTTAAAGGACGAGGTTCTTGGAGGTAAGGGTAGATTTTTCAAAATTTAATTTAAGGCTTTTTAAAAGCCTCAAATTAGCAAAAATTATAAAAGATTTATGTAGAGTAAATTTTAAAAAATATTAAATTTCTATATTAAGGTGTAGTTTTGGGGATTAAGGGTAGTATTTTGAAAAATTACTTTTATGATATTTAAGATCCTTTAAATGAAGCCTAAATTTGTATGGAAGAAAAATTTAAAACAACTAATTGAATAATGTGAAAGGGGTGGTTTATGGAGTTAAGGGTGGCGAATCCATCCAATTTTTAAATACTTTATTAACCATTTTGAAACCACCAATCTTATTTTATAATATCCAGATTCAAATTCGCAATCACCGACCCCAAAAATCCCCGAGTAACAAGTTTCAAGCAAATCTGATAATTTTAAAAAAATTTTGGTCGCTATATTGGATTCACCATTTTGAATTTTGAACATTTTTAAAATCTGACTTTATATACGTAATCAGCGACCCAAAAAACCCCGAGTAGCAAGTTTCAAGCGAATCTGATCAAATTTTAATAAAAATGTCCGCCGTATTCGATCAGCCATCTTGAATTTTTAAAATTTTTAAAATCTGACTTCAGATTCGTAATCAGCGACCCCAAAAACCCCCGAGTAACAAGGCTCAAACAAATCTGATAATTTTGAAAAAAAATTTGGTCGCCATATGGGATCCGCCATTTTGAATTTTTAAAATCTGACTTTATATTCGTAATCAGCGACCCCACAAACCCCCGAGTAGCAAGTTTCAAGCGAATCTGATCAAATTTTAATAAAAATGTCCGCCATATTGGATCCGCCATCTTGAATTTTGAAAATTTTTAAAATCTGACTTCAGATTCGTAATCATCGACCCCAAAAACATAAGAGTAACCTATTATCCAACAAGTTGCAATTATTTTCTCAAGGTAATTAATACATTTGTTTGCTGAGTTAGTAAAAAAATTTGCAAAACATGGTACAGTTAGGACGCCATTTTGAATTTTTTAATTCGCCACTTTTTATTCGAAGCAGTATGAGCTTGAAACTTGTTACTCGGGGGTTTTTGGAGTCGCTCATTACGAATCTAAAGTCAGATTTTAAAAATGTTCAAAATTCAAAATGGTGGATCCAATATGGCGACCAAAAATTTTTTTAAAATTATCAGATTTGCTTGAAACTTGTTACTCGGGGATTTTTGGGGTCGGTGATTGCGAATTTGAATCTGGATATTATAAAATAAGATTGGTGATTTCAAAATGGTTAATAAAGTATTTAAAAATTGGATGGATTCGCCACCCTTAACTCCATAAACCACCCCTTTCACATTATTCAATTAGTTGTTTTAAATTTTTCTTCCATACAAATTTAGGCTTCATTTAAAGGATCTTAAATATCATAAAAGTAATTTTTCAAAATACTACCCTTAATCCTCAAAACTACACCTTAATATAGAAATTTAATATTTTTTAAAATTTACTCTACATAAATCTTTTATAATTTTTGCTAATTTGAGGCTTTTAAATAGCCTTAAATTAAATTTTGAAAAATCTACCCTTACCTCCAAGAACCTCGTCCTTTAAATATTTAAATTACTTTTTTAAAATTTTTCCTTTCCTTAATAAAAATTTCCTCTATATCATTTTTTTACAATTTAAACACAACTGAAACTTTCAAATATTCTCAAATTGAATTTCAAAAACTGTCCTTCACTCGAAAAACCTTAACCTCAAAAATCAACCTCATTACATTTAAGTTTATAAATGCAAACACATTTTACAATTTCAACCGCCATATTGGCTCCACCATTTTGAATTTTTAACAACTTTTACATCAGAATCGTGATCTGTGACCTGATTTTTAAAAGTTGACGTAAGATTCGTGTTCATCGACCCTAAAAATCGCCGAGTAACAAGTTTCAAGCAAATCTGATAATTTTTAAAAAAATTTTGGTCGCTATATTGGATTCACCATTTTGAATTTTGAACATTTTTAAAATCTGACTTTATATACGTAATCAGCGACCCAAAAAACCCCGAGTAGCAAGTTTCAAGCGAATCTGATCAAATTTTAATAAAAATGTCCGCCGTATTCGATCAGCCATCTTGAATTTTAAAAATTTTTAAAATATGACTTTAGAATCGCAATCAGCGACCCCAAAAACCCCCGAGTAACAAGGCTCAAACAAATCTGATAATTTTGAAAAAAAATTTGGTCGCCATATTGGATCCGCCATTTTGAATTTTTAAAATCTGACTTTATATTCGTAATCAGCGACCCCACAAACCCCCGAGTAGCAAGTTTCAAGCGAATCTGATCAAATTTTAATAAAAATGTCCGCCATATTGGATCCGCCATCTTGAATTTTGAAAATTTTTAAAATCTGACTTCAGATTCGTAATCATCGACCCCAAAAACATAAGAGTAACCCATTATTCAACAAGTTGCAATTATTTTCTCAAGGTAATTAATACATTTGTTTGCTGAGTTAGTAAAAAAATTTGCAAAACATGGTACAGTAAGGACGCCATTTTGAATTTTTTAATTCGCCACTTTTTATTCGAAGCAGTATGAGCTGACGATTATTTTGAGCCGTAATAAGTTGATTTTCGTTAATTAGAATTTTGGATGGAGCTCTGGGCCGGTTGACGTGAAACGTCCCATATATATAAAATGGCTGATCCAATATGGCGGATGTAACGAGTTTAATTTTAAAAATTCATCGGATTCAGTTAAGACTCGTTACTCTGGGGTTTTTGGGGTCGCTGATTCCGAATATGAAGTTAGATTTTCAAAATGCAAATTCAAAATCCTCTTATTCAAGGGCAATTCGAATTGGACGACAAAAGCGTATACTCTGAGGAGTAGGATTTGTCCATGTTAATTCATTTCGCCTACAGTTCTTTAGTTGTATAATAATTATGCTACTAACAAACAGAGATTGCACAGCATTTGGATATTCATTCGGTGAGTTTTGGCATTTTTGTTGTGGATTCACAAGTCCTGATGAACTATCAAATCCTAAAGTGACTAATTACTCTAAATTAAGCAAATCTCTTTTATCCCAATCACAAGCAATGGATTCGCATAAACGTTCAGAGGTTTTGTTTAACTAGTCTGCTAGAGGTATAAAAATTTCAGTTTTAGATGAATAATAATTAAGAGGCTTGCAATCAATCATAGATTTTTGTACTTCTGTGTAACATGGATAAATAGAACTATTTCTTGTTTTACTATCTTGTGCTAAAGCCTCATAACTTTTTTTTTGAAAAATCAAATTCTAATTAAAAAGCTAATGCTGATTCAATTGTATGTTTAGTTACATTTGGTACTTCAGTGGTGCATAAATCATCATTTAAGTTATCTTTAGAAATAAATTTTTTTCCTCTATTTTTGCAGCTAATTTTATAGCAGGAATATTCTGTTTTGCAAAATTTAAAATTTAATTGGCTCTTCTATAGATTGTTTTTTTAGACACATTTTTCTTATCCATTTCACCTTTTTTCTACCAAGATTTAAAAGATATTTAATTTTTTAGCTCGACGGCCACGACTTTTTTAACATTTTCAGTTTTTTTCGTTTTCATACTAAGTATGTAATATTAATATTTAAAAATCTTAAATATTTGTAACTACAAATCTTTAGTAGTTAAATTGACTAGCACGATGAAAATTCAAAAAAGTGTTATTTAACGTGCAAGAACTCCCTGTACAGGTATACAAGCACGATCCCCCATGGGACACGGGGTCAAGAGTTAATACCTGACCAGCACCGATGACGCAGAATTTCTTCCAGTCACCTGCCAATTGACAATGCGACCGACCTAAGACACGATTGACACTCTTGGTGAGAGCCGGGACCTTTCCAATCCCTGGGAACTCTGCAGGTTTCCACCCGAGTTGAGTTAATGCAACTCACACACCGAATGCGAAAGACGTGTGCACAACGTGCTAACGCACGCTAACCCCAAGCGATGTGGGCTGTAATCACTGCCACCACGAATCCATACCCAATGCCTGCCGGAGACCTGAAGGTCTCCTGGGCTCCAGACACGTCCCGTGGTACCATTCTACTCAGGTATGAGTACCACTTTCCAGTATCCGGTGAAGCGGAGGCCATACTGGCGGTCGGTTACCGTTTAAATACGACAACATGCACCACATATATGCCAAAACCAACCGGAAGGTAGTGATTTCCGAAAAACTCGGAACTACTTCACGTCAAGGCAAGCGGCAACACGTGCCGAAGCCACCATCCTTTACTATTAGCCTATTGGAACATCACGATTGAACCATTCGGCATTTTGGGATGCTTATTGACCAATGTTACACAGGTTTGTTAATTGTTGGCAGCGGCGAGATTGATGCCAGAAATCTAAAGCAAACCTCCTCAGACAATAACAGTTGCAAGTATAACACTGTTACGTAATGTAACATAAATAATATTTTACAAATTCTTATAACACATAATAATAATTTAATATTTATATTTTAAATTAAAATTATAGTTATAAAAATTTTATAACAATTTTAAGCCTGGATTCTCATCCAATAGCTTGGGAATTGATTTTGGTTATTTTATCTCTATTGAATTTTCTTATAGAAAATTGAAAAATAAAGGGAATACATAAAATAAGGAGTAAAATTTGTTAGTCACAACTATATAAAGTGACGTTAACAAATTTAGGAATCAAAGGTTGAAATAATTTGGAATCACATAGGTAAAAATAATACAATTTTAAAAAATAACCGCCAGCTTTAATACGGCAGTATTCTTTGGAATTGGGAAATTGTGAAACATTTTTTAGAAAGAGAAAGAAGTTTCCAAAACGAAATAAAGTAAAGATAGTAAATATAATTTTAAAATTTACTTTTTATTTATCAATGATAATTTTCCCTGAAGATGCAAAATATATTGGATTAATCGTCCTTCGTTGATTTTTTTATGATTCGGTAATAATCGTAGAAAACTCACTGAACTTTTGAGAATTTGAAAATATAAAATTTGAATAACTTTTAGAATTTTGTTTTGAGTTGGTGTATACGAATTTGAATGTTGAAAATAACTTTTGAATGTCTTTTTATGAGTTTGAATATAGAAATTTAAAGGTTTGTCCCCACTACAAATTTTGAGTTTTGGGGTAGATTTTAAAGAAGGGAGAGATTTTTTGTAGAAAGGGAAATTTCTTGTAGGCGGAGAAGAAAGGGAGTTGAGAAAACTTGTTATTGGTTTTTCTCAAAGAAAATGGTAAAAATTCGTAAGAAAAAATGGAGAAAACTAATTTACATTTTCTTTCTATTGGGCCCCACTGACCCAACCCTTAGGGGGTTTGGAACTTGTGGGTGTTCCTTTAAGGACACAGATTTCCAAAAGTAGGGATAAAATCTCAAAGAAGGGGAGATCTTTTATATTTTGCATCTTTTTACAATTAGATTAAATTTTTGTTATAAACAATAATAATTTTTATTATAATTTGTTATTAACAATTATTATTTGACGACTAAGGTTTCACGCTTCATTAACTATTTACAAAAAAATAAGAGAAAAAACAGATTCATTATGAGTCGGAGAAATAAGAAGAAACAACATGATTTTTTAAATAAACAGATGTTGTTTTTTCTTAAAAAGATAAGAAACGTGGAAAAAATTAAATATAGAAAAAAAAATAAAGTCGGAAAAAATGACCATATGTAACAACACAGACCACCGTCCTTTACCATTACCATTACGAGAGTTCACTATCACCGTGGCTTTTGGGACGCATTCTCAATTATCCGACTCGCACGGATCGCCTTGAGGACGGACGAACAAATATTTGACTTGCATGAACGCTTCTGCACTGCCAGCCCCTAGCTGGTAACCTACGGGGGCCCTATTCTGATGCCGGGGCCGCCACGGCGGTATTTATCAAACAGCACCTTTCATATATATATATATATGCACACAAATAAATAAAACAAGTAAAGCAGATTATTTTTTAAATAATCATCCGCCAAATTAGATCCGCCATTTTGAATTTTTAAAATCTGACATCATATTCATAAGCAGCGATCCCAAAAACCCCCGTGTGCCAATTTTCATGTCAATTGGATCGATTTTTCAAAAAGTCGTCCGCGATATTGGATCCGCCATTTTAAATTTTTTTAAACTGACATTAGATTGGTAATCAGCGACCCCGAACACCCCCGAGTAACAATTTCCAAGCGAATCCAATTATTTTTTAAAATAGTTGTATTTACGGACATTGTGAGTCAATTTTTGAGTTTTACAACTTAAAAAAATCATTTTTGACAGCTAATTTAGTTTGTTGTTGTCAATATCGCTATATCTTCGTGAACTACACGGATCAAGCTTTAATTTGACTCCCAGGACAAGTCTCTATCACGTCAAGTTTGCCCGGTAAAAATTTTCAAAAACTGACAAAAACGTGATTTTTGGGTTTTTTACGCAGATTCAGGTTCAGCGCACCAAAAACTACGGGAAATGACTCCTCGATCTCTGACAACCGAAATTTTTTTTGTATCCTTGTGTAATTTTTAATATTATAATTAAAAAATTATAATTGGCTGCCATATTAAAAATATATAAATAAATATAATTAATTAAAAACAATTTTAATTTATTATAAAAATGTAATAAGATTAATAAAAAATGAAATCATTTATTCTTATAAAAATATGTAAATATTATTGTTAACTAAAAATTTTTTATAGTATATATTTTAATATTTTTTAATGTAAAAAAACTAATGCAAAATTAAAAATAATAATAATAAATAAAAGTGTAAAAAACAAAAGCTTAAGCAAAAACAACTAACTTTAAAAGTCTTTACGGACCGAAAGAATATGAAGATTATTAATGTAATAATAAAATAGTTGTCTTAAAAATGATATTTACACCTACCTAAAAATTAGGAACAACATTGCCGATAAAAAAAGTCATTAACGATTAACATTTTGCACATTAAGTAAATAAATGAAATACAATGTTTATTTTAAGATCAATAAGTAATAATAAAAGTAAAGCTTATTTATATGTTTTGATATTGATATACGCATCCTGCAATGGTATTTAGGTTGAGAACCTCCTTTCGCCTCAAGGCGCCATAGGGCTTGTATCTCGTAAACACCCCCCAAAAACCCCCGAGTAACGATTTTCAAGCGATACCGAACGATTTTTTTTAAACTCTTCCGCTATATTGGAACGGCTATTTTAAATTTTGAAAAACGAACACCGGATTCGTAATCAGCGACCCCGAAAACCCCCGAGTAACGATTTTCAAGCGAATATAATATAAGCGAATAAGTACATAAAAAAAAGTTGTCTGTGTCCGAGGGACCCAGCTAAGGCAACTACGTACATAAGAGCTATAAAATAATGTATTAGAAAGAGTTTTTCATAAAAAAATTTTTTATCTTTTTTTTTAAATGAACGTTATAGCATCAGCCTTTCCAATTTGATAACGATTTTGAAAAAAGATGTTTTAAATAGAAGTAGATGAAAAAGCAAATTGTCTGGGTCCGAGGGACCCAGCTCAGGCACGCAAAGGTTAAACCTTATTTTAAATTAATCCAATTTATTGAATAAATTATTACATTCTTTTAAAAAATAAAAATTTTAAATTATATTATATCAATTTAGTTACATTTAAATTTTATTTAAAAATTTATCCTTTAAAATATTAAAATTATTCAATCAATCAATTATTGAGGAGCAGCATGGTTTCACGAGGGGCAGATCTGTTTTGACAAATATGAGTCTTTTTTCTAATTTTGTACTTAATAACTTAGATAAGGGTTTACAAGTTGATGTGGTCTACACAGATTTTGCCAAAGCTTTTGACAAAGTTGATCATGGTATTCTCTTGGTGAAGCTTAAAGCACTAGGTTTTTCTTCTAATTTACTCAAGTGGGTTACAAGCTACCTTCAAAATAGAACTTTATCAGTACGTGTGCATTACGAGTATTCTAACATTTTTATTGCTAAAATCTGGTTTCCCACAGGGCTCTAATCTTGGACCTCTATTTTTTATACTTTTTATTAATAACATAAATTTAATATTTAAATTTTGTAAATTTTTATTATTTGCTGATGATTTGAAATTATTTATTAAAACTTTCAACGTTAGTGACTACATGCAATTACAATATGATCTTAATCAACTTCAGTCTTGGTCTGAAAAAAATTAACTTTTTCTAAATATCAGTAAATGTAAAGTAATATCATTTTCTAAAACCTCAAATATCATCATTCAAAATTATACTATAGATGGTAATAAACTTTCTAGAGTGTCCTTGATACGTGACCTTGGGATAATGATTAACGATTAATTTTCTTACATTGATCACATTACTCATACAATTAATAAGGCTACCAGAGCTTTGGGTTTCGTTATTAGGAATGTTTTCGTAATTTAGCAGCATTGAAAACTCTTTATTTTGCTCTTGTCAGGCCCATACTTGAATTTGTCTCAGTATTGTGGAGACCATATCAGGATTACCTGATAGTTGATATTGAACGTGTTCAGAATAGATTTTTGCGTTTTATAGCTGGACAAATTGGTATGCCTGTGGATTACCAGAATCATGATTACACAGATTCACGTGAGGTATTTAAAATACCATTATTATCTCAAAGATTTATGTATGCTGACTTATTATTTTTGTTCAAAATTATTAACGGTATTATTAACTGCACAGAACTTTTACTTTTATTTTGTTTTCATATACCGCAAAGATCAGCAAGACATCCACAATTATTTAATGTTTCTTTTTGCAGAAGTGACTATTTAGATAATTCTGTAATTAACAGACTACCTAGGGAGGCAAATCAGTTCAATGGTAATGTCAATCTCTTTGGTATTTCTTTAAACTTTTTCATAAGAGAACTTCGTAACCTGTATAAAATTTCTTATCTATAGTACTTTGTAGCGGGAGAAAAGTATGTCTTTTTCGACGAGCGGGAGGGAAAGTTACTTTCCCTCCCGGTGATGTTGTTATTAGGTATTACATATTAATCAAACTATGAACAATAGTGAGTCTCAAACGTCTGGTACACCACAACTAGTAACTACACTACTACCAGACACAATCATACCATCATCAATAGTATCCACACTACCGCATTTGTACTTTCGGTATACGTGTGTTAGAAAAAATAGTATGTGCAACTCGGGAGGAAAATGATTTCCACTAGTGTAGTTTGCAGTTCGAGACGTAGCGAGCGCACGAGCCGCAGGCGAAGGTTTGCGAGTGAAGACTGGCCATTGTGCATAGCGAAGCTGGGACAGCGAAGACTAGGGACAGGAGGAACAACTCGACTGTTTG
The DNA here is from genome assembly GCF_019393585.1 of Leptopilina boulardi. Classification (NCBI taxonomy): domain Eukaryota; kingdom Metazoa; phylum Arthropoda; class Insecta; order Hymenoptera; family Figitidae; genus Leptopilina; species Leptopilina boulardi. The sequence continues at coordinate 295,925 of NW_026137773.1, forward strand.
CCCACATGGAGCAGTGGGCTAGATTGTGCCAAATAACATAAAATATGTACAGTTGAGCAAGTGTTTCATAGTTAGCGCTTGAGTTGGTTTCAAGAGATTTTTTAAAGAAAAAGTAGAAAAAAGAAATCTTGTAGACAAGGTAAATCATTTTAGGTATCTTGGAAATACATTATAAATACATCCAAAAAATATGTTTTCCATTTTTATTTAATTAATTTGTATGTTAGGGTCGTTTTATGGATACCTTAGGGACATTTTTAGAACGACTCAAGGATATTCTAACCCTTAAGATAATACAAACATACTGTGGATATCCTTAGGACGTCCTAAGGACATCCCTAATTATTCCAGAGATATCCTTGGGATATCCTTAGGACGTCCTGAGGATATCCTTGGGACGTTCTAAGGATATCCACAGGATATCCTAATAATAACCGGGGAAATGATTAGGATATCCCTGGGACGTCCTAGGGACATCCTTAGATATCCCTAGGATATCCTAACCACCGCTACTTTGAATATCCTTAAAGTATCCTTAGGATATCCCTAGGATATCCAAGGGATGTTTTTGTAATATCCTAGGATATCTGGTACTGTGAGGGAAATATTGATAATTTATCTAAAGGATTAATTAAACCTCGATTATCCGACAGGCACCGGACCAGCACTATGCCGGATAATCGAAATGACTGATAATAGAGGTGCATAAATTTATTATTTTTATTTTTAACAAATTTCGTCACTAAACATTTCTGTACATAATATATTAATAATTATGTATGTAACAAAAAATCTGTCATTTTTGTTTATATAATTTTGCATCGAGAATTATTTGTCGCATATGTGCGCAGTCGACGAAAAATCATATTCCACAATTTCGTCTGTGCGTCTTTTTGAGTCACTTATAGTAGTTCGCGGAACATTGTTAATTTTACTGAAAGTAACGGCAGTTGCTCCTTTTTTAAGTGACAAATACAAAAAATCAAATTTTAGATGGCAGAAATGTCATATTTATAGAAATAAACCTGAACTTGTCGTCAAATAAAATATTATGCATTACGTAAAAAAAATTTCGAAATGAGGACAGTTGACAGAGGGCCAGATAATCGAGGTTCCACTGTAATACTTTTGATCGAAAAACAAAACTCGGTGCACAACTCCCACTCTCCCCTATATATTCTTATTTTAAGAATTATTTATGGTGAGTTTAAGTATAAAATATTCTTAAATAGGCACCAAAAATATATTCATAAAAAAAATCTTTGAAAAAACCTTAAAATCACCTTAATCTCCCCTTAAAGTAGCTTTAGACACACTGTGATCCTTACTTTAGCTGCTAACCTTAGCTATTTTGAATTTTAAAGCTTACATTACATTTTGAAAACAATTTTCAAACAACTTTAGCATCCTTGCACATTCAATTTCCATACGAAATGTGAGTACCAATCAATCGGACATTTTAAATGTTCATGGATACGTATCTAACGCTCACACAGATATTTTCACACATTTTAATCTTAAAATATACTACTATTAAAATACTTTATTTTTCAGAGTTCAGGAGCTTATTTGTGTCAAGAATTTACGAAAGGTGCGAGCTTAAATTATCGAACTCATCTTTTTTTCATGGAATATGAATACAACTTTTTTTCTCCTTTTGACGTTGTGTTGGTTACGCAGTGTAGTGCCAATAGGATGTCATTTTTGGAGGAAATATCAAAGAATTGGCCAGGTTCTATCAGTGTGGCTCTTTACTTTACAGATAATGAAGTTCAATCTTTTGTCAAATTCGTCCAAAATTCTGAAAGTTTGCGGAAAAGGAAGAATATTGCTTATCATATTGTTTATAAAGAAGGTGTACGTTAAATTGACTTTCTTATCCAATAGATACAAAAAGTCACTTTTATATTAGACAACAAGGAGTAAAGCATGCGCTTTTTTCCGCAAGAAAAAAAAATATAGTAGGGGAGCCCAATGTGTTTATTGGGATTAACTCGAGCGCTGCAGATGAAATTCCTTGCATGTTGTTGAGTACCTCTTCCAAGTATTAACTCTTTTTATAAAGACGTACGTCTAGAATAGTCTGTCAGATTAGTAATAAAAATCGATTGTTGGAAATATTTAAGCGCGTCAGATTAAGGTAAGGTGGATTAATTACTAGCTAAAAAATATACTTTTTAAAAATCTTATGATTGGAGCGTAACGTAAGGGAGCGGGAGGGTTAAAATTTGCAAAAAAAATATTGTCTTGACATACTCTAGCGCCGTTAAATTTTTTTTACTTTGAAGGAAATAACACAAGAATCACGAATCCTTACTATAAAACGAGTAGATATGCAAATTAGGCAAGAGGAAGATATTCTTGTTATTTTTATGGACAGAAGAGAGAAGATGATTGCGTTAAATTTTAAGCCGAAAAGAGTCTTATGCTATTTTCCTTAGATAGAAGGGGGAAAATAGTTTTTAAACAAAGATATTCTTCTGTTATTTCTTTGTGATAGATGAAGAAAGAAAAGTGTTAAATTTTTGCGTTAGATGACAAAGAGATTCTTATGTCGTTTTTCTTGAAATTAAGTGAGATATCCAATCCTATTTATCGACACCTGAATAAAGAGAGAGAGACTTCAGGTTTCTCTTTTGTGATTGTTCTGTTACATCCTAAGATGCACATAACAGAAGAATTTTAATTAATTATTTTTAAGTCAGGAACGCATTGTCCTCTAACTTGGAAATAATTTTCAGTTTGAATTTTCTTTTAGAAAAATTAAGGAAGAAAGAATATTAAAGATATTTTTATTTGTTGTATCGATAGAATATCAACTCGTTATTCAGGTGTTTTCAAGGTCGCTGTTTACGATTCTATTTATTAGTAAATTGTATTGATTTTTAATTTTCCTGTCTGCCATATTGGATCCCACATTAAAAATTTTTAAAAACTTACATCAAATTCGACACCAGCGACCCCGAAAACCCTCGAGTAACGATTTTCAAGCAAATATGTTTAAATTTCTAAAAGTGGTCCACCATATTGAAAGCGTCATTTTGAATTTAAAAAAAAAGGATAACGAAATTGTAATCAGCGACCCAGAAAACCCCCGAATAAGATGTTTTACCGAATTGCATTTGATTTTTAAAAATTCGTTCGCCATATTGGATCCGCCATTTTGAATTTTTAAAACCGGTTTTTGGGGTCGCTGATTGGGAATTTAAAGTTATTCACTGATTACAAATCTAAAGTCAGATTCTTAACATTTTAAAAAATTAAAAATGTCTGATCAGCCACACCAAAAACCCTAAGATGCCTATTTGCACAAAAATCCAATATTTTTTCAAAGAAACCCATGAGTACGAATTTTTAAGCAAATCCAAATAATTTTTTAAAATATTGTCCGCCATATTAGACCCGTCATTTTTAATTTTGAAAAACTAACATCGGATAGATCAGATGCAGTTGTAGTATCGTGTACTAACAAACATATTACTCTTCCCACATAATACTGCTTATTGTTGTAAGGTTTGATATATATATATAAATAAAGTTATTGCAATCCTGAAGATACCAATTGAAAGTTGACGTAATTCCGCATCCAACTATTTTGGATAAGAAGATTTTTTTATAAACAATTGCCATGTTAGTCAATTGTTTATTAACAATCCACTAACTTAAAGTACTTCATATAGGGCTCGTTGGATGCGGAATTATGTCAACTTTCATTTAGAAACGTCAGAATTACGATAACTTTATTTGTTTGTTAAATATATCATTTTTTTATTAACCTTAATAGTTAATTAATTAACTAATAATTGTAAATATTATGTAAGTAAACAAAAAAAATTTTGACATATATGTTTTCCAAATTTTTTTTGTGCTCTTGCGATTAGTGAAAAAAAAATTACAAAAAATTCAAAATTTGACCCTTTTTTCTGAAAATCAAAAAATTTTTTGACTGTTTTTCTAAGTTCGGTCTTTTTTTTAAATTTATTTTTTTTTTTGAAAGCTAAAAATATGCATTTTTACCTCAAAAAATATTGAGATGTCCCTTTTTGTTATTTTCGAGATATTAGTTAATTAATTAATTATTGTCAATAAAAATTTATATATTTTATAAAGGAATAAATGTATCGTAATTTTGACGTTACTTAATAAAAATTGTCATAATTCCGCATCCAACGAGCCCTATATGAAGTACTTTCGGTTAGTGGATTGTTAATAAACAGTTGGCTAACATGGCTATAGTTTATAGAAAATCCTCTAATCCAAAATAGTCCATATAGGGCTCGTTGCGGAATTACGTCAGCTTTCAATTGGTACCTTGAGGAATGCAATAACTTTGACCTATGACATTTAATATTTTAAGGAGGAGGGTCATCTCCTGACTTCTGATACTAATTTTAAGGTTATGTCTGTCTCAACTCCTTAAAAAACTTTGGTTTTTGACATATGTCCTTGATTTTTGAGGTTATGTTACTTGTACAAAGTTATTGCTTTAAAGTTGTACAAGTTGCATGGTAGGCGAGTATATCGAGTTCCCGTCACTGAAATATAATACTACTAGAACAGGCACGCACGGTCTCGCCTGTAAGAGAAAATCGGTCCTGCGACAGACTCTATCGAAGGTCTAGCTTTCTCTCTCACTAATATTGTGCGCACGCTTAGAACGCGTCATCACAGTGAAGTCCAAAAGTTTTAAATGATTTTAAAGTATCACTCCCGGCTGAAAAAACTTGTACAAGAAAATGTACAAGTTCTTGTACATGTTCATTAATGAACTTGTACATTTTCTTGTGCATGTTCGAGTAATGTTCTTGAACAAGTTCAGCATCCGGAATTGAGACATGTTCTTGTACCAGAACTTGTACAAGATCCTGGACAAGAAAATATACTTGTACAAGAAAATGTACATATTTTTTTGTGCAGGTTTCATATACATTTTCTTGTATCAGATGTCGAACATGTTCTTGTACATGTTCACTTATGTCTTTTAAATTAAAAATTAAAAACTTTAAAGGCTGCGAAGTAGTTTTTTTAAGCCTTTACAGCTGCGGAATAATTTTAAGCAAGCATAAGTGAAGATTCTTAAGAATTATAACTTATTAAAATTTCAAATTTTGTTCAAAAACATTTTTAAACAAATGTTCTTGTACAAGAACATAAACGTGTTCATGTAAAAGTACTTGTACATGAAACCTGCACAAAAATATGTACAAGAACATGTACATTTTCTTGTAGAAGTATATTTTCTTATCCAAGATCTTGTACAAGTTCTGGTACAAGAACATGTCTCAATTCCGGATGCTGAACTTGTTCAAGAACATTACTTGAACATGTATAAGAAAATGTACAAGTTCATTAATGAACATGTACAAGAACTTGTACATTTTCTTGTACAAGTTTTTTCAGCCGGGCTGTTTGTTGTGGTTTCGAACCGTTCGCCAACACAAAGTTCGAAAAAAAAAATTGTAAGAGCACAAAAATTCGTTTACATGCTTTTGCAAAAACTAAAACTATCGAACAAATGGGAAGTAAAGTCGCGGTGTACATTTTGTAGTTGCGTTGTTACATTCTGATACATTGTTACGTCTTTGATAGTTATTATTTGATGATTTTTTTACTACGCTTATTTTTTTGTATTTTTTGTTGTGAATATATTACCGTCCGACAAAATTCAAATTTTTTTCACACACGAAAAAATCAATGATTTTCAGAAACTAGGACCAAAAAAAAGATACCCGTGTCTGGCCGTTTTGCTAGATCAGGTCATTTTTGGCTTTTAGGGGTAAAAACAACCCTTAAATGAAAGGTGATAGGAAATCTTGTACAAATTAATAATTTTTCATGAAACCTGGTATCTCGGGGTTTTCCGGGTCGCTGATTACGAATCTGATGTCAGATTTTCAAAATTCAAAATGGCGGATCCAATATGGCGGTCGAAATTTATAAAAATTCACCAATTCATTCGAAAGTTGTTTCTAAGGGGTTTTTGGGGTCGCTGATTACGAATATGATGTCAGATTTTCAAAATTCAAATTGACGGATTCAATATGGCGGTCGAAATTTATAAAAGTTCATCGAATTCACTTGAAACTTTATACTTGAAGGTTTTTGGGGTCGCTGATGACGAATATGATGTCAGATTTTGAAAATTCAAAATGGCGGATCCAATATGGCGGTAATAAATTTTGATTATAACCTTTTGAATTTATTAATTCTAATAGAAACTTAATTTATTAAAAATCACTTAAAATAAAAATTTTAAAATGTTGGCTTTCAAATTTTAACAAAAAATTGATCGAACATTTAAATTTTCCAAATTATTTTTCAGATTTGTGATCGTCACCTTTATTAGATTTGGCGTTTTTATTATTCTTATCTGACATCATTTTCGTACTCAGAGACGCCGAAAGCACTTAGATACCAAGTTTTATAAAAAATTAACAATTTTTATAAATTTCAACCGTCATATTGAGTGTGCCATATTGAATTTTAAAAATCTACAATCAGATTCGTACTCAGCGACCCCAAAAAGCCAGAGATACGAAGTTTTATAAAAAACTAATAACATTTAAAAACTTCGACTACCATATTCGATCCGCCATTTTGAATTTTGAAAACCCGACATCGAATTCGTTATCAGCGACCCCAAAAACCTTCAAGTAACAAGTTTCAAGTGAATTCGATGAACTTTCATAAATTTCGACCGCCATATTGGATCCGTCATTTTGAATTTTCAAAATCTGACATCATATTCGTTATCAGCGACCCCAAAAACCTCTAAGTAACAACTTTCAAATAAATTGGTGAATTTTTATAAATTTCGAACGCCATATTGGATCCGCCATTTTGAATTTTGAAAATATAACATCAGATTCGTAATCAGCGACCCGGAAAACCCCGAGATACCAGGTTTCATAAAAAATTATTAATTTGTACAAGATTGCCTATCACCTTTCATTTAAGGGTTGTTTTTACCCCTAAAAGCAAAAAATGACCTGATCTAGCAAAACGGCCAGACACGGGTATCTTTTTTTTGGTCCTAGTTTCTGAAAATCATTGATTTTTTCGTGTGTGAAAAATCGTGTCGGACGGTGTATTTTTTTAAAGTTCTGAATTTTTTAGTTTTTTTATTTAATTTTTACATCCTCCTATGATAGAGTGTGCTAATTTTTTTTCTGCCTTCAAGTTTATTTCAAATGAAATATTATTTAAAATTTTAATGTTTTTTACATTTAACATTTTCTGATTTTTTTTATAACAACGCATGCACGAAAATTTTTTCCAATTATGGTATAGAATTTCTTATTTAATATTTAATATTAATTAAGAAATTTACTTTACTTTTCAAAAACATATTCTTTTTTTTACAGAATTTCCATCAACCTCATGGAGTTTGTTGAAAATTACGAATAATATTAATCATTTATTAATCATTTAGGATTGTGGAGGTAAAGTTTATAAATTAAAGCGTTTGTCGAAATTATTAATTAAATATATAATTTATTAATTAATATTTCTTGTTGGCGGAGAACTACATATATTCAAACTGCACCAATAATTACTTTAAATAATCAATTAATTTGTTAAAATTGTACAAAAAATAAAAGGTATATTAAACTTATTTAGAGTCACTATTATAGGCGACTGACTTATTCCCCGCACTCTTGCATACTAATATAAAATTTCTATACAACAATAAGAAATCATTCGTTCAAGGAAACAAGTGCAAGAAACACAATAAAGTAAGGAGAGTTGCCTAAAAAAGGCGCCATTCAAATTTAACGCGAAAGAACATATACTTTGAACATACCGCTCGCCTCGGCTATAACATTATTCAATTCTATTTATAAAAATAATAAAACTATAATACGAGTGGTTTAACCGCATGCCAAGCAAAACAGTGAACAATTATAACAATAAAAAATTAAAATTACAATACTTATAAAGGAAACTAACAAGATGAATTAAGTAATTCATTTTCGTGCGCTGATTTTATAGGAAGTAAACAAAGTTTACTTAAGGGTCTCTTATATTCAGATTCCGTAGTTTTTACATTTACAATTCGTACAAGATCATCAGAGCCCTTAAAACATTCTAACACTCTACCAAGAAGCCAGTGAGAAGGAGGGAGATTATCATCACCCAGTAGGACTAAATCTCCAACTGAAACATTAGTCTTAACCGTATTTCATTTGTATCGTTTTTGTAATGATTGTAAATAATCAACATGCCACTTTTTCCAAAAAATCTTGGAAGTTCTTTGAATCAATTCCCAGCGAGTTAATCTATTTTCAGGAGTAAATTTAAGCGACGGCTGAGGAATACTAGTAATTGGCGAACCAATTAAAAAATGACCAGGTGTCAAGTATGTTAAATCACTAGAATCATCAGAGAGAGGAGCAATAGGGCGCGAATTCAAATTAGCCTCCACTTGCGCAAGTAACGTATAAAATTCTTCAAAGGTAAATTTTAGAAGACCGATGATTCTGCGTAAGTGAAACGTTACGCTTTTTACCCCAGCCTCCCATAGACCCCCGAAATGTGGCGAATTTGGAGGTATAAAATGCCAAGTTATTCCCTCAGAAATCAATTTGTCGTGCAAATCAGCATCGGTTCTCAATTCAACAAGATATTGCTTTAGCTCGCGGTCAGCGCCAATAAAGTTTCGACCATTATCGCTATATAAATTAGAGGGTTTACCCCCTCTAGAGGCAAAACGCTGAAAAGTGGCAAGAAAGGCTGTTGAAGAACCATCAGAGACAAGTTCAATATGAACTGCACGAGTACAGCAACAAACAAATAAGGCTATATACGCCTTTCGAGTTTTACATCCTCTACCTGGGCTCAATTTAACATCAAAAGGACCTGCGTAATCAACGCCTGTGTGACTAAAGGGCCGACTAGGAGTCACACGAAAGTCTGACAAATCGCCCATAAGCTGTTGACTAACAGCAGCCCTCTGCCTGATACATACAATACATTTATCAATGATTGATTTTACCAAAGAACGGGCTCCTAGTATCCAATAATTTTATCTAAGTGTGTACAAAGTCAACTGAAGACCACCATGCATGCATCTGTGATGAGCATGTAAGGCAATCAATGCACTAATTTCATTTTTTGGAAGAATAATCGGATGTTTTTCATCATATTGAATTGGAGCATTTCTCAAACGACCTCCCAAACGAAGCACATCAGATGAATCCAAAAAAGGGTTCAAGATTTTAATATTAGATTTCATAGACAAAAACTTTTGATTCTTGATATCTTTAATTTCAGATTGAAAATATTCCCCTTGTATTAATTTAATAAATAACAATTTAGTATGCTCTAGTTCAAAGACAGTAAGAGATGAGGTTTTATTAATAACTTTTAATTTAGATCTTTTTAATTTATTTATAAATCGAAAACAATAGGTCACAACAAACAATTTAGGCCATGATGAAAATCTGTCACTAATCTCACGGTATGAACTATCAATCTGCGCATAATACGTTCTTATCGCTTTCTTTTCCAAGTCTGTAGATTGTTGAGTAAATTTTTCAATCTTTTCCGATTTTTAAGAAAGCCATTCAGGCCCTTCCCACCACAAAGAGTGACTCATTATTTCCTCCAGCATTAAGCCTCTGGAAGCACAATCGGCTGCGTTATTGTCAGTAGCAACATGAAGCCATTGAGCTTTTGGTATTAATTCATCGATTAAAGCAACTCTATTTGCTACAAAAGTTTTCCATGTTGAGGGGTGCTTGTCCAACCATTCTAAGACTACGCTTGAATCAGTGTAGCAATAGTGAGAAAGACCTTGAAATTTCAAAGTTTGAAAATCAAATTTCATTAGCCTAAACAACAGAACCGTAGCGAATAATTCCAAACGAGGTATGCTCACTGGAGAAATTGGAGCAATTCTGGATTTGGAAATTAAAAGAGTCACATAAATCTTACCATACTCATCAATAACTCGAAGATAAATATTTGCGGCGTAGGCTCGATTGGATGCATCAGAAAATCCATGCAACTCACAATTGGAATTTTTAGTATCTGTACCAATCCAACGTGGTATTTCTAAATTTTTCAACACTTCTAACTGATTATAATATACAAACCATTGTTTCAATAAATCATTAGGTAGTTTTCCTATGCTTAGCTAAGGGAAAATTCATTCCTTCATCTAGGGCTAATTGTTTTACTACTCTGTTTGCCAAATATGGGGCACATGCAGTGCCATAGGTTACAGAAATGTATCTTTCGGGTCAATTAATATTTTTCGAAACATTTTTTCGACATCGGCTACAAAAACATAACAATGTATACGCCAATTAATAAGAATAGAAATTAAATCATTTAATAATGGAGGACCAATATATAAATGGGTATTCAAGGATGTGTTATTAGATGTGAGACTTGAAGCATTAAAAACAGCTCTTAATTTTGTAGTCAAGCTACTTTCTCGAAAAATGAAATGGTGTGGTATATAAACAATTTGGGATGAGTCATTAAACTTTTCTTTTTCAATCAATAGCATATGACCCAATTGACTATATTCTAAACAGAATTCTTTATACATTTCAAATTGCTTGGGATTTTCCATTAAACGATGCACAACTCTCTCTAATATCATTTTTGTTCTACCATAGGATCTACTAATATCTATAAGTGGACCACTTTTAAATGGTAATCGAACCATATACCTTCCAGTAGATAACCGTTTGAAATTTGAAAGAAAGTGTTGTTCACATTTTATTTGTTCTTCTGTCAAGGAGGAGATAGAAGGGACATCCTCTAAATTCCAAAAACAAACAAGGGCATCATATAAATTATCAGTTGCTACTTCAGTCTTAGTACTCAAAGAAGAGACCGAAGGTTTAAATAATGAATCTACCGACCCTGAAATAATCCAACCAAAAATAGTGGCTTGCGCAGTTAAGTTTCCCAAAACATTATGTTTTAGACTAGGTAGTAAACAAGAACCCAATTTATCCGCGCCTAAGATAAAATCTACTGGAGCCTCACTATAGGGATCTGGATCTGCTAATATTAAATTTTCTAAGTCTAAATTTGAAATAAATTCGGGTCTAGTGGGTGGGTGATAAGAAGTAGGTTGACCACATACAATAGCCTGCAAATTAAGTGCCTTACAGCCCTTCTCTTTAGGTAGAAACTTAAAATGAGCCAGCTTTTTTGCAAGACAAATTGATTTCCCCCCCTTAAATTTATGAGTTTTTCCGTTATTAACTTTGACATCAATTAAAGCCGTAGCTAGAATTGTACTTCCAGAAGTTTTTGAATTTAAGTTTAATGCAGTAACCAAAGTATTATCCCTTAAAGATACTTGATAAACATCTACTGTAGAAGAATCTCCCCCTCCAGTATGACTGAGTGACTCCTTTGTAGTTACCTGCGAACTAGTTGAAGTAGAGCAATCGAATCATTATTATTTATTTTAACATCATAGTGAAGCAAAGTATTATGTTTTCGACGACATTTAACACATGTAATCTTACTTAAACAAGAAAAGGGCTTATGGCCAGGCGTTAAACAATTAAAACAACAATTATTCTTTTGAGCCAATTCTTTACGTTTCTCAATAGGTAAGGCTTTGAATTGTGGACATTTAAACAAAGCATGATTTTCTTTACACATCAAACACTTTAACTTAGAAGATACAACATGACTCTTAACTGGTATTAATTTTGAAATTTTACTTTTTTCATGTATTAATAATTTTGAAGCTTGAATTGCTTCGAGTGCTCTAATTCTTGTTGTTAAAAATTCATCGAGTTGTTGATAAGTCGGATAATCCGAAGTAGCCCCTAATTGCATCTCCCACTCTTTAAGTGACTGAGAATCAAACTTTCTAGAAATAATAAAAACTAATAAATCACGCCACTGATCTACAGGTCTATTTAAATTTTTAAGAGCTGCTAAGGCTTCATTAGTATTATCTCGAAGTACTTTTAAACTCTCGACACTATTAGAACTTACATTTGCTATGTCCATAAAAGATTGTATATATGCAGTAATAAGAGCGCGTTTATTTTCATATCTAGTTGACAAAATTTCCCATGCGTTTAAAAAATTGGCATCTGTTATTGAAATATGTTTAATTAATTGAGCGGCTTCTCCCTTTAAAGCAGTTTTCAAATAATGAAGTCGAGTAACATTAGACAAACTGTCATTTTTAATTATGAGAGCATTAAATAAATCCCGAAAATTTTCCCATTTCCCATAATCCCCAGAAAACTCAGGTAAACTAATTTGTGGCAATTTAACACAAACAGTTTTATTATTCACAATCTGATTACAATTACCCTATTTATTAAAAGGAGTAGTTAATTTATACAATTGAGTGTTGAGAAAATCAAGGGAAGATAAATATGATTCTTCCAACTTCAAAAATTGTGCCTGCTTAAAATAATCATATTTTTGTTTGTCCTCATTAACAGCTGAAACTTGAATTTTCAAATCCAGTGCTTCTGCAACTGTCCAACGTTCATTAAGTAATTCGATGCGTCCTCTAACAACAGACTCATTTATGTTTGCTTTACCAATTTTTTTGAAATTTGTCTCAGTTCGACAAATGGCCTGATAAGTGGACTCCATTTCCAAAAAAAAGTTTCCATTTTGAAATTTTATTAAGTAAATCAAATTTAAATAGTAGTAATAAATTTACTTTATCCTACTTCTTTTCAACTTCTAATTTAATAGACTTGTTGCCATTAAATAAATAAATATGGGACAAACAATATATCATATTAATAATTATTGGCAAAACAATAAATTACAAAAAAGTATGCAAGAGTTATAATAAATTTTTTTTTTTAAATTAATAATCAGACTGTCAATTTCTGAAAATCATTTTATAAATTCAGATCTGCGACGAGTAACAAACACAGAAAAGGTACAAGACAAGACAATCAAGTACACATGTACTTATTCAGTGTAGACAGTGACGATGAACAGCAGTGACTGATCCCCACTCAGCAATTTTCTATTTGAATTCGGAGGTGGGGTGTGAGGAGAACTGACGAACTTTAGACCTTAATAATGACGTAGGCATTCCCCTCAGCTCTTAAAATTTCCCTCCAATTTGCTATCGCTTGGCGTCGTTTATGGCTTTGGCGGGAAGAATATCAATGATACAGATCTCATATATCCTTTAGAGAATTTTTTATCAAACCTCAAGTCTTCCTCCCCATTATCTTTTTTCACAGCTACACATTTTAATTTACAGCCTAAATAATGTTAATATGCATGCACGAGAAATAACTTTCCATTATAATTGTTCTGATGCACAAGAATTGGTGAGCACATGTTTTCCACAAACTTTTAGTTATTTAAATAACGTTCTTTTTACAGTTTTTATTCACTTCAAACTTCACAAATCCGGCTCGAAGGACCATGTTGAAAATTACGAATAATATTAATCATTTATTAATCGTTTAGGATTGTGGAGGTAAAGTTTATAAATTAAAGCGTTAGTCGAAATTATTAATTAAATATATAATTTATTAATTAATATTTCTTGTTGGCGGAAAACCACATATATTCAAACTGCACCAATAATTACTTTAAATAATCAATTAATTTGTTAAAATTATACATAAATTAAAGGTATATTAAACTTATTTAGAGTCACTATATAGGCGACTGATCCATTCCTCGCACTCTTGCATACTAATATAAAATTTCTATACAACAATAAGAAGTCATTCGTTCAAGGAAACAAGTGCAAGAAACACAATAAAGAAAGGAGAGTTGCCTAAAAAAGGCGCCATTCAAATTTAACGCGAAAGAACATATACTTTGAAAAGAATTAATGATGTTAATAAAAGAAAATTTATTAAAACTATTTTAATGTATTTAAGGGGGTAGTCTGGTGTTTCGATGCCTTTTTGGGAGCTTATTTCAGGATTTTTTTTATTATAAAATAAAATATAATCACACCAAATCTTTTTACTTCGTTTTACTCTTATCATGAAGTGTTGAAAAAAATTATAATCGATTATTTTTTACTAGATTTTGTTATTTATATTTAATATTAATGTTTATAACAAAAAAATGCTGGCGTAGATGATTTTCAAAAATCTATCCGACCGATTGCTCCAATTTTTTTACAGCTTATTCTACACAAGCATGGCTCTGGCCAGTACTAGAATAAAACATTTTTGTTAATAAATAACAAAATAGCGGACTATATCAGCAAAAAGATTCAAAAATTGTCTCTTTTTTATTGACAAAAAGTTAAAAATAGAAAAAAGTTATCATTAAAATTGCGTAATTCTAGTACGGGCCAGAGCACAGTGGCCGATTTCCCGAAAAACCTGGCCAAAAATCGAAAAATGATACGATTTCAACAAAAATTGGTATACCCATGTTTTTTGCCCTTCTGAATTCAAATTTTACATTGGTTGTGTCAAATTCAAAATGACGGATCCAAAATGGCCGTTTAGATTTTAAAAAACTTTGCTGAAAATCGAAAAATGATACGATTTCAATCAAAATTGGTATACCCATGTTTTTTGGGCTTCTGAATTCAAATTTTACATTGGTTGTGTCAAATTCAAAATGGCAGATCCAAAATGGCCGTTTAGATTTTAAAAAACTTTGCTAAAAATTAAAAAATGGTACGATTTTAACCAAACTTAGTATGCTTACGTTTACTGGGTTTTTGAAATCAAATTTTACATTTGTTTTATCAAATTCAATATGGCGGATCCAAAATATTTGCTGGTATTATAAAATTGCGTATATGTGTTAGAGTTTATTTTTTTTAAATTACAGACAGTGCTTAAATTTTAGTTTAAAGCGAATGCGAATGAAGAAAAAGTCAGTCTTTCACGTTCAGTTGCACGGCCGGCCGGTGCAACGCGCTGTCGGTAAACCACGCTGGGTGAAATAAAAAGTGATACCAAAACTGCAGGGGCAGCTTGGGGCAGCTGATTTCAATTAAAATGAATCAAAAATATATTCTAGTTTATGATAATACCAGGTAGAGCGCGGATATCGGTGGATTTCACAACTATTTTCATGATTTACGTTGATAAAACAATACAAAAATCGTAGCCATGAATAACGATGTTTAATGTCATTTTTTAAAAACTGTACGTTTTAAATGTGATGATAAGTACATTCAACATATTTCATACACCTTTGTTAATAATTCCCAAAAAAAGATATTCAAAAATCTGCTGTATATTAGTATATTTTTACTATTTTAACTGTGACGAAAATTTATAGTTATGAAACGTTCTGAGTAAATCTCTGGCAAAGATCACTTTTACTTGTTCACATAATAAATTGGTGATAAAAAAAGTGTAATTTTTTTCGCAAAATTATGCAGTGAACCCTCCTTTATAATATTCAACAATAAAAAGTATAAATTTCTAAAAAAAAATTTTTGACTTTTGGCCAGGTTTTTCGGGAAATCGGCCACTGTGCAGAGCCATGCTTGTGTAGAATAAGCTGTAAAAAAAATTGAAGCAATCGGTCGGATAGATTTTTGAAAATCATCTACGCCAGCATTTTTTTGTTATAAACATTAATATTAAATATAAATAACAAAATCTAGTAAAAAATAATCGATTATAATTTTTTTCAACACTTCATGATAAGAATAAAACGATGTAAAAAGATTTGGTGTGATTATATTTTATTTTATAATAAAAATAAATTCTAAAATAAGCTCCTAAAAAAAGCCTAAACACCAGACTACCCCCTTAATGTGTCTTTATTTTACATGATTATTAACACTTTTTTGTTTAAGTTTTATTATAATTTTTGTTGTATCTCCGTGCAGACGTTGACGAGCATGAATACACAAAATGTGAATAAATTTTTGAAGTGGACTGTCCTGAGAGAGGATGCAATACCTTCGTCTGTCTCTTAGGACCGCGCTTCTATTGTGCAGCGCCTGTTACAGTAGTATTATATTTCAGTGGTTCCCCTGTAGTGTCGAAATTCTCGCCTAGCGTTCTATGGCACATACGGCAGCACATACCATATGGGGCATTACATGGGAGATTTTTAATCAAAAGTTTTTTAATTGGAACATTTTTGTTCGAAATCTTTATGAAAAATAAGAGAATACGTTTTTTTATTTTTGGGTTTGATGAAAATTACGGGAGTTATGAATTTTTGAAAATTTAGGTTTACCTGATCAAAGTATGTTTCAAATGCATTTTTTGCATTAATACTAAAAGATTATAAATAATGTGCCATATGGAATTTGTTGGAAATTTCTTAAATTTTTCAAATTCACATTAAGTTTTATGTGTGATTTATAGTTTTTTCTAATTTTTATAAAATTTAGTAGAGGTTTAGTGTAAATGCTATGTACTCTTTAATTTTTAGTATACACTAACCATCTATTAAATTTTATGAAAATTAAAAAAACTTTAAATCACGCATGAAACCTAATGTGACTATAAAATTAAAAGTCTGCTAACTTAGTCAAATTTTAACGAATCCTAACCGATTAGGCGTCATTTGAAGCAGAATTGACTAGACTTTCGATGTGTGAAAAGAAAGAAGGCATATCCCATCAGATAACAGTTACAAATTGATCAAAAAGTTTGAAAATCAATAAAAAATCGAAATTTTTGAAAGTATTTGGTCTTTATCATCATCAATTAAAAAGATACAACAAAAATCCTTTATACAGTTGCAAAGATCTGTTTTTCAGCTTAAAAATTAAAAAAAAACTTTGAATACAGGCAAAAAATAAGAAAGTTAAAAGAAGTTTTTCACAGAAAATGGTATTTCGTCTCTAAAATTACATATTTTTTTGTAACACAGTGTAATTAATACATTGAATGTTTATGAGAATTTTTTTTCGTACGTCGAAAGTTATTAATGACAGCTAATTTTTATGCATTTAACATTGTGATCACTTTGAAAAAATTAGTGAAAGTGACCTAAACATCTTTATGTTTAGGTCATTTCCACTAATTAGTAGTGTAGTAGTCTCTTTAGACAAATAAACTTTTAGAAAAAAATTTTAACTGACTATCGGTAAAGACACGAAAAATGCTTCTAAAGATGACGGGCACCACTTAAGAAGTTAGTTATTAACGAGAAAAGAGTATGCAACAGTTAAAATTTGTCATATTAATTGCCATAATAAAAAAATTAAGGTGGAGCACGACTCCCCGCGAGGCACAACTCCCCACTCTCCCCTATATAGAAATATAAAATCAATACTATTTAAAAAAGAATATTTTTTAACTGATTTTGAAGGATTGTTGGATATAGAAGGTAAATAGGTGCCTGCTTGTCACACAAGCAGATGACAACAATATTTTTGAGCATATTAAATTGAGAAATAAAAATTTTAAAAAATTAAATTTAAAACAAAAAAATGTTGATTTTGTACTAAAAGCAGTGGAAAATTCTTCTACAAAGAATTGTAAATGCTAATATGTTAATGGTCCAGGAGTTTCTGGGAAAACTTTTTTGTATACTATCCTATGGCATTTATTACACAGCCCCACAAAAAAAAAAAAGTGTCATGTACTTTTGACCGGAATACCCTAACCCTATGTATTTTGACACGCTGAACACGAATCCGAAGTCCGTTTTGCTCCATCACGTCAGGATTTTTTTCTAACCTCAAAAAACATGTCGGATTTTGTGAAGTAGGCGATTTTTTTAAAAATTGATGTATTAACTTCAAACTTGGTATCTGGGGTTTTTTCGTGTCGCTGATTACGAATCTGAAGTTAGATTTTCAAAATCCAAAATGGCGGATCCAATATGGCGGACGAATTTTGAAAAAATTTTAAGATTTACTTCAAACTTGGTATCTAGGGGTTTTTTGGGTCGCTGATTACGAATCTGATGTCAGATTTCCGAAATTCGACATGTCTGATTCAATATTAAGGAATTATTTATAAAAAATTGTCAGATTATTATGAAATTTGGTATCTACAGGTTTTCTAAGTTGCTGACAAGTAACACTAGGGAAGTGCCATACGACGATTTTTCTGAAACTTGGCAGTTTTGTAGTTTTTTAAAAACAATTTGACACGTATGTTTTGTTTTTCACCAAAAGCTGATTTATGGGGGGAACTACCCCTTGAATTTTTTTTTGGTAGGGGGACATTATTTTACGAAATTTTTTAAAAATTAATGTGCAATAGTGTATCTGGGGGTTTTTTGAGTCGCTGATTACGAATATGATGTCAGTTTTCAAAAATTGATAATGGCGTATCTAGTATGGCCGATAGAAGTCCATGCTGGATATGCCATTTTGAATTTTTGAAAACTGACATCATATTCGTAATCAGCGACCCAAAAAACCCCCAGATACAGATAATGGCGTATCTAATATGTCCGATAGAAGTCCATGTTGGATATGCCATTTTGAATTTTTCAAATCTGACATCATATTCGTAATCAGCGACCCAAAAAACCCCCAGATACCAAGTTTGAAGTAAATCTTAAAATTTTTTCAAAATTCGTCCGCCATATTGGATCCGCCATTTTGGATTTTGAAAATCTAACTTCAGATTCGTAATCAGCGACACAAAAAACCCCCAGATACCAAGTTTGAAGTTAATACAGCAATTTTTAAAAAAATCGCCTACTTCTCAAAATCCGACATGTTTTTTGAGGTTAGAAAAAAATCCTGACGTGATGGAGCAAAACGGACTTCGGATTCGTGTTCAGCGCGTCAAAATACATAGGGTTAGGGTATTCCGGTCAAAAGTACATGACACTTTTTTTTTTTGTGGGGCTGTGTTATTAAGTAAAGTAAAAAACGTTTGTATCATGGCATTTACAGGAATTGCTGCGTCTTTATTTCCTAGCGGTAAAACTGTTTATAAAGTTTTGGGATTACCTATTTCACTGTATAGAGACTCATTTTCAATTATAAAATTTCTATTTTTGGAAGCATTGTTTTTAAAAAATGTTGGTGTTTTTATTTGGGATGAAGCACCAGTGGCTCCAAAATATTCTTTAAAAATTATGCATATTTTGTTAAGAGATATAATAATATCAAATGATATTTTTGGTGGAAAAACTGTAATTCTTGGAGGAGATTTCAGACAAACTTTACCAATGGAAGAGAGAGGCACTAGATCTGACATAATCTATCAATAACTATTGAAGTACTTCGAAAAAACACTACTTGAAAATATGCGAGTTTTGTCTCTAAAAACAAAATTTGTCAACTTTCTATAAATTTGGCAATGGTTGACACCGGTCACTGTAGAGGGAGCAACTGGGCCAAGGGCCGAACTCTATTTCGCTTATTTTCAATGGCTTACGAAATGGCGGAGGGGATTGAGTTGTAATGAGTGCAATTCGAGTGGGATAGGAAAGTTAAATGGAGGATAGAACGAGGAGGAAGCGAGCCACGTTCTGGAGGGAGGTTCTGTAACAACAAAAAAACCAAAATGACTAATGTAAAAATACAATATAAATTATTTATTTAACATTTAAATTACAACAACGGCGTCTTAAAATAGTGTGAGTAGATCGCACACGATTCTGCGTCGTTTGGCAGGAGCTAAACTAGGGAAGTTCGGCCTGAATCGCACGGCTTCAGGTGTCCCCTCCGGAAATGTTGGATCCTCACTTAGAGGTGAGGTTTCTAGGCTGAGGATGTCGTTGTCCTGCAGGTAGTCGAGTGTTGGCACTCGTCTTTTGGGTTGTTGAAAGACCGGAGTAGGTTGTGACCTGATGGGGCTAATAGGCCCAGGACTAAAGTGATCATTTGTTCCTGGACTGGCACCGAGTTCAGGAGGAGGCGTTGGGCACTTTGGCGAAGTTCGTGGCTGCGCGTCTTCGCCAATAACGGGCAAGTTAAGTTGGGCCACTGTTGGCGCGACCACGGCCCTAGGTTTAGGATAATTGCAGGACACGTAGTCAAACCGCGGCCAGTGTTGTCGTCGGAACGGTCGAGTCACGCCTCTATCCAGACTGGGTTCCGTACTCAGACTAGGAAAAACGGTGACCACTGGTGGTTGGCCGAATTCAGGCAGAGGTAATGTGGTGGGGAGAGACGTGTAATAGAATTTCAATTGACGTAAGACGTGATGTTTTTAATCATTGTCAGATATATGTTAAATATTCTACGTTCTGCTAATGTGTGAAAACTAAGAAGCAAACATAGTACATTATAATCTTGACCACGAGGCACATATTTTTTATCGATATTAAAAACCAGATATTTAAGGGGGGAAATAGGTGTAGGACGGCGTTTTTGTAGTGATTTTTATGAATTTATGTAACACATAAGGAATTTATATAATTTATTGCTATTGTGAGGTTACTTTATACACATATTTGAGAATTTATTCTGATAATTTTCAAATATTTTCACAAAAATTTAAAAATAATATCTGCTGCCACACATTGTAGGTCGCGCATCCTCTCAGAGGTTTATGTACATTGTGGACATCACAATTTTTATCTGACATTAATTATACAAAGATTATACTTTTTTTATATGTATATCTTCTATGTGAACCTCAATTCCATAAGAAAATATTAATTACTAATTTTTGGAGAGGTGTGAACAAAAAATGATTTTTTACCATTTTTTCATATTATTTTTTATAACAAAAACTAAAATTAAACAAAGATATTGATCAGGATTGAGGTTCACACATAGAACGTATTTATATAAAAAAACTACATGCCAAATTTCAGAATAATTGATTAAAAATTTTTTGAGCTAGAGTGTACACAATTTCGAAACAAGTCGTTTCGAGAAAAATGAGTTTTAAAAAACGTGTTAGAAAAGGTAACCCTTTGAATCACGTACTTCGAAAATAATCGAAATATTTCAAACAGTACTGTATACTATGTTTTCGGGGTCGCTGATTACGAATCTAAGATCAGTTAATTATTTATAACTTTTAAACGGCTCGATATTTAGGTTTGGAATTTTCAAATTATATTTTACAATAGTTTTATAACCGATTTATGAAAGAAAAAAAATTGAATTTTTTGAAGCTTTACATCTATTTCCCTTCTAACTGAATCTCTTTTGAATCTCTTCTAAGTAATTATTACATTAATAACAGATGAATGAAATGATATAAATATCCTGAATGTTGTAAGATCTCATGTAAAGGTGTAGCAAGATATCTTGGTAATATTCTGGTAAGCTTTTGCAATAAGGATGTAATAAGTTGATATTGTAAGCTTCAAGTAAGGTTATTGTTAGCTTGGTGTAATGTAACTTTAACGTCATTGTATGGTTGCTGTGATAACAAATTAAATCACATTTCTGTAACGAAGAAACTTAAGGGGGTAGTCTGGTGTTTCGATGCCTTTTTGGGAGCTTATTTCAGGATTTTTTTTTATTATAAAATAAAATATAATCACACCAAATCTTTTTACTTCGTTTTATTCTAATCATGAAGTGTTGAAAAAAATTATAATCGATTACTAAATTTTGTTATTTATATTTAATATTAATGTTTATACCAAAAAAATGCTGGCGCAGATGATTTACAAAAATCTATCCGACCGATTGCTCTAATTTTTTTACAGTTTATTCTACACAAGCATGGCTCTGGCCCGTACTAGAATAAAACATTTTTGTTAATAAATAACAAAATAGCGGACTGTATCAGCAAAAAGATTCAAAAATTGTCTCTAAAAAAATTGGAGCAATCGGTCGAACAGATGTTTGTAAATCACCTGCGCCAGCATTTTTTGTATACAAACATTAATATTAAACATAAATAACAATGTCTAGTAAAAAATAATCGATTATAATTTTTTTCAACACTTCATGATTCACGGTGAGCTTCGTTTAGGTTCAACCTAAACTGAATGACCCTTTTCAGGTTTTTTTTTATATCAATTCGGTGATGCCTCACGATCATTTTAAGACGAAAATTAAAATAATCATTGGAGGGAAACTCAAATTATATTGATTTTTAAATTTTTTTCTAGATTATTGAAGATATTTTCATTAAAATACCGTTTGGTAAAATACTTATTGCTTCAAAAGCTACAATTTAACATAAAAATAGATTATATATAATAATTAAACCATTTTGATACATAGAATTAAGAAAATGTTTAAAAATAGTCGAAAAAACTGAAATTTTTCTAATTTTTTAAACTTTACTCCTTTATTTAACGTTATTTCAATAAAGTCATGTAGAAGTGAATTAAAGTACATAAAATTTCCTGTAAATCAAAAAAAAACTCTTCTATCTATTATTGTTACAAAAATATGGTCATTTGAATTTTAAATTTAATGGATAAATAGTTAAAATTTACCATTAGGTCTAGATTATTTGGTAAAATTGTTTTCGCAGAACGTCATCTCAATTCCAGAATATAATACGTATAAGAAGGTTTAATCTTGAACAGTTTCAAATTGAAAAAACTGATTTATCTCACTTACATCGAAAGTTACATTGGTTTAAAGAATGTCTATTTCTATAAGAGAGATTTGAGTAGTTTTTAAAAATCCGTTTATTTTGAAAAATGCAACATAATCATATTTAAAATATTTACTTTTTTAAAAAGTAAATGGTAAGGTACAAATATTTGGTAACAACCACGATATTTTTAAAATGCGTGAAGGCCGTTGTATTCACAAAGAGCGCGATTTAATTATGGAATTGAGATGAGGTTCTGCGAAAACAATTTTACCAAATAATCTAGACCTAATGGTAAATTTTAACTATTTATCCATTAAATTTAAAATTCAAATGACCATATTTTTGTAACAATAATAGATAGAAGAGTTTTTTTTTGATTTACAGGAAATTTTATGTACTTTAATTCACTTCTACATGACTTTATTGAAATAACGTTAAATAAAGGAGTAAAGTTTAAAAAATTAGAAAAATTTCAGTTTTTTCGACTATTTTTAAACAGTTTCTTAATTCTATGTATCAAAATGGTTTAATTATTATATATAATCTATTTTTATGTTAAATTGTAGCTTTTGAAGCAATAAGTATTTTACCAAACGGTATTTTAATGAAAATATCTTCAATAATCTAGAAAAAAAATTTAAAAATCAATATAATTTGAGTTTCCCTCCAACGATTATTTTAATTTTCGTCTTAAAATGATCGTGAGGCATCACCGAATTGATATAAAAAAAACCTGAGAAGGGTCATGCAGTTTAGGTTGAACCAAAACGAAGCTCACCGTGGATTAGAATAAAACGAAGTAAAAAGATTTGGTGTGATTATATTTTATTATATAATAAAAATAAATTCTGAAATAAGCTCCTAAAAAAAGGCCTAAACACCAGACTACCCCCTTAACTAAAGTTTAGGGCGCGCGTAGTGCGCAAAGATTAGTCCTAGTAAAATATAATCTGACGATTTCCAAAAGGCAAAGTAATGAAAATCGTCTATGGAGGGTAGAGCGCGCAACTGGAGTAGAACACACATTCTCCACTCCGTGCCTTACCTTATTCTTCACTTTTTCCCTATTTCTGACTCTCTCGTACAATCCCGATTTATGACACTGCTCTCCATCGCCATGACACCACCATTACAGCAGATGACAAAACAGCTGTTGGATTAACAATATTCCTCAAACGAATCGTCAGATTTTGGACTTTCATGACTGCAGCATCAAGATGAACCATCTGTATAAAAATCTAACACGCTCGAGTATTTCAAGATGGGCATTTTTTTTGCATTTTTAAAGACTCGTTGGAGTATCAAAACTATTAACATCTGACACGCTTAAGTATTTCCAAATAATTGTTTTTTTTACATTTTTGAAAATTTTTTTACGCATAACGCACAACTAAAAGGGAAAACTTTATAAAAGCTTTTATTTTCCTTATCATCTAAACTACAAAATATGATCGTCCCGACGACGCTCAAGTAAATCCCCATCTAGCATCATGGGCTCCCTTACTAATAGACGCCATTTTCATGCAAGTCGAAAAAATGAATGAGTTTTATTCCTTGTCGTCTGCTATCTGAAATCGCTGCTTTTCTGAATTGGAATTAAAGGTATCGTAAGTAACACGGGGCCAAAGCAGCCAAATTATTTATGTTGACGTTTGCAAGCGCTCGTTTAGGTCCAGAACTGCAAATGCCAACATTAACAATGGATAAGTTTAGCCTCTTGTTGCATAAGGAGACCTGCACCTGAATTTCTAACTATATGAGAACATAATTACGAAAAATTTGACATATATTTTTTTCTGACAATATTTTCAGTCAGAAATCAATTTAAAAAAAATTTAAAGATTTTTAATGAAATTTTGACAGTGTATTTTCTGAGAAAATTAAAATTTCAGAAAATTCATTCGCTTAATTGTAAAAAAGTGCACGAAACTCAATAAAACAAGAACCATAAAAAATATTGAAATTTGTAGAAGAAGAATTTTTTGTAAACAATTAGTAAAACATCGTAGTAACCATAAATCTTTAATATAACGAAATAATCTTTAATTTCTTTACTAAAACATGCCTACTTCGTGCATAGGACCTTCTGCCGCAATTAGATTTTGTTTCCTTCGCATTTGAGCTAAACTTATTATTCTACGTGCTCGCTTATATTTTTCAGTAGCTTGTTTATATAGCTTACTGTCACTTTTTCTGCAAATCTCTACTGTTTGGTCTTCAAGATCTAAACGCATTTGACGTTGAATTACAGCTACCATTCTTATCACACTAACAATGAACCTTTATGGCACAATATTTTGAGAAAACATGTGAGTCAATTAAGTAGTCAGTAACCATGGTAATAACGCATCCTACACCATACTTTAACATGTAATCGCATGTCAACCCAGATCCATCATAGCTTACTCCAGTATTTACTGGATCATTTCGTCAGAATCATTTTCAATAATTTCATTAGCTTCTTCGATATGACCTAGAAACTCTTCATAAATTTTATCTAAAACTTTGTTGCACACTGTGTGTATCGGAAGTTTTCTGTTGAAATGTGGTCTTGTTCATGATCATAGCAAACTTTTTAATACCTGCGTATCTTTTACCAAATTGCTTAAAAGCCATAACAATAAGCATGTTCAAATAAAATGAAGGTCTCGATAAAGAGGAGTTAGAAATACGTTTCGAAGTTTAAATTTCCGATTTCACATACTGAGAACTTTCGTCTTTGTAACCCTCACTCTAGTACAAATTTTTTAAACAAAAATTTATTTTTCGTCACTAACAACAATTTTCAAGTTTGTTGCACCACAATCCAGACGTATTATTTTGAAAACTAGATATGACAAAAGTCTTGTATCCAGTAAAAAGTATTCAAAATTACTTTTCACCTCTTGAGTATCCCTAGAAGCAGAAGTCAGATTCTTTACAATAACACTCAATTTTGTCGATCCTAATTGGTTAGTTTGCACATTTCGGACTCATTTATATTATATCTAAATAATTTAAATCTTTCTCTTGGTTATTATCAGCTGCTCATTCAACAGTATTTTTCAGTGTTCCATCTGTTTTGTGCAGTATTGCGATAATAAATGCAATTTTTTCCTTGCAATTATAAAAAGACTTTTTTACAAAGCCGTAACCGTTTATTTTTGTTCACTGATTTGACATATTATCCTTGTAATTGTAGTTATTCGAATAGTTGAAAGTTATCCTAATAAGCTAGAAGAAATTAAATAATGCATGAAAAGGAACCACTTTAGTTTCTTTCATAAGGGCGATATTTGCATTAATGTTCACGCACGGACGTACACATATAAATTAAAAATAATCAAATTATTTGGAACATGTATATTTTGAAAAATTATAAGATTGCATTGAATACACATATTTTTATCTTTTGTTTGGCATATTGCTAAAAATATAAAAAGTTCTTCCTATAAAATTTTTCGTTTCTACTTTACAACCTAAAACGTCCGAACCAATTTTATAGTCACTAGCTACATAATTAACTTTAACATTCCATTCGAAATATTGGATTACCAGGTGTTTATGAAGCATTGAAATTATAATTAGAAAAAACGGAAGATTATTTCATTATATTAAAGTTTTATGCATACTAAATGTTCGATATTTTACTAATTATTTACAAAAAAAGTTTCTTCTACAAATATCAATTTTCTATGGCTCTTGTTTTATCGAGTTTTTACACTTTCTTTTACAATTAAGGGCATGTAATTTGTGAAATATTAATTTTCTCAGAAGTTACAGTGTCAAAATTTCAGATAAAATAATTTTTTTCACTTGATTTCTAACGCAAAATGTGTCAGAAGAAAATATAATTTTTTTTTATTCATGTTCTTATATAGTTGAAAATTCAGGTGAGGGTTCCCTTAATATACTATAATTCTCTATGCTAGCAAATCTAAAAAAATAACTGAAGGAATGTTTTTAGGAATTTTATCCAGTGAATTACTTACGAAATGTCGCCATGTCACACATTTCAACACCGTTTGCTTTTCAAATGGACATTGATTTTATTCCTCATATTGGATTATTAAAATCATTTACAAAATACATCGAAAAATATAATATTACTCGATCATCAATGATTGCCATTGTAGTGCCTGCCTTTGAAACTCAACGTTATAGGTAATTCAAATTACTTGAATAATTAGAAAAGAGTTAAGCAATTGGAGTAATACATCGGGTTAATATTAGTATCTTGTTTCTTATTACCTTTGAAGCAAATAGATCATATTTAAGATGAACGTAATTTTTATTTTTATCCTCATACTGTAATAAAATTAAGCAATGTGTATATGCTTTTTGGTTATTAATTGTTAAATTATAAATAATTTATTAATCTTAACAAGGCCTAGATACGGTATCTAGGCTTTGTTGATTAATAAATTATTAAGCAATATGGATCAAAGGCAATCATTGTTTACGCGACACACTGGCCTGAAACCCGAATCTGGCTGGACAAAACTAAATAGTTTTGTCCAGCCAGATTCGGCTTTCAGGCCGAAAATTTGTTACTTGTGGGTTTTTTGGGTCGCTGACTACGAACCTGAAGTTAATTTTCAAAGTGGCGGATCCAATATAGTGGACATACAATTTTAAAAATTAATGAATTTTAATTAAAAATGAACCGAAAAAACGTTAGGTGAGAAATTGAACTTCTATTTTCAAGTGTTGCGTTAATTGTATGTGATAGGTTTTATGTTTAAACAATCAACAACATAAGTTTAAGAAAACACAAAGAAGTTTATAATTCGTACAAACGCTCAGGGGCAACCAAAACGAAGATAATAAGTGTTAATAAAAGACACAGTAGGTGGCATTCACTTATAAAGATGTGCGCATGCGTTTGAGAGGGCGTGAACTTCCAACATTCCCTCCCGAGCTCTCAAACGCTTCTTAATAATAATATAATTAAAAAGTAATTTTTTGTTTGTTATAATCTGCTTTTTTAATATTGAAATAAATGGTATTATCAATAGATTTAGACCGAGAGGCTCACAGATTTCAGTTACTGGATTACCAACATGGTTGAATTATCTTAAATCTTGTAACCAATCTGTCGATTGTAAGAATGAGATTGCGACTATTGGGTATTCAATATATTGCATAATACCCTAATGGGTGTTATTTTTTTCTTTGTGATTCTCCGTTGGAAGTATCTAAATAATTGAATTCTTTATGTAACTATTGTAAGGCGGTAAATAATAACTATTGTTAAACGGTAAACACGGGGAAAACAAAATTTTTTATTTTTACTAGATAGCCAAATGTTAAAGCCAAAAATTTAAAAGCGTTCAAGTACACACAATACATTGAAATAGTAGATCATTTTATATATTTAGAGATTCCTTTCTCAGGTTCGGGTTCTTTTCTCCTGGCTGCATCTAGATGCAGCCAGGAGGCTGTTGACGCCACAAATGCTGAAATTGGTAAGATTTTTAAAATCTTTTATTCGTTGGGTGCCGACCCATGGAAGGCATATATTAAACTTTTTCAGAGTTTTGCTTTGAGTGTCCTGTACTATGGGATTCAGATTTGGGGTTTCTCGCATTTGGACGTGATTAAAAAATCTCAGCTTTTATTATTAAAAAGACTTCTTTCTTTGCCTATAAATACACCAAGTTATGCTGTCAGGCTGGAAACGGTCTCTTCCTGCCTTTCCCTCAAGGTATTATCGTTCACACTGTCGTTGATTTTTAGAATTTCTCTTATAGATAAAACTAGACTTCCCAGACGGTGTTACGAGGTTTTGAGAGACCTGGCAATTAGTAATCCTTCTTTCCGGTCTAACTGGCTCCTACAACTTTACCACAACTTCGGGTTAAACAACGAAGAGAATATTTGGGAGAACCTTTCTCTTGATCATATTAATCAAAGAAGGGATTCACTACTCGAGAGATATGGAGGTCGACTTAGGGCTATAGATTTAGAGAAACACTCTAGATCTTGTAGCCTATTGATATATTCATCCCTGCCGATTAGTACGCTAGACGTGCGAGGAGTGAAAATTTAATTTGTATTTTTGAAACTTAAAAAATGTTTTGTATTTCCTAAAATATGTTAAAAAATATTCAAGCATGTTTTTTACAATCCAGCAACAAGGCGGCGAAAAGTGATGATGGAAGGTTAAGTTGTAGAAAAACTTGCTCGGACCTTTTTTAACATATTTCAGGAACCACAAAACATTTTTTAAGTTTCAAAAATGTAAATTAAAACTGAGATATTAAAGATCTTGTAAAATTCTCAAACTTTTCCATACAGTATTCTAGAATAGGTTAGGAGACAAAACCATCAGTACGGAAGTAGGAAACTTGCATAATTTTTTCATGAAATCTTTTTGATGTTATAAATGCTAAAGAACAGAAAAAATTTTTCTTGATATACACTACCGTCGGAAATTGTGCGAACTTTGCTTTTTCAAAAATTATAAAACTGTTCAAATCTTCAAAAATATTAAAACTAAAATTTTTTCCTTTTTATTTTATTAAAGCTAATAAAATTGTGAAAGAAATGAAACCTTGACAAAGAGAATATGTTAATTTTTCAATTAGATATCTAAGAAAACCCCAATTTTTAATGTTTTCACTATTTTTTTTATTTCTCTGTCAAAAATTAATATTTTTAAACGTTCTTGTGCTCATTGGAATCGAATTTTGTTATACAATTCAAATTATTTAAAACAATTCATTTACACATTCTTTCCTAGCGTATGCAAACCGTTAAAGTTGGCTACAAAAAAGTCAAAAAATTAAAGTTCAATTCTACAACAAAATGTAATTTTTAAAAATTAAATAAATAGATAACAATGAACTTCTCTGATTTATGTAAGTAAATTTAAGATTTATACATTTTACTGATAATTTTTTGTCATATAAATATTAATCATAATTTCTTGAATTTTTATGAGCAAACTTTCACGGTTTGCATACGCTAGGGAAAAATGTGTACATGAATTGTTTGATATAATTTGAATTGCATAACAAAATACGATTTCAATGAGCCCAAGAAGGTTTAAAAATATAAATTTTTGCCAGTGAAATAAAAAAATAGTAAAAACATTGAAAATTGGGTTTTTCTTAGACATCTAATTGAAAAATTAACATATTTTCTTTGTCAAGGTGTCATTTCTTTTAGAATTTTATTAGCTTTAATAAAATGAAAAGGAAAAAATTTTAGTTACAATATTTTTAAAGATTTGAACAGTTTTATAGTTGTTGAAGAAGTAGAGTTCGCACAATCTCCGACGGTAGTGTACATTCAGACGGAGAATTTTATCAGCTTTCCAATCATCTATGTTACAAGTCTCTTACTTTTCTCTAATTAAAATTTCTAGCTTTAAAGTCGGCATCAAATTTTCAATCCTCGCACGTCAAGCGTACCAACAATATCTGCCGGTAGTGTATAATAACAGAATAATTATAGGTAATAAAGCTTATAAATTTAATGAGAACGTATGTCCATTCTGTGGCCAGTAGGGTGAAGACCTTTACCATATACTTACGAGTTGCTCTGCGTGTGCACACTTATGAAGATTTTAACGGGTTTGATTTGGATGAGAGGTGGTTATCTGTTTTGTCATCTACAAATTTTATTATTGTAAAATCTTTTGTTTACTTTTTGAAATCATTGCTCATTGAGAAACTCTGCTTGAAATATCAACTCAATTCTTTGTAAATTTTAATTTTCTTTTATTATTTGCGACCATTTATGTAGTGTATATATATCTTCCTATATTACAAAAAGATATCGCCGCCGCCGCTGTTTCAAGAATTCTTGACCTACGAGGGGGGAGTCCCCCCTCCTACATTTTGAGGTTATGTTCGTTTCAAGGCTCTGAATTTACGGCAAGTCCCCCCTCCCTCCTCTCATTTCCCCTCCTCCGCCAAAATGGCCTAAATTTTGAGGTTATGTTCGTTTCAAGACTCTGAATATAGCCGCAAGTCCCCTACCCTCCCCCGCCAGAAATGACTTAAATTTTGAGGTTATGTTCGTTTCAAGACTCTGAATATAGCCGCAAGTCCCCTCCCCCGCCAGAAATGACTTAAATTTTGAGGTTATGTTCGTTTCAAGACTCTGAATATAGCCGCAAGTCCCCTCCCCCGCCAGAAATGACCTAAATTTTGAGGTTATGTTCGTTTCAAGGCTCTGAATATAGCCGCAAGTCCCCCTCCCTCCTCTCATTTCCCCTCCTCATTCAAAAATGGCCTAAATTTTGAGGTTATGTTCCTTTCAAGACTCTGAATATAGCCGCAAGTCCCCTCCCCTTCCCCGCCAGAAATGACCTAAATTTTGAAGTTATGTTCGTTTCAGGGCTCTGAATATAGCCGCAAGTCCCCTCCCCTCCCCCGCCAGAAATGACCTAAATTTTGAAGTTATGTTCGTTTCAAGGCTCTGAATATAGCCGCAAGTCCCCCCTCCCTCCTCTCATTTCCCCTCCTCCGCAAAAAATTGACCTAAATTTTGAGGTTATGTTTGTTTTAAGACCCTAATTAAGCAGTAAGTCCTTCCCCCTTCCCTCATCTCTCTCTGTATTTCCCGCCAAAAATGACATAAATTTTAAGGTTATGTAAATTTCAAGACTTTCAATATAGCCGCAAGTGAAGGTGGAATTTCCGCCAAAAATGACTTGAATTTAAAGGTTATGTTCGTTTCAAGACTTTTTAATAATTTATTGGTTGTTAGTCAATTTCATTGAAATTATTTTTAAAAATAATTAAATTAATTAATTAATAATTAAAATTTAATAATTTTAATTTTAATAATATTTATTCAGATTTCAATGAATTTGTAATAATAATTCTTTGAAATAGGTGGTTCATTTGGAAAAATGAGATCAATTAAAAAAATGATTAAAATAGGGGGGTTGGCGCGCGAAGCGCGCAGGGGGGCGTAGCCCCTCTAGTATATATATATATATTATATACGATAGTTCTCTTTTATCAGCCATATAGATAAAGACAGGTGTAATAAATAAATAATGATAAAAATTTCTTAGAAGGAAAATAAATAAATCTTCAATTTTATAAAATTAATTTTTATTCTTATTTGTTTTACAATGAAACGTATATATATATTTTTTAAAAAATAAACATAATTTTGATTTATATTATATAACATGAACGAATTACAACTTAGATCAACGTTTTCAAAATGTATTCTTTCCCATTAAGCAATCTAATTTTATGAGACACATAAGCTCTTAGTATTTTTTCCCTGAGTAAGAACATTCCATAAATCACTTTTGTTACTTTTAACTTCATAGGCTTCAAAGTGAGAGCAAAAATAACAATTGTGTAATTTCGTAGTGACAGCTAAAACTTTGTTATTTTTTTCTCAAAGTATACATTTAATTAAAAGATACTTAGGACTATTCGTAGATGGAAGAATAAGAATAGATTATGATTTAATATATTCGCCTAAATATTGCAGCCACTTTGTTATTGAAACTTCGTCGTTCATATTTATAGGCAAATCATTTGAATATAAATAAAAATTTGGAAGATTTTGCAAGCACACAAATATTGAAAGACCGCTTTTATACAAAGGTTCAGATAATTTTTTGGAGAATCTGTGATTTAATATCAGTTGCTGCTTCAACGCAATTGTTTTGAACACATTTACTCGATTTAGAGATGCATAAGAAGTCATTTTACTCTCTCGATGTTTACTCTCATAACGTAAACAGGCAATTTTTACAAGTGGATTTTTTAATTTCAAATCTTTTGCATAATTACTTCGATTTCGAAGTTTACACTGATTTTCGTGGAAAATCGAATTTATTTTAGATTTATGTATGCGACAAATATGACATGGATAATTTGAAAGAAAACATTCGTTATAACTTTTAAAAGTAATTTGTGTGTATACGTTCCTGATGTAAAGTGGACAAAACTACTTTGTATTGTCACGGCTCTGCCGTTTTGTCGCTAGTGTGCACAACCTTCTTTTTGTTCTCAGTTAAGTTCAGTTCTTTTTAGTTGCTGTGTACACTATACACATGTTTGTACTTCTTACAATAAATCACAATTAAAGTTAAAAATATCTCTTTATTATAATAGGTTATGGGCCCAGATAATGCTCTACTGTGTGTGGACTGGTCTGGAACTTTGAAATTGTGACGCGATCGAGATAAAGTTTTCGTAGCTTGTGTATCGGCGTGACGTGTACGTAAAAAGCAAATCGGAAAGATGTCGGAAATGAGGATCGACACGGCGTCGGTCAGTTAATTCGACGGGAAAAATTACCAACAGTGACGATTTCAAATGGTGTGCGCGTTAAAGGCAAAAGGTGTTTTCGGCATTACGTCTGCAGTAGAGACACTCCCCTCAGAAGAAGAAGGTACTGCAGATCAACGTGCAAAGTGGTATAAAAATGATGCTGTGGCAATGTTCACACTGACGACGGCAATGGATGCTTCCCAAATCACACTTGTGGAAAGTTGTGAGTCATCTAAGGAAATTCTCGACAAGTTGGACTCTGTGTTTCAGCAAAAATCAGAATTTAACAAAATGATGTTATTGGAACGGTTTCATCAAGTCAAAATGATCGCAAATGCATCTGTTACGCAATACGGTGCCAGAGTTGAAAATTTAGCTCGACAGATAAAAGAGGCTGGAGAAACCATGAGTGCTGTCGCGATCGTTACAAAAATTCTTGGTACTTTACCGGCGAAGTACAGAAATTTTCGACAAGCATGGCTCTCGATGGAAGAGGCAAGGCAGACACTTCCAAATCTGACAAAGAGACTTCTGGACGAGGAAGCCAGCTTAACCTCGTTTGAAGAACAAGAATCGGCGTTTTTAGCATCTTCAAGTCAAAAGAGTGTACATCAAAATACGGCGAAGAATTTTAAAAGAAAATTCAAAAATAAAAATGACATGCAGAAAGTGATTTGTTTCAGATGTCGTGAGAAAGGACATTTTGCGCGAAATTGTTCAAATCCAGTAAAAAATAGTAATAAAAATTCGAAGGATTACAACCAATCTGCTTTTAATGTAGAATTTTAAGAAACTGTAAGTGCACTACCAGTTTCAAGTGATGATCAATGGCTAATGGATAGTGGAGCATCTGCTCATATGACATATCGTAGAAAGTTCTTTTCGATTTTTCGAGAAATGACAGAAGAATGTGACGTTTCTCTCGCGAATCAACAAGGATTACCAATTAAAGGGATTGGTGCAGTGAAAATCAAGAAATTTGTTAATGGTGAGTAGTTCGATTCGACAATTACAAACGTTTTGTATATTCCAGTGCTTAAAAGAAATTTGTTTTCTGAAGGAATCCTAACCTCGAAGGGACTGAAAGTGGTAAAAGAGAAGTCGAGTGCTACAGTGTATGATAAAGACAAAATAGTGGCGTGCGCGGTTCGTGACTCGAGTAATCTCTACTCGATGTTGTTTCTTACGATTTTGAATGCTGAAGTGAACGTAGTTTCTCGGGCTGATTTAAAATTGTGGCACGAACGTCTAGGACACATCAATGTGAATTCTCTGTATGAGATTGTTACGAACCGAAAAATAATAATTATAAAAATTATTATTTCTTATGTCTTGGAGCCACCAAGCTGCCGAAATTTAAAAGAAATTCCGTTTATTTTTATGGGATCGTGTATCCGATTTTAAAAGAAACTGCCAAATTACGTTATTCGAAAATGAATTTAAGGGATAAACACAATAAAACAATTAAGACCCTTTTATACATTTATTTTATAAAAAGAAATCTCGACTTTAAAATATTAAAATGATACAGTAAGATAAGAAGATGGAACGATACATGTTTTAAAGACTTACTCTACTGCTTATTATACCGTCGCAAGCTAACGAGGGCGAGGCTTCGAGCTGCTATCCGACGGGCGGAAAAATATACACACTTATCGAAGCGCGAAAATGTCAATTGGTAGCGCACAAGAATGCACTTACGGGTCCACCGAATTTAAACAGCGCAGGCACCACACGTGCGGACTGGCCGGTCAAAAAGACAAAAATTCAATAATTTAATTTTATTTAAATTATTGGATTTTTATTAAACACGACTTCTGCTGGACTTCGTCAGCGTGAAGTATTCACTTTAAATTTTCGTCCGTCCAATTTTAATCACTATCTTTGTAGTGAATTGTAAAAATTAAAAATCCGACTAACGTACGGGCTTAGTCCCGGCGTCTCAAAATTGTTTTTATGCCTCTGAAAAATTTCAGAGCTGACTCGCGAATGAGAGTTGTAGTGCAATTAATTGACTTCCGCGATGTTCTTTTATATGAACGTTTAGAGACTTCAGGTGGGAAAATTTTGTGGACTAAGGGTTATTAACACGTGATAAAGGCGTGAGCTCAGGGCCTGTTACTATGCCAATAATGCTGAGTTTCTATTTTCTTTTAATGGTATAGCCAAATATAATAATCTGCACTTGATAAAATCAAGCATAAATTATCATTGAAAGACTTGTTGTCTTTTGGATTTATTTTATGAATTTTCCTTGTTGGAAAATGTTTTGATTTTGGGTATTTTTACCCCTTTTTCATTTGCGACAATTACAACTTCGATGTTGTGTTGTCATGGGCATGTAAGATTGTTAGGCTTAGAATACGTAATAAAAGAGTGGGGGGGAGGTAGAGTAAGAAAGGATGGAAGCTGAAGAATTACGTTCAAGGAAAAGTTCATCGCGTAGATTTATTTTAACTATTATCATTATATCCTTTTTTTTTCGCGTGAAGTCCAATTTCTAATGTGGTTCCTGTACTGATCTATACTCATTTTTAGACCCACAAGTGATAATAGCGAACCTCATAAACAGAAGGTGTTTTATTCTAAAAGCATTTACCTAACGTAGAATGGTCTGTAAACATTGCTACAATATTTAGTAATGTACCCGCAACATTCGCAGCATTTTCATTCACCAACTTCTGCAATTTTGATTTGGGAACATCGCCGCAATATTCAACGCGTTCAGAATGTTGCCGCAATGTTCGTTAACATACTCGCAACATTCCCATTTGCTAACTTCTACAATTTTGGTTTGGGAACATTGCCGCAACGCTCAATGCGCTCAGAACGTTGCTGCAATGTTCGTCAACGCACTCGCAACATTCTGATTTGTTTAAAATTTTTTTTTCTTACAATTTTAAACTGGGAACATTGCTGCAACATACCGAAAGCAGTTGCAATGTTCACCAACACGCTTGTAATATTTATAGTACTAAAATAATATATTTTAAATTAACCATGTGGAGATAATTTTCATTTTCAAATGTTATATTTAATTATGAATACCCGTAGAAATAATATTAGAATGTATGCACATATTTTTATTGGTGATATTTATAACATTTTGTTTTAGATATTTGTAATAATAATAATATGTGCATGTATGACATTTCAAGAATAAAGGCCCGAGTCCATTCCCATCGCATTATGCTGACAATTGAGTTTTTTTTATCAAAGTATTGTATTAAAATTTACAAGAAGTAAATTTTACCACAATAAAACAAAACTCAAAATTTAAACTTCTTAGGTACCACCGTGAATATTCCTGTTTTTGTCCTCGAAGACTAAAAGCGATGGAAATGAAATCGGGCATAATATAAAATAGTAAATAATTACACATGCAAGAAAACAAGAGAATAGAATCATTGGGTTTTTCTTTATAGAGAATTTGTGCTGATTCTTTGTCTGGACGTTGGTGCCAGAGAATCGGATGTTGAGTGTCAGGTTTCGTTGATAAGGACCAAGGAGCTGCACGTGTAGCAGTCTCCGCGGTCCAGATACAGGTCCCCGCAGTCAGTTTGCCGGTAGCTCTCTTATAATTAATATCCTAATAACCCTCTTTTTTGTAGTTTTTATCTCTCTCCTCCTTTCCTCCCTTTTTTTTACGCGCGACTCGGGAGTGAGTGGTGTGAGTGAAGTGAGAAAAAAAAAGAAAGAAAAAAAAACTAATAATAAGGTGAAGATGGGTTAAGTGACAAGTGAGGATGTCCCCAATTATCGACAGGGATTATTGGCCCTCCTAAGGAGGATAAAGAACATGCGGCCTGCTTATGTTCAAGAGGAGGATGAACGTGCCCCTACGGCAGAGGACAGGGACAGAATGTTAAAAGTGCGGGCCTGTATTGAACTCCACAATTTGGTGGGGAGACTTGGAGGGTCAAGAGGGTAAGTTATACTCTTATGTAAAAAACACAAAAAATCATTTATAATTACTTTTAATAAAATTTCGAAAAATCACTATTTTCATAAAATTTTTGAGAAATTATTGTTAAAACAATAAAAATGCCACTTTTAACAAAATTTAATTAATTTTGATAAAATTTTAAGAATGAATTATCAGTTTGATAAAATTTTGAAAAATAAAATTTTAAGAAATAGACATTTTTTATAAAATTTCAAGAAATAATTTTTTTTTTTTTAATAAAATTTTGAAAAATTATTATTTTTAGATAAAATTGTAAGAAATAGTTATTTTCATGAGATAATTATTTTTAATAAAATTGTGAAAAATTATCATTTTGATAAAATCTTGAAAAATAAAATTTTAAGAAATAGACATTTCTAATAAAATTTCAAGAAATTATTTTTTTTACATAAAATTTTGAAAACTTATTATTTTTAGTTAAAATTATTATTTTTAAATAAAATTGTAAGAAATAGTTATTTTTAATAAAATTTCAAGAATTCATTATTTTAAACAAAATCTTGAGAAATTATTATTCATAATAATATAAAACAATTATTATTTTTAATAAAATTTCAAGAGTTAATTATTTTTAAATAAAATTGTAAGAAATAGCTATTTTTAATAAAATTTCAAGTAACAACTATTTTTAATAAAATTTCGAGAATTTATTATTTTAAACAAAACCTTGAGAAATTATTATTTATAATAACATAAAACTATTATTATTTTTAAGAAATAATAATTTTTTTTTAATCAAATTTTGAAAAAATAGCTATTTTAATAAAATTTTGAAAAATTATTATTTTTAGATAAAATTATTATTTTTAATAAAATTTCAAGAGATAATTATTTTTAATAAAATTGTGAAAAATTATCATTTTGATAAAATTTTGAAAATAAAATTTTAAGAAATAAACATTTCTAATAACATTTCAAGAAATAACTATTTTCAATAAAATTTCGAGAATTTATTATTTCAAACAAAATTTTGAGAAATAATTATTTTTTTCAATAAAACTTTGAAAAATCACCATTTTCATAAAATTTTTTTGAAAAATTATCATTCTGATAAAATTTTGAAAATTATTATTTTAATAAAATTTTGAAAAAAAAAGTATACACATATACATAAAATTTTCTTTTTCATATACATATATACATGTATTTTTTTTATTTAGTCTGGATTCGTCGATCACACAGTCGTGAGGGATGAGGCTGGGGATGTGATGATCCTTCAGGGCAGATGGAAAGTAGACAGGAGCCACCCAATCTGGTAAGATATTATATTATATATTACATGCACATACATACATACATACGCTTACATATACATACATATACATACATACATATAATTTATATATATGAGAGATTCTTTTTCAATCGCCCCAGCCCAAAAAGTCAATGTTCTGGGATTGGCTTCATACTTTGGTAAATCGTTGTCCTATATGATAGTAATAAATCCCTAAAATATAAACTCATTAAAAAAATATTTGTAGAAAGTAGAGGGGGTTGAAGTTTTGACGTTAAGGGTAACATTGTCATTTTCAAATCCGTATAACTATGACAAAAGTTAATGGATTTTAATTTATCTATAATGAATTTTATTGCATTTTTCACGTACTTTTCAAAAATGTATACGAAATTTAAAAAAAAAATTTTTTTACCCCTTTTTTTTCAAAAAAAACCCTTATTTTTCGATTTTCACCCCTTCGGGTATTTTTTTTTTTTTTTTTTTTATTTTCATTGGAAAGCTGAGGTTTTTTCCGATGAGCTATGTAAATATGAAAATGGGACAACAATAATTTTGTGAGTAACAGAATATTAAAGTAGGCGGTGCCGATAAGGGGTGTACCTGGAGATCATCTTTGAGGATTTAGATAGGCACCGCCTACTTTAATATTCTGTTTCTCACAAAATTATTGTTGTCCCATTTTCATATTTACATAGCTTATCGGAAAAAACCTCAGCTTTCCAATGAAAATAAAAAAAAAAAAAAAAAAATACCCGAAGGGGTGAAAATCGAAAAATAAGGGTTGATTTTGAAAAAAAAGGGGTTAAAAATTTTTTTTTTTAAATTTCGTATACATTTTTGAAAAGTACGTGAAAAATGCAATAAAATTCATTATAGATAAATTAAAATCCATTAACTTTTGTCATAGTTATACGGATTTGAAAATGACAATGTTACCCTTAACGTCAAAACTTCAACCCCCTCTACTTTCTACAAATATTTTTTTAATGAGTTTATATTTTAGGGATTTATTACTATCATATAGGACAACAATTTACCAAAGTATGAAGCCAATCCCAGAACATTGACTTTTTGGGCTGGGGCGATTGAAAAAGAATCTCTCATATATATTTTTTTCTTTTCTTTTTAGCACACTGCGATCTTTGCCCTCCGTGCCTCCCAGGGTCGGCTTTCAGCCATTATAGAGCTCGCTCAGCCTTTCCTTCACCCAATGCTTCTACCGGACTAGGGGAGGAGAGGACAGAATCCGTTCGAGGTGGCAATTGGTAAGTTTTATTATTCATTGGTTATTACAAAAAATTAAAATAATTATAATAATAATTAGCATTTAAAAAAATGGGCCGTTGTGGTCATAGAAATTAGAAGCTTTATTAAAAGTGGGGTAAAAAAATTTTTTTTTCTTCTTTACAGAAGGTCCGGGTTCCGGTGGCCAAGTACTGGCAAACGATTGGCCCGGAGGGCTATTTGCTAGACTCGACGGTCTAACCTGTAGTATACACATACATACACATATATACACATACATATACACGTACACATACATACATGATTACATATACATATACAGTACCGTCCAGAAGTATCAGGACGATTACACGCGACTCTCTGAAAAAACATGCTATCACTTTTTCAATCATATTTCTGCAACAAAAAGAAATACAAAAAAACTGAAAAACGGTTAGAAAGCTTATAAAATTTTGAATGAAATAAGCCATGTTTGAAGCCATTCCGTTAATAATTTTCTGAGTTGTAGAGTGAGAAAGATGGAAAAAATATTATCAAATTTTCTAATTTTGGTCTCTTGACTTCAACATTTTCAAAAATCTAGAAAAATTTAGATAAAAGTTTTTTAAAAACACAGAAACCTTCGCTAGAATTTCAGCTTTAAAATAAATTTTAGAAAATTAAAAAATATTAATCCGTCATCGAATTATCATTAAAAATGTGAAGCCCTGTTGCGCCCGATCGATGCTTTGAAAATCAACTGTGACGACTCGATTCCGGCTTCGCGCGGGAGAGAAAGCAGGGTTGGATTTATGCGGGAACGATGAAATTTCGAGTTTCTTTACATATTCGTCGTGAAACTCGAAATTTCATCGTTCCCGCATAAATCCGCTGCTTTCTCTCCCGCGCGAAGCCGGAATCGAGTCGTCACAGTTGATTTTCAAAGCATCGATCGGGCGCAACAGGGCTTCACATTTTTAATGATAATTCGATGACGGATTAATATTTTTTAATTTTCTAAAATTTATTTTAAAGCTGAAATTCTAGCGAAGGTTTCTGTGTTTTTAAAAAACTTTTATCTAATTTTTTCTAGATTTTTGAAAATGTTGAAGTCAAGAGACCAAAATTAGAAAATTTGATAATATTTTTTCCATCTTTCTCACTCTACAACTCAGAAAATTATTAACGTAATGGCTTCAAACATGGCTTATTTCATTCAAAATTTTATAAGCTTTCTAACCGTTTTTCAGTTTTTTTGTATCTTTTTTTGTTGCAGAAATATGATTGAAAAAGTGATAACATGTTTTTTCAGAGAGTCGCGTGTAATCGTCCTGATACTTCTGGACGGTACTGTATATACATATACACATATATACATATACACATACACATATATATACATACATACATATACACGTACACATACATACATTTTATTTTTTTTTTAATTGTAACCTTTGTTATGGATTTAGAGGGGAGGGGACCTTCAGCAATTGGTGATTTTTAACACGGTAGGTGAAAATATTCTATTCTCTTGTTTTCAGGAAAATTTTGTGATGATAAGAGTATCAGTTTCGATTTCTTCTCTTTCCCTACAATGGTTTCCCACGATAGATTTCTCAATCAACCAGCCACTGACCAAAACTCCCACAATTCATTAGACAGGTGATGATGTCTCGTTAGAGCACATCTGCACTCAGTCCTTTGACAACGTGGTAGGAAAGGATGTCTGGTAAAATATTGAGGGCGGCCCAAGTGGCAGTTCGGCGGTCAGACCACGTAAGCCTCCCTCTACAAGAGTTCTCTGTTCATTTACATGAGAATGTGTTAGGACCTGTCCCGACGGTGCTGAAATTGATTAGAGAAATCGATCGCGGGCTTTCATAAAACAAAGAGAAAAAGGGAGAAAAATAATAATAAAACAAGGCAAAACTAAACAAATTAGAAATTTAAACCAAACAGAACAAACAAAAAAAAACTTTAGTCATATATATATGGCACAGTGGCCGATTTCCCGAAAAACCTGGCCAAAAGTCAAAAATTTTTTTTTAGAAATTTATACTTTTTATTGTTGAATATTATAAAGGAGGGTTCACTGCATAATTTTGCGAAAAAAATTACACTTTTTTTATCACCAATTTATTATGTGAACAAGTAAAAGTGATCTTTGCCAGAGATTTACTCAGAACGTTTCATAACTATAAATTTTCGTCACAGTTAAAATAGTAAAAATATACTAATATACAGCAGATTTTTGAATATCTTTTTTTGGGAATTATTAACAAAGGTGTATGAAATATGTTGAATGTACTTATCATCACATTTAAAACGTACAGTTTTTAAAAAATGACATTAAACATCGTTATTCATGGCTACGATTTTTGTATTGTTTTATCAACGTAAATCATGAAAATAGTTGTGAAATCCACCGATATCCGCGCTCTACCTGGTATTATCATAAACTAGAATATATTTTTGATTCATTTTAATTGAAATCAGCTGCCCCAAGCTGCCCCTGCAGTTTTGGTATCACTTTTTATTTCACCCAGCGTGGTTTACCGACAGCGCGTTGCACCGGCCGGCCGTGCAACTGAACGTGAAAGACTGACTTTTTCTTCATTCGCATTCGCTTTAAACTAAAA
Organism: Leptopilina boulardi; assembly: GCF_019393585.1. NCBI lineage: Eukaryota > Metazoa > Arthropoda > Insecta > Hymenoptera > Figitidae > Leptopilina > Leptopilina boulardi. The sequence goes on from NW_026137773.1 coordinate 337,576, forward strand.
TTTAAGCACTGTCTGTAATTTAAAAAAAATAAACTCTAACACATATACGCAATTTTATAATACCAGCAAATATTTTGGATCCGCCATATTGAATTTGATAAAACAAATGTAAAATTTGATTTCAAAAACCCAGTAAACGTAAGCATACTAAGTTTGGTTAAAATCGTACCATTTTTTAATTTTTAGCAAAGTTTTTTAAAATCTAAACGGCCATTTTGGATCTGCCATTTTGAATTTGACACAACCAATGTAAAATTTGAATTCAGAAGCCCAAAAAACATGGGTATACCAATTTTGATTGAAATCGTATCATTTTTCGATTTTCAGCAAAGTTTTTTAAAATCTAAACGGCCATTTTGGATCCGTCATTTTGAATTTGACACAACCAATGTAAAATTTGAATTCAGAAGGGCAAAAAACATGGGTATACCAATTTTTGTTGAAATCGTATCATTTTTCGATTTTTGGCCAGGTTTTTCGGGAAATCGGCCACTGTGTATGGGTGCAAATGTGTACATAGCGCACTCTGTTGTTTGTCAACTAGACTGGCTGAAGTTTTTGTATGGGCAATACAATTACCCTTTTCGAGTAGCTCTTCGCTGATAAATTGATGCTGTTAGTCGATGTTGATGATGCTATTGATGATGTGGTTGATGATGTTTTTTCCAGGATCCTGAAGTCTTCGAGATTTAATTGTCAGGATCGGGTTGTTGATAAAGGATTCTTAGGTGTTTCAGAAGTTGATGTTTCCCGGCGTGACACAGGTTCGTTAGCTGTTGAGGTCATCTCCAGGAATTCTGCTCCTTGTTCTAAATTCACTGGTGTTGATAAAATTTCCATGGATCTTTGAACATATGTGTATTCTCCTTGGTTCTTTTTCCTATAGCCTCCTTCCAAAACGGGGTCAACTTCATCTTTCTTTAATTTGCTTCTGTTGGTGACAATGTTGATCTTCCTAGCGATCGAGTTTCTACACAGGAGAAGAAGAGTGACGATGCTGAGAAGAATCAATCCTCCATATGATCCATAAACAAGAATGGACTGATGGTTCTTCCATTTACGGTACATCGCAAAATCCTCTAATTTTTGTTCCAATTCTTCTAGAGTTTTGGAGTTGGTCTCGAAGCTGGGAATCCTTGATTTTGTTCGGCTGCTCTCTTCAACTTCCATCGTAGTCGTAAATGGGAATAGGTAGAAAATACACCTGAAATCCGTTTTAAATCCAGGTGTAACTCGGGTTCGTATAGGATTTCCGTTTGGCCTACCTGAGTTGCTGTTGCTGGGATGGTTATATCTTTTGTTTTAGCTGAACATCCTGGGGCTAACCTTATTATCCCAGTACCTGTGACATTTATTTTGATCGGATAGGCAGAGTGGCAGATTATCAGTAACACTTCCGGCTTGGCCAAGGAATAAAGCCAGGCTGCTAAGGTCCGCAAGGGTTTCCAAAAAGATTCTAGACTTGAAGTAATTCTGATATCACAGGATCTTAGTACTTCGTCTGTGGGATTGGTCATCAGCGATACCTCACAGATTGGTCTATTCTGAAGGTCGTAAATGGGTGATCCTTTCAGACATGCATGGAACGATGTCGTTGTTCTACAATTTTCCCAATCTTCATTTTTTAGCAGGAGATAGGTTCTTTGCTCTTTGTCAACGATTAAGTAATCGTATGTAGGATTCACGTATGCCCTGGCGGATCCATTTCCAAGTTCACCTTGAAGGGTCGGCAGTGGATGTAGTTTGAATGCTGCATATTTATCTTGTTCCAGGAGAGGAATGTCTATCAAAATTTTGATTTTGTGGTCCTCGCATGGAATACTGGTTGTGGCTACTTAAATCAATTCGTCAACGCTGACCTTGGGTCCAGGTATGGGGAAAATAACATCATTGGCGTTATTTCTAATGTCGTTGAGGATTGGTCCCAATTGTTCTGAAGATAAAATTCCAGGATGAAGATGTCCTCTTCTGGCATCGTGAACTGCGTCTAACATTGTTGTCGTCGTTCGGATGTTATGATCAAGTCTTAATTTTACGGCAGCCAGTGTTTTGTCCAGGAGTTTGGAGTATTCTTGGAATTCAGAATGTTTAAATTGTCCATTTAGTTCCTTATTCAGGGTGTCGAAAGATTGGTGTAGTTCCTGCAAAACTTCGTCGTGATGTTGCACCGGACTATGCAGACTTTCTAATTGAGAGACTGCTTCGTAATGTTCACCATCTTCGTAGTTTAGTACACCAGCTATGGGTACTGCAATCTTTCCAAGGAATCCAAAAAGGGGAACACTGCGCCGAGCTCGAAATTGTGATGATACCAATATAGGAAGATTCTGGCGTGTTCTTTCTAGTTCTTTTATTTGCCGCTGAAGTTCTCGTTGTAGGTCTGCAGCTATCTCCCATCGGTCCTCCCAGGGAAATGATTCGATTCGGACTCCGCACCATTCTTCTTTTGAAAAGCATTGCTGCTTCACGTCAATCGATTTGTAATTCAAATCCTCGAAATGCCTCACTTGTTTGCCGATGTCCAGGAAGATGCTGATCCTTCAATTACTGACTGACCTTCTTACTTCTCCCGAATATTCGTAATATATCCCACTACTTATGTCAAGTGGAATAATCTGACTAAAAATTGTGACTAAGTATTGTGTCAAGTACATCTTTTTTTCTACAAAAATTTGTAATGTATGTTAATAGCAAATTTTTGTGAAGGTGATAGTTAGAGATAGGTAACCATCACCTTGTCTTTGTGTTTGGCGAATCTTTCGTCATTGTCATCTTCTAAAATGACATTATTATTTTGGGTTAACCCTACAGCAGTGTACGGACCATTAGCTCGATTGTCGAACTTGTTCGTCCTAATCTCTTTATAGGTATAGACTTGGTCGCCAACTTTGACCTTTGATGGTCTTGACTTTCGGTCATAAAATTCTTTGGAGCGTTGTTTTACTCCTTTAAGCTTGTCGGCTGCCAGATTCTGAAGTTCATGCAATCGGACCACGAGATCCTTTAAGTATGAACCATAGGTTTCTAATTCTGGTCCAAGTGGTAGGGAGGAAGGGATCCGGGCTACTCGTCCAAAAACTAACTCGAATGGGGTTAGGTTAGTAGCTTCATGAACTGACGTGTTATAATTGAGCATTGCAAAAGGAGGTAGACGATCCCAATCGTCAAAATCTTGAGCGTAGTGCTTAATATAATTCGTCAATTCAATATGGCTTCTTTCCAACGCTCCGTTAGTTTAAGGGCGGTACCCGGAAGTCGTAAGTTGTTTTACCCCAAAGATGCTTTCAAGTTTCCGCATTAGGGAGCTTATAAAGCTACCTCCTCTATCTGTGAGGACGCATCGAGGTGCTCCACATACAGAAAAGAGGTTTGCTGCTATGGCATGGGCAATGGTGGTTGTTTTTATGTCAGGTATGGGGACCGCAATGCAATATTTGCTGAAATTGTCCTGCATTGTTAGTATGTGTCTATTGCCGTTGGGGGTAGTTCGAAGTTTTCCAACGGTATCTAGGGACACTTTTTCAAAGGATTGCCCAGGGGTATCTGTTATTAGCATAGGTTCACGAGTTCGAGCCCTGGCGAGTTTATTTTTAAAGCAACTCTTGTATTTGCGAATATACTCTGTGACTTCGTCTCGCATTCTAGGCCAATAATACCTCTCAAGTACCCTTCTATAAGTCTTGGATATACCTTTATGTCCTCCAATCAGACTGCCATGAAATTATGATATAATCTTGGGGCGTAATTGTAAGGGTGGTACCTCGATTTTTCCGTGGCATAGTGTGATATTTATATCGCCACCGCGGAATATTCCTGCTAAAAGCTCCGTCATTTTATTTTGAGGGAGTGCTCCTAGAAGGTCACCCGAATTGGCCATTCGGCAATGTTTCTGATTGTCTAAGGTCATAGCATGTCTCAAGTTTTTTAGTCCAGTGATTACGTCATTCCAATTGATTTCGTCAAAATGTCGCTTCTTTACAATAATTGAGTATACCTTATAACGTCCACAGATAGTGACGTACACCTGTTCTTTAATTGGTTTACTGTCTCTGATGTCCTATAAGTCGATTTTTTCGGTTGCCACTAAAAGTTTCACAATGGGGTCAATGGTTTCACAGTCTTCGGAAATAAAGTGGGCGTAATTATCTCGTTTGTAAGTCAAAGGTTCTGTCCATTGATGCAAAATGTTTGGTGGGTTTAAATGAGCACAATTGTTGGGGTTATCTTCTTCATTACCTGAGGAATCAGGGGAGGAGGAAGAATCACAATAGGGAAGGTTTAGGTCCATTAATAGATTCCTTTTTGTCTTACTTCCGAACTCACTTGTAGGGGTTAATCTACGGGGCGTGATTTGTGTTTTTCTTCGCACCTTTTCCTCTTGTTTTCCTTTATTGTAATCCGAAAACCTCAAAAATGGGGTGGAGTGTGCTTCGGGGATTGTTACCCGACCAGGAGTGAATGATGGCAAACTTGCGGCAAGGTTATGATCGATGTTAGGGGTTTCAAAAACTTTGGGAATGTCTTTAAAGCGGACTATACTCCTTTTTCGCGTGGGGGAGGGATTACTCGTTAGTGGGGTATCCATTGAGGTGGTGGGGAGAAGTTCAAGTTCCGGTGGAGGGGAATTCTCACTTTCTTGAGTTTCAACGCGGCTCTTGTCTAGCTGTTCTAAAAAATTTTTTAGTCTTTCTTCAAATTGTGCATTATCATTCTCTTGACAAGGGTCCAGGGTTTTTAGATATTCCAAGTACTCATGATCACTATCTCCATCAGAAACGTAGAACTTCTTTCTAGGGGTCCTATCCATCCCTTCATGATCCCATGTTAAGGTTTGGTTAGTTTGATCTGAACGATTCTTTATGATTTCGTTGAACCTTTTGACCGCTCGATCTAGGCTTGTTTCTAGCTCACACACTTCTTCTTCGGCGAGAGAATAGGAATTTTCTTCGCTGTCTGGGGGCCGAGGAGGCCTTGAATAATGATCTTGTCTTTGGGAATTTCTGTAACAGGTTCTGCTTCGGATGACTCTGATGAAGAAGAGGAACTTGATTCAGATTCGGGTTCCATGAGGGCACCTTCCCTGGCCAATCTGTCTGCATTTTCATTTCCATCGATTCCGTCATGTCCGGGAACATGTTCCCAGATGACGACCATATGTTTTAATGCATTGATTGGCTTCTCGTACACTCTTTGATTTTTTACAGGCTTGTTATCGTTGCTCTTCCAGTTATTGGTTTGCCATTTTCGAACCCATTCTGTTATTCCTTGGACGAGAACCTTTGAGTCAGTTTTAATTCTTAATCTGTTTATGCCGCCCTTCTTTGCTTGTCGGATGGCGGTGGCTACCGCTTCGATTTTGGATGCGTTGTTTGTTTGTCTACTTCTATATCTTTGTGAAACGTTGAGGGGATGATCCGGGCCGAACCAAACTCCTATACCTGCACGGGGTCGTACACCGCCATTGTCACAGCACGCTCCATCTACATAAACGTTCGTGTACGAGTCTAACAACGGGGGTGTCCATGGACTTAGGGTGAAACTGGTTGTGGGATTAATTCGGGGGTGGGGTTGTTTGTTTTCACAATATTAGGTGGGAGGCTGGGAAAGGCGCTACTGCTCGATCGAAACACTGGGGAATCCGAACATTCTTCATAATCACTGTCAGGAAAATTTTCTTTGGATGATGAACTGTCCCTTTTTCCGCAAGAAGGACTGTTGTTCGATTTCCTTTTACGTTTCCTCAGTCGCTTCGCCACACATCTGACATCCAGGTCTGTCGGATCAACTTTCAGAGGGGGAACATAGGGTTCGTCTCCATTTGGATCCTTTGTTTGTGAGGATCCTCTAGGTCTTTCTCTCGGTCTTAAAGGAGGTTGTGAGGATGGTCCTGGGGTGGGGATATTAACTGTACCTTGTGGCCGTGATGTAGATGGTACTTCTGACGGCCTCCGCAAAATAGCCTTGGGTTGAACTTGGGCGACTATTGAAGGTTTAGGTTTACTGGAGCCACCTAAGGTTTTAATGGATGAATGTACTAGGGGCGCCTTAGGGTCATATTTGGAAGGAACCTTGAAAGTTGGGGTTGGTCTCAAGGAGGGTCGTTGCTCCAAGGGGTTTGATGATCTGGTCGTTGGATTCGTTACTTCCTGTGAGTTGCCTTTCTTACTTTTCCTTTCGGGGTTCGTTTGTACATTGTCCTTGCCCTTATTTTTGAAAGAAGACCGTGTGGTAATAGGGAGTGCCCTGAATCGTTCTGTTTTGAGTTCCGGATGCGAGGTATCATCTTCTGGATCTGATTCTTTAGTATCATCGGTCCAATCTGAGTCCGAAAAGGAAGTTGCGACGGGTAGATCGATCCCATCCTTGTCCTGGGTGAGTATTGCACCGATTGCGTACTCCGAGGCATCAGTTGTCAATTTGAACCTTCCGGCGAAATTTGGATATTGCAGAATAGGTTTGCGACACAGGTATTTTCTAAGTTTTAAAAAACTTTTCTTTTGGGGTTCGTTCCATTCCCACTTGCTGTCCTTTTTCAGTAGGTCAGATAGGGGTTTGGCTAATTTAGCATAATCTTTAATAAACCGGCGATAATATCCAGAAAGTCCTAAAAAGCTTCGAATTTCTTTTTGGGTCTTGGGTTGTGGAAAATTCTTAATAGCTTCGATCTTATCTGGGTTTGGTTTTATGCCATTCTCGCTTATTATATGGCCGAGATATGCTACTTCTGTTTTTAGAAATTCACACTTGTCGGGTTGTAATTTTAAATTAGCTTCTCGAAGTTTGGAAAAGAGTCTTCGTGCTCTCCTATCATGTTCTTCGAGTGTATCCGAGTTAATTATAATGTCCAAATACACAAATGCTTCCGTGTCGAGCATTGTACTTAGGACATTATTGAGTAGTCGCTGGAAAGTGGGGGGTGCATTTTTGATGCCCATAGGCATTATTTGATACTCGAAATGTCCATTGCGTGAGGAAAATGCAGTTTTGTGTCTGTCATCCGGGTGTGTTTCAACCTGGTGAAAACCGCTCGCAAGGTCGAACACCGTGAAGTACCTAGCTTTCCCGAGACGGTCAAAGATGGCGCTGATGTTGGGGAGGGGGAAATCATCACCTATGACCTTTTCATTTAGGGCCCTATAATCGATAACAACTCTCCACTTTTTCTCGCCAGAGGCGTTAAGTTTTTTCGGTACTATTAAAAGTGGAGAATTGTAATCTGAATTAGAATTCCCGATTATACCGCTATTAAATTGTTTAAGGAGCTGAGTGTCTATTTGCTCTAGGGCTTCATTAGGGGAGCGATATTGTTTTCTTCGTATAACCTGTTCATCAATTGTCGGGATTCTGTGTTGGATCAGATGGGTGCACGAAAGCATTTCTCCATTTAAATGAAAGATATCCGCGAAGTCCTCTGCCCATCGATTCACAAAGTCTTTTTCTTCCGGGGTCAAATGGGACACATGTGGGGCATTTTGCAATTTCATTACGCGATCGGAGTACTCGGTTTCGGAATTGATTAAGAGACCTTTCGTATCTGAATCTGAAAATTCTTCTCCTGAAAATTTACAAAAATCAAAAGGAATTATTTCTTGCGGGGTAATATGTACATAACGTCTTCCTCGGTAGTGTTGATTGCCATTGAATGGCAAACATTGTCTTTGTTAGATACCAAGGCTTCGCCTAGATAAATTCCCTTTGGAGTTTGTATTCGCGGGAGATATCCTTCACATAGTCCGGGGTGAGTAGTGTCTATTGCCACGGGTCTTCTTGTCCTCGCTTTTAAACTAAGGACTCTGGCAAAAGGTTTTATTGTGGTTTTAGAATCTCTTTCGCTTCCAGTGATTCTCTATCTATAAAAGGGATAGGGGTCACTGGTTTAGAGATAGTGACAAGAGCATTATGCCTAAATGAAATTTGGGCCTGCTCTAATCGAAGGTAGGGCCTTCCTAGAATTCCATGTGTAGAAATGGAAAAATTATTTCTAACTTTGTGAAATTCTACAGGAATGTCGAAGAGTGTTAGTTCGACAGTGCCCAATGTTTTCACGGTGTGATTCGTGATTCCAGTGATCTCAGCACATTTGCTTCGTGTAAATGTGAGGTCAGGACTCAATCCACACACTTTGATCAAATTTGTGTCGGATCCAGGATCCACCAGAAAGTTGACCCTGGTTTTATCGGAGTACTTTTGGCGCTCTTCTGCGCGGAGGGCATGTTCGGAGGCCTCTTCTAAGTCTACGGGATTTCTAGTGTCAACGAAAATTGACATTTCTTCTGGTAGTCCCCGAATGAAAGATTCAAGGGCACAGTCTATAATCGGATGTATTAAGAGTTCACTTTCGGGAAACACACGAGTACGCGCGTTGGGGGCATCGACTTCGCGAAATCGTCTATTATACTTTGCTTCGAGGGCATGTTTTCCACCACTTAGAAGTCAGCGCAACCTATCGTTATAGTCCCACACAGTTTCGGATTGTTTCATCCTTATTGTCATAATATTTTCGAAATACTATTGGTATTTTTTTGTAGATGCAAATCGTTTTTGCAAATGAGCGACAAGCTCGTCCACTCTATTGAAATGTTTATCTCTAACACTTTCCCTAGCCGCGCCCTTTAAGTTACTAAGGACTGCTTTAAGGAAACCCGGTTCTGTGGCATCAGTGGTGAATACGACACCATTTGCTACATCTTGTAGAAATTCTCTTAAGGGTGGATTCTTTCCGTCAAAGAAAGGGATGTGGTATGTACTCTGTTGTAGGGTCATACATTCGAGGACAGATGCCATGGCGGCCGTAGTGTCCTGGTTGATTTGTCGAAAGGTCATATTGGCATGTTCTGCCTCTAATAGGGAGTAATTATTCCCCCCCTTGCGCCGGGGTTATCTTCGAGATGGTCCGGTATTTTTGCCAAAAGGGTCTTAATTGACAAAAAGGAATAAAAAAAAATTGAAATATTACAAGGGGTGATGATATGCGTGTTTAAATATATATGGGATGTTTCACGTCAACCGGCCCAAAGCCCTTTCAATTGCGGATTATTTTTTAAAAATTAATTGAATTTGCTTGAAACTTGTTACTCTGGCGTTTTCGAGGTCGCTGATTACAAATATGAAGTCAGTTTTTCAAAATTCAAAATGGCGGATCCAATATGGCGGATTATTTTTTAAAAATTTATTGAATTTGCTTGAAACTTGTTACTCGGGGGTTTTCGAGGTCACTGATTACGAATCTGAAGTCAGTTTTTCAAAATTAAAAATGGCGGATCCAATATGGCGGATTATTTTTTAAAAATTCATAGAATTTGATTGAAACTTGTTAATCGGGAGTTTTCGAGGTCGCTCATTACAAATTTGAAGTCAGTTTTTTAAAATTAAAAATGGCGGATCCAATATGGCGGACGAATTTTTTAAAAATTCATTGAATTTGCTTGAAACTTGTTACTTGGGGGTTTTCGAGGTCGCTGATTATGAATCTGAAGTCCTAGCGTTCTGAGATGCCTGAGGTCTTCCTCAAACACAACTTTTCCTTAATTTTTCTTTACTCTCTGCTATGATTTAGAAGGAAATTAGGTACAATATTTGTACATAAAATTATTCACCTTGTTGCGAGTCAAAGAAACTGTATAAATCGAAAGGAAGAAAACGAATAATCAAATAATGTGGCTGATTCAGTACATTTCATTATTAATTGATTAACTGAGTTTTAGTAACTTTTTAAATGCGGCTGTAATAATAATTTATTTTCATGAATGTTCATGTAAGTAGTAACAACATTTGAGCATCGTAAAAACATGGACGATATCTAAAGTATAAAAGAGCTTATTCAGACTTCGTAAGATATGTTTGCTAGTAGATTTTCTAGAGCACCTAGTGTTACAAAAATTCAATCTGCTCATTCTTGTATTGTAACATCAGAAAAACAATTAAAAATATTCAAATATTCAAATGCACCTCATCCTATTGCAGTTATGCAATATTAAAATATAATTACATTGGTTTCGATGTATTTTGTAAATTTAATTCATACGGCTTTTTTTAAGGCCACCAAAAAATTATGGTTTAACAATTACAACAATCAGCCTTTTTCAAGGCTACCACATTCTTACAGTTCATAATTATAACAATCGGCCTTTTTAAAGGCCACAAAGTAATTATATTAGATTTGCCATTTTGAATTTTGAAAAACTGACTTCAGATTTGTAATGAGTGACCTCGAAAACCCCCGAGTAACAAGTTTCAAGCAAATTCAATAAATTGTTATAAAATAATCCGCCATATTGGATCCGCCATTTTGAATTTTGAAAAACTGACTTCAGATTCGTAATCAGCGACCTCGAAAACATTAAAATATGTGGTGACCTAAAATTTTTGCATAATTTTCTAAAAGAAATTAATAAATATATTTACTTATTTCTGAAGTTAGCCGCTTCCACTTGACATAGTAAGGACGCCATTTTGAGTATTCAATTCTTTTCCACTTTGCAATTGAAAGGGGATGAGATTACGAATATTTTCATCTATTACATGTTTATTTTTATTGCATAGAATTTTGGACATAGCTTTGGGCCGGTTGACATGAAATACATATATACTTGTATGCTCTTTTATACGCAAACTTGGCAGTCTCTTCTTTTCGAGAGGGGAACAAACCGCGGAATATTCCTGCAAACTTGCTTCAAGGAAATTGAGCATGCGGAAAATTATAATCTATCGCGTTCGCTGATTTTGTTTGTGTCGCAAATGATGGTACTTGATTTGAAATTTTTGTATAGTTGAGCATAGTCGATGTAGAATCGGTTATTCGCTTTCTTAAAAACCAGTACTAAGGGGATGTTACAAAGCGACGTCGGCGTAGGTGTTAAATCTTTGAGTATTTTGTCAGTCAGAATAGGTAAAACCATTTGAGAAAAATTATTTATTATTTTCAATCCAAAATCATTACGTCACTATCATATGCCGTAGTTACATTTATATCAACTCAGCAGTTAAAACTTTCCTCACAGGGAAATCGTACTAAGACCAGCGCTTCTGAATATGACGAGGTACAAAAGAAAATTGTATTTTCTTTCTATCTCGCTTTTCCTTATGGAAAACTATTCAGATGCAGCATAGGAATTTCCGATCTCGCGGTGTCGTACCGGCAACAGGGATGGAGAGTAACTGGTTTTATAATCAATTTAATGATTCTAAAACTTCGTTTTGCCACAATTCTCTTAAAGGGAAAACCTCAAGTGGAAAAATTTTTAAAAGAAAATTTCAAACAGTATTTATAAATTTTGGAATGATAGTAATCCTAATTCAATGGCGCTTTGTCTGCCAATTATTCCCGTTGTAATGTGACAATCTTGCGAGAAGAAAGAGTTCACTACACAAAAACAGATCTCGATTCCATTTACTGGTAGAAAAACAATGCCTAAGATTTCTGCATATTCGTCGTTTATGCAGTCGTTGATCCAACAAGTGTGAGTGAGAGTCTCTGTAATTCTCGTCGGTTAACAATGCCTCCGTGGTGAAGTGGATGTTTTGGGTTATATGTCACAAAATAATCTAATTTAATTTGTGATTCTGGTTTAATTCGTCTATTCAAAGGATGAAATTTATATTCTGATTTTACCGAAACTTGATTTTCCTTAACAATTTCGTTTTTAGCGAGGGTAGTCTCTATTTTCTTATCTGAATTTTCCGATTTGTTTTGAATACTTTTATTACGTGAGTTAATTCGTTTTTTTGAGCGACCGCCACGGGGCCTAATTTTATTTGGCATAATTTGAATGGTTCATAGCAAAAAAAATGAAAAATCAATAGTTTTCAATTACTTCTTTAACAGAGTAAAGTGGCCCTTATACAGAAAAGTTGAAATAAGATTCCTAATACTTCCGTTATTAGAGAGTGCAAAAAGGTGACGATAAGTAACACGAAAGGCAATAAAAGAAAAATTTCTATTAAAGACATGTTAAGTATAGAAGAAAAAAATAGGTTTCTTTCTTTTGCAATTAGAATTTTTCTTATTTCAAAATGAAACAAATTTTTAGGACGTCGCTGTTATGAATTTTGATTAGTCATCATCAACGACATAGTCGGAGAGCCAGAATCAAAAATTGAGAATGAGTCATCATCATCTGACCAAGGTAAGAGAGCTAAATTCACAATTTTTCGCAATTCAAACAGGTCGTCACGTACTTTTTGAATGCACTTAGAAATTAAAAGGTTTTTCCTCGGAAAAATCCTCTCTTACACAATTCTCAAAAAGAAGTTTGAAATTAGTTGATTAAAGTTGTTAACTATTCTTTTCTTTTAATTGAAAGAATTTTCGGAACCAATGTCTCAGATAATGTCATCATCAACGACCAAGGTCGGAGAGCCAAAATCATAAATTAGGATTGCGTCATCATCAACATCATAAGTTGGAGAGCCATAATCCAGAATTTATTTTTTAGGACAAAGTCATTATGTACTTTTCTTTCAATACAAGGAAAAGAAAATCAAACACTCAATAAATTAGAATGATTGATTTTTAGTCTTGAAAAGTTAGTAAGGTGTAATTACAAGAATTTTAAATTAAAAGTAAACATGAAATTTTGTCAAAATAAAAATGTTTGAAAAACTCTAAGGTGACAATTGATGAAAATCAATTGTTCCGATAACGTAGCTGGCAGCAACGTAAGGAAAAATCCCACCGCTGCCACCATCAGCTTGTTACGAACCGAAAAATATTAATTATAAAAATTATTATTTCTTATGTCCTGGAGGCACCAAGCTGCCGAAATTTAAAAGAAATTCCGTTTATTTTTATGGGATCGTGTATCCTATTTTAAAAGACACTGCCAAATTACGTTATTCGAAAATGAATTTAAGGGATAAACACAATAAAACAATTAAGACCCTTTTATACATTTATTTTATAAAAAGAAATCTCGACTTTAAAATATTAAAATGATACAGTAAGATAAGAAGATGGAACGATACATGTTTTAAAGATTTACTCTACTGCTTATTATACCGTCGCAAGCTAACGAGGGCGAGGCGTCAAGCTGCTATCCGACGGGCGGAAAAATATACACACTTATCGAAGCGCGAAAATGTCAATTGGTAGCGCACAAGAATGCACTTACGGGTCCACCGAATTTAAATAGCGCAGGTACCACACGTGCGGACTGGCCGGTCAAAAAGACAAAAATTCAATAATTTAATTTTATTTAAATTATTGGATTTTTATTAAACACGACTTCTGTTGGACTTCGTCGGCGTGAAGAATTCACTTTAAATTTTCGTCCGTCCAATTTTAATCACTATCTATGTAGTGGATTGTAAAAATTGAAAATCCTACTAACGGACGGGCTTAGTCCCGGCGTCTTAAAATTGTTTTTATGCCTCTGAAAAATTTCAGAGCTGACTCGCGAATGAGAGTTGTACTGCAATTAATTGACTTCCGCGATGTTCTTTTATATGAACGTTTAGAGACTTCAGGTGGGAAAATTTTTTGGACTAAGGGTTTTTAACACGTGATAGAGGCGTGAGCTCTGGGCCTGTTACTATGCCAATAATGCTGAGTATCTATTTTCTTTTAATGGTATAGCCAAATATAATAATATGCACTTGATAAAATCAAGCATAAATTATCATTGAAAGACTTGTTGTCTTTTGGATTTATTTTATGAATTTTCCTCGTTGGACAATGTTTTAATTTTGGGTATTATTACCCCTTTTTTATTTGAGACAATTACAACTTTGATGTTGTGTTGTCATGGGCATGTAAGATTGTTAGGCCCAGAATACGTAATAAAAGAGTGGGGGGGGGTAGAGTAAGAAAAGATGGAAGCTGAAGAATTACGTTCAAGGAAAAGTTCATCGCGTAGATTTATTTTAACGATTATCATTATATCCTTTTTTTTCGCGTGAAGTCCAATTTCTAATGTGGTTCCTGTACTGCCGTGTTTTCTAAAAACTTAGGTAACTGCAAAAAAATCGAAAAATGAGTTTTTTATATCGTTGGAATCGTGGAAAAAAGATACACCTGTTAATGCAAATTATTTTTAAAAATTGTTAATATTATTAATAATAATTTTTGCTTAAATAATTGAAAATACCGGTAACTGCAAAAATTGATGAGTGATAATTTGAGAAACTTAGGTAACTGCTATAAAAACTTGGGTGGCTTTGGGTGTTGAGACGTATTTTGTAGGTCGTGATTTGAAAAACTTAGGTAACTGCACCAGTGCCTAAGTTTCAAATATTAATCCGTCATCGAATTATCATTAAAAATGTGAAGCCGTGTTGCGCCCGATCGATGCTTTGAAAATCAACTGTGACGACTCGATTCCGGCTTCGCGCGGGAGAGAAAGCAGGGTTGGATTTATGCGGGAACGATAAAATTTCGAGTTTCTTTACATATTCGTCGTGAAACTCGAAATTTCATCGTTCCCGCATAAATCCGACCCTGCTTTCTCTCCCGCTTGCTCCCGCGCGAAGCCAGAATCGAGTCGTCACAGTTGATTTTCAAAGCATCGATCGGGCGCAACACGGCTTCACATTTTTAATGATAATTCGATGACGGATTAATATTTTTTAATTTTCTAAAATTTATTTTAAAGCTGAAATTCTAGCGAAGATTTCTGTGATTTTAAAAAATTTTTATCTAAATTTTTCTAGATTTTTGAAAATGTTGAAGTCAAGAGACCAAAATTAGAAAATTTGATAATATTTTTTCCATCTTTCTCACTCTACAAGTCAGAAAATTATTAACGGAATGGCTTCAAACATGGCTTATTTCATTCAAAATTTAATAAGCTTTCTAACCGTTTTTGAGTTTTTTTTGTATCTCTTTTTGTTGCAGAAATATGATTGAAAAAGTGATGGCATGTTTTTTCAGAGAGTCGCGTGTAATCGTCCTGATACTTCTGGACGGTACTGTATATATATATATATATATATATATATATATAATTATACCTAAATAATAATTTATCAATTATTGAAAAATTAAGTACTAATTTTAATAAATAACATAAAAGCATTAATAAATTAAGAAAATGAAGTTCAGTAATATGTTTATTTCATGATTAATATCTAATTAATTTAGTTCAATTATTTAAAAAATTAAAATCGTTTTTAATTATTTAAATAAACGTTAATAAAGCAGCGAACTACATTACCTACAATAATTTGACTTTAATATTGTAAAATTAAAATAAATTCAATCATCATCTGTGCGACGAGAGGCCTAATACGGGCGCTCGTAGCACGAGGGACCAAGTAACTACCAGTTACCTAAGTTTCTCGTGCGACGACCCTCGAATCAGCATACCGGTAACTACATTTTTAATAATTTATTGAATGTTTAAACAAATACAACATTTATTTTTACATAATTAAAAAGAATAAATTTAGACGAATCGAAGGAACAAAACGGCATTTAAAAATTTTAATTAGGCTTTGCGGTACATATCAATGAAGTTTAAACAGTTTTTCGCGTTTTTCTCGAAATCTTTCATTCTGCAGTTACCTAAGTTTTTAGAAAACACGGCAGTGTACTCATCTATACTCATTTTTAGACCCACAAGTGATAATAGCGAACCTCATAAACACAAGGTGTCTATTGTTATTACTTGCGATAAATAATTCCTGTGTTTTTATTCTAAAAGCATTTACCTAACGTAGAATGGTCTATAAACATTGCTACAATATTTAGTAATGTACCCGCAACATTCGCAGCAGTCTCATTCACCAACTTCTGCAATTTTGATTTGGGAACATCGCCGCAACATTCAACGCGTTCAGAATGTTGCCGCAATGTTCGTTAACATACTCGCAACATTCCCATTTGTTAACTTCTACAATTTTGAATTGGGAACATTGTCGCAACGTCCAATGCGCTCAGGGCCCCGCTGCAATGTTTGTTAATGCACTCGCAACATTCGCAACATTGCCATTCGCTACTTTCTTCAATTTTAAGTGGGGAACATTGCCGCAACGTCCTACGCACCCAGAACGCTGCCGCAATGTTTGTTAACACACTCGCAACATTTCCATTTGCTAACTTCTACAATTTTGGTTTGGGAACATTGCCGCAACGCTCAATGCGCTCAGAACGTTGATGCAATGTTCGTCAACGCACTTGCAACATTCTGATTTGTTAAATATTTTTTTTTTACAATTTTAAACTGGGAACATTGCTGCAACATACCGAACGCAGTTGCAATGTTCACCAACACGTTTGTAATATTTATAGTACTAAAATAATATATTTTAAATTAACCATGTGGAGATAATTTTCATTTTCAAATGTTATATTTAATTATGAATACCCGTAGAAATAATATTAGAATGTATGCACATATTCTTATTGGTGATATATAACAAGTGCGTTTACGTTTGTGAGTGCCAGGGAATTAAAGTTATTCTTGTGTTTTATGTTAACAATGGTCTTATTTTGGGTGAAGACAAATCAGTTTTGTACAAGGTGTTCAAACAGTTAGAACGGAACTTCGAAGTGACAACCTGTCAACCTGGTTTTTATCTCGGCATGGAAATCGAACGAGAAGAAAAGGATGGATCTATTTTCATTCATGTAACGAGTTACATCGATCGACTTTTAAAAACGTTTAATTTACAGGACTCCAAACCAATCAGCATTCCAGCTGATCCACACGTTCAATTATCGACAATTGACGCAGAAGCTGATTCAATGGAAAGGATACCTTATCGCGAGGCCATTGGATCCTTCATGTTTGCTGCACTTACTACTCGACTAGACATTATGTTTTCTGTTAATCTTCTGAGTAGATTTCAAAACAAGTATCGCCTTGTTCATTGGAATGCAGTGAAACGTGTGTTTATATACTTGAAGAAAACTTGAGAACTTGGAATTAAATATGAAATTTTTGATGAGGACGATTTAATTGGATACTCGGATGCTGACTACGCTGGTGATCAAGACACAAGACGATCTACGACTGGTTATGTCTTCAAAATCTGCAACGGTCCTATAACGTGGAGCAGTCAACGTCAAATATCGGTATCTCTGTCTACCACTGAGGCAGAATACGTGGCTGCGTCAAGTGCGTCGAAAGAAGTCATGTGGCTAAGACTTTTATTTTCAGAAATTGGTGAAGTGCAAAATGATGCAACGATTTTGTGTGTTGATAATCAAAGTGCCATTAAGCAGAGTTGCACAAAATTAGTGGGAGTATTAATTATTATTTATTATTATTATTAATATTAGTATTAGTATTAATAGTATTAATAATAATTAATAATAGTATTAATTATTATTATTTATTATCACCGCCGGTATTACTTTTTTTTGAGACGCATGATTAAACCCCAAATTTGTTTCTTCGAATTTTTATTTTCTCGAAAATAGTTTTATCTAAAAGGAATAGACTATAATTTTTTGAATTCGAATCGTCAGATTTTATAATAAAAACTAGCTAAAAAAACGCGCGTGGTATCTATACTTTTTTATGGAAAATTAAAAATTTATTTTTATTTGACGAAAAGTTATTAGAATTTTGATCTCACAAAATTAATAATGGTATTTTTGAAATCGTTACTGTATTACTATTTCAACATTATGTTGTTATAGTAATATAATACCTATTATTGCCTAGTCAATGTGACCTTTAAATTTTATACTCAAATAAAGATTATATGGTACGATCATCCAATTGTTAGCAACATATTTAATTCACCCATCTCAGGATACATGCAGGGTGAATTCCTATTTTGTTTACCACAAGGCCCGTGAACTTAAAATCACTTTACAATGTTAAAAAGTTCTGGATTCTTTATTTCGTCTGTGATTCAGGCACACATTAATTTATTTAAAGTTTCTGAATCGCAAATTTGTGTAAGTAAAAATATAATTAAATGCACATGTGGCAATCCCCGCTTTTTTCTTCTCTATGAAAGACGATACATATAAAATTGTAAATGAATAAAATTACAAGTACCTTGAGTATGGTTAAGGTTAACAGTCCATCCAGAATCCATCCAGTCAATTACAGCGTGGGGCCTGTGTGGCGTTCTCAGGCTTATAATGGGATCAAAATTTTTACTAACAATAAGACTAGAAATTATTTGCTCATTATTTTCTGTTGTGCATACTGAATTTACATGAACATGTAAATCCCTCCTCAATTTCTGTAGATAATTTCATTATCTTACATGACAAATGTTTTTCTTTGGGTTTTGAAGTTGAAATTTTGAAGTTCTTTAGCTCGATTTATGGAAAGACAATTCCAATCATTCTCTACAAATCGAAATCCTAATATTAGACATTCTAACTGCCGGAAAATGATTAAATTCATTGTTTTAAAAAATTATATTAAATGCTTGCTCATTATATTATCATCAGTTTCATAAATTAATGTTTTAATTTACACTGTTAACCAATACAGATGTTGCAAAAACTATTTCATATACTTCACACTTAACTGTGCCAATCGGATGTTGATCAAGAGCTTCAAAAACTACTGTTGGTTAAAAAAGGAACAATCTAATTAATATTCTACTTGGATAACATTCAAACACCCTGCATTAAGACTTTCAAAAATATAAAGTTTTCTAATGTCTTTAAATCTCTTTGTCTCTCAAATTAACAATTGATATTCAAATCAATATGCAGCTCACAAACTATTATTTCACCCGTAAAACAATATTCAACCCGCTTTCTATGTAATTAATTTTCAAAAAGCCAACTTCCACTAATATCAAACATATAATATTTTTTTCTTTTATCAAAATATATTCAATACCAATGTTATCCTCAAAATCCAAATATCCTTATTGTCAATGTTGGCCAACACAGTAAAAGTGTTCATATGATAAATTTACCATATGAGTACTACTCACATGTTAAAATTGTCGGTAAATCTGTCACATTTCTCTTTTATTTCTTTTTCTTAGTCCAAATCGGCTTTTTTACACTTCGAAACATTTATTTTATTTATTTATAATGCAAACTCGAATAAACAAACGTCAATTGAAATGTTTAAGAGAAAAGGATTTACGGTAAGAAAAAATAGTTCACCGTAACTTTCCAATTCGGTTTTTTTTGCCGAACCGAATTCAGCTTAAGTTACCACCAATTCTTTTCGCTTACAGCCAATTTTTTTTATTGGAAATATAAAAAAACTAAATGGAAGGAATTTTTTTTATATATCTATATTCTGGGACTATTACAAGTTTTCTTTAGTAGCCGTTCCACTTCTGTGAGGAGAAGTGTTATACCCCTATACTCTATCGGACCGGGCGGTAGGCCTGAATGGCGTTATCGGGTATAGCCATTGGTAAGTAAAGTATGGGTTCACCACTTCCACTCACGGGAATTAAGCGGTCATCACCTATGTCACGTATACAATAATAGAAAACAAATTTCCCTCAACCCAAGGCTGTGTGATACGATGTGTTGTGAACCAATTATTTAACCCAAAGGTGATGGCACCAAAGATTTTCTTCTTCATTTTGATTCTCCGCGCTCGGGCGCTGCTGGTAAGATGAGGGACTCGACTTCCCCTTACAGGACAGTAATTAAACGATCATCGACCATCTTATATAAACAATAATAGAAAATAAACCCTCAACCGAAGGCTGTTTTTGACGAAACAAATTGCAGGTAGAAACCCTTGAGAATCCTCATTATCAAAGCAAAGATATATGTATATGTATATATAATCTAATAATAATGAGAAATTTTAAGTGCTAAGAAAATGTGAATGATTGAAGGAAGGAATAAATACAAAGATTATTATAAGATAAAATAATAATACTGTCGATTTATTATTTGACAGAATTTTTTAACTTGGATAGAACGTTTTTTATAATTTTAAATTGACCGAATAATCATTTCTCATAATTATTATTGTAGATAATTAGTATTTTTTATAATTTTTATTTTTCTAAATAAAAGTTTATAGGGTCAGCCGGGGTAAATCCGAACGGGGGGTAAATCCGAACGCTAATTATTTCAGCTTAATTAAAATTTTTAAAAATAAGTTCGATATAAGAATTTTTACCTCAGATCCTCTTGAAGAGATTCTAAGTATTATCCCATTTTTCGTTTGTTAATTAGCAACAGCATAAACAAAGATAACGAGTATTGCAAAAAAGATTGAAAATCAAAGCTGACACTCTTTCAGTATTTTGTCCCGTATTTGAAGAAAAAGAAGCTAAAAATTTATTTTATTATTTATAATTGTTTGTTATGAATACTAGAACAGAAACTATTTTTGATTTTTGCCTTCTGTAAAATTTTATTAATAATATCAGACCGTTCGTATTTACCCAGGAAAATTGGAAAACCGGGGTAAATCCGAACGGTATTTTCAATAATTTTTTTTTTACATCAGAGCCCCACAAAATTGTTTTTATTTCATTACACTATTATTTTAACATTATAAAAGTACATAGAAAAAAGTTTTTCTTTCTATACGTATCCTCGTTAGTAATTAATAAGCAGAAACTTAATCTCTGTTCTCTCGAAGGAGTGTTTCAATTTTTTTGCCAAATGGTTTGTTGAAAAAAGTTTTTCAGGATCTGAATAAAATTTGGTATTCTACGGTTTTTGGGGTCGCTAATTACCAATTTGACGTCAGTTTTTCAAAATTCAAAATGGCGGACGAGAATTAAAAAATTCATTGGATTCGCTCGAAAATTGTTACTCGGGGGGTTTCAGGGTCGCTGATTACGAATTTGGAGTTAGCAAATTTCATCATTTTTAAAAATAAGTTTTAGGAAAGTCCGCCATTTTGAATTTAAAAAATTTGACTTTTATTTTTGTATTTACATTCAATCACTCCAAAACTCACTTCCCTAAGATTTTTCTGAAATACAGTGGCGTTCGTATTTACCCCGGTATTTTAGGAAAGTTGCAAAGTATCGAGGTAAATACGAACGCTAAGTTTCCTACGATTGTATTTTATCAAAAATTTTTGCTACCCCATGAAATTGTTCTATGGAAGTAAAGTAACAACTTCATGCACCAGAATACCGGAAGTATTTTTTTTTAAAGAAAAAACTTATGTTATTGTTGAAACTTACTAAAAGCGTTCGGATTTACCCCGGTTGACCCTACTATTTTTGATTTTACATAATTACCATTTAAAAAAAACTTTTTTTGCGAATTAGGGTCAGTTGGGGTAAATGGGGACAAAATTGCTATTTTTCACAAATTACGTAAGTTTCATCCTTTTAAAGGTAATATTTGCGGGTTTATTTTTTTTAAGTTGTTATTTACATTCCCAGGAATAATTTTACGCAGCAGAAAAAAATTTAGATAAGCTGTAAACGCATAAAACTGACTGTCCCCATTTACCCCAAGATTTAGAAAATTTCATAAAATTGTGGGTAAATGAGGACAGCATAATTTCTAAGAAAGATTTAAGAAAAAAACTCCCTTAAGTATATTACTGTATTAAGGGATGGAAAAATTTGAAAAAAATTCATAGTAGATATGGGCAAATCCACGAAACATTTAACTTTTATGACACCTGAATCAAACACTTAAAAGTCTATATTATTTTTAATTAAAACTTAATATATAATTTTTTCTTGATAAATTATATACAAAGTAACATTTCTGTACAATATTAGAACAAAATATTAATTTTTCAATTAGTTTTATAGGTTAAAAAGTGAAAAAACACTGAAATTTCATGTGACACCGTCAGAAAAGTTTACATTCTTAACGACTTTTCTTTTGCGGCATGTAAAACATCGCTTCAGCTGCAAAGGAAATATCTAACAGACATATTTTGTCAAAATTTTTTCACTATCTCATTAGTGTGCCCTCAATGTTAATAAAGATATGAAGGGTTGATTGAGTGACGCCACTTTTTGAGACAATTTAATTAAACATCTTCTTAAACAAATATCTTGTGCGGCGTTCAATGAAAATAAAAGTTCAATGGTTTTCTGAATAGAGAATGAAAAAACGAAAATTTTAAGACCTTTTTCATTGATGTGCCTCTAAATGTACTCCTGTAGGAGCAATTAGAAGATGATAATGAAAATCGTGATTTTATTTAAATTTATACATTTTTGAAAGCACAACTGCATTTTTGCTTTAAACAGGTCAATCTATGGTGTGATCGAAACATTTTCATACATATATTTGAACACAAAAACGCCGCTTAAGTATTTTGAGTGAAACAAATTTTATGAAGTTAAGAATATGCTGAAAACACTTTTTTGGAGTCTTTACCCCATCTTTTCTCAAAATCCTGACGTGCTAAGGAAATTTGGGTTACAGAATCGTGTTCAGAGGACGAAAATACTTTGGAAACCACTCCGATATCAAAAATAAAAAAAGTTGAATTTTTCAATTTTATATGTAATTTATTAACATTAAAGAGTTTAAAGAGATAAACATTGACGGCGTGAGCTAAAAATGAATCACGCATATGAATTTGTAGTGCTAAAATGTACTTAAACGTGTATACAATGTGATATCAATGTGCCTGCAAATTAAAAAAGAAAATTTTCTTTTTTTGAAAGTAAAAAGTTTCGTGGATTTGCCCATATATAATAGTTGAACCAATTGAATTTTTTTTTATTTTTTTTTATTTCAGTATTTTGTCTTGCATTTGAAAAAAAGCAGACTTAAAAATCATACCAAATTTTTTTTTTATTCCTTATGACTCTCATAACAGAAATACACTTGAATTTTTGATTTTTGATAATTTAGTTAATAATGACAAGCTGTCCCCATTTACCCCAAAAATTTGAAAACTCAGGGTAAATGGGGACAGATTGTCATTATTAACCAAATTGACAAAATTCAAAAATTCAAATGAATTTATATTATAGGAGTCATAAGGAATAAGAAAAAAATTTGGTATGATTTTTAAGTCTGTTTTCTTTTAAATGCTCGACAAAATACTGAAAAAGTTTGACTTTGATTTCCAAGTTTTTATGCATTGAGAGATAACTTGAATTATCTTGCTGACAATTATCAAGATAAAAAATTGTCAATACTCAAAACCTCTTACAGGTGATCTGAGGTTAAATTATTGACGTTGAACTTAATTTTAAAACTATAAATTAAGCTCCAAAACCTCTTGTCCCCATTTACCACAACTGACCCTACCATTTTGTATAATAAATATTTTTTCGAATAATCATTTCTCATAATTAATATTATAGCGAATTAGTATATTTTATAATTTTTATTTTTCCAAATAAAAGTTTATACTATTTTTGATTTTACATAATTGCCATTTTTTATAATTTTTTTTTCTTCGAATCACCATATTGTATAATAAATATTTTTTCTAACAATTATTTGTTTTAAAATGTAATTTATCAAATTTATATTTTTTCTATTTTTAAAAGTTGCGATTTGCTATTTTATATAATTTTTTGTTACCGAATTGACATTTCATATAGTCTCTAAATTTTCTAATTATTATTTTTCCGAATTATAATTTTAACAAATTATTAATATTACAATTATTTCGAATTCAAAAAATTATTATTAATTCCTTTCGGATAAAACGATTTTCGAGAAATTAAAAATTCGAAAAAACAAATTTGGGGTTTAGTCATGCGCCTCGAATTTACCTCTTTTTACGGTAATTAAAATAAAATATTATTATAGTGATTGACATGTTATGAGGTGATTTTGTACTATTAATACATATCTACAAGCTAATTGGCACATAAAATGTTTATTTATAATATTATAATTTTCAAATAATTACATTTCCATTTGGAAAGTGTAAATTATTCTATTCAAATGAACTATACCTGAAAACCTTTATATTATTTGGATAGAATTATTTGCGTAAAATTGCTACCATATTAAAATATTATCTTCTTCAAAATAAAAATATCCATCTTTTAGCTGCAAATACAGTCTTTTGACTAAAATATTTAGTTAAAAATAAGAAACGTATAATAAATTAATATTGATCATAATTTGGATCAGAACTTAAGTGACTGTGAGCCTTATAGAAAAACGTTTTGAATTTTAGAGCCCTTTCGACATACGCTGAAACACATGAAAAAACATCAGTTGTAAAGAATTTTATTTGTCCTAAATATTGCGATATCAGAAAAAACAATTTATTAATATAAAAGAATGTACAATTTATCGCACGATCGATTCGAAAAAAGGTTTTAATATTGCCCCTCCACAAGTACATTCACATCATCTGAGAAAAGACAGGACCTTTTATAATTAAAAATCGTTATTTACAATAAAATTTAATTTCGTGGTATCTCTTGGATATAGTGCGTCAAATGTGATAGTAAAAATTAAAACGAATACAATAGAAATAAAATGAAATGTGTGGTCAAGTAGATTCGGATATAAAGTTTCAAATTTATGAGGCTAAAAGAGTTATTAACAACGAAACTCACCGCTGAATGTCGAATTTAATTTATATTACCCAAAAGGCAACAGTCAGAGTTTTCGAAAAGAAAACTTAAAATATATAGTGGCCACGTGGCGAAGAACGGCTGAGGAGCTGCTTCGTGCAGAATGCAAGGCGTGCTCGTACGACTTGCTCCTAAATTTTATTGCTCTCAATTTTTAATCCTCTGGATATTCACAAAAATAATTTGTTGTCGTCACGGTGGCTCGAGAGATAAGCTTTATTTCAGCGGTTGTAGTTCCAACAAAATAGATTTTAAATGACGAAGAAGCCTCACGCAGTGCAACTCACACGGTGATAACGAGGTTGTTCACCAACCGCTAAATTGGTGATAATTACACATTTATATTACAATTTCACTTCAAAGATTATTAGTAAGAAAATTAAAATCACTCCACACTTACCCCAATAGGGCGTAGCGAGAAACTTATTTGACCGCGCTTGGCGCGTCTATACCAAATTATAATAGTAAGTGACCCGTAACCCCTTTACACAATGGGTTTGGGTGCCTTGACCACACTAGCGATTTCATAAATTGTCCCGCGAAAAATCCTGTGATACTCCCACTCTTATACCATTCTTTCCCTACTCATACTTTAAATCGCAGTAACGTATAGCACAACTTGGATTCCCACACAGTGTTAACAAAATGAAGAGGTTACTATTCTACGCAAAATACGAACTAAAAACATAAAACCCACATAAAAGAATTATATGCGAAAAATTTTCGTCACAATTTTATTATACACAAAAAATATTGTAATCGTTAATTTAATGTAATTAAATTCCTTACCAGAAGATTCTAAAACAATACACTTTGTTTTAAACGAGTGTTTAAGTAATTAAGTTATGTTTTCTCTAACTGATATAATTGTGAAACAGATTTGTAAAATAGAAAAGCTGTGTTCTGCTAAACACAGAATTGTATTATCGTGTTAAGTTTTACATTACTTAATTTACTTGTGTAGAATTAGAAATTAACGTTGATTAAAATATTTTTTGCTTCCTCGTAGAGGAAGCTTTGTAGTCCTTTCGTTTATAAAACTTTTAAAAGTGTCGGAAACAAATTTTTTTCTTTATAGAAACATGTTATATGAGATCCTGATCAATTGTCCGGATGTATGTGTGTGTGTGTGTGGATCCTTTTTTTGTTTAGAAGATAACTTTAACAGGTTTTAATGGATTTAGATAAAATTTAGTAGGCTCATTTATCATATTAATATCTCAAATCTGACCAAAGGATTTTGAAAAATACCCAAAAAAAAAATTTTATCGTCTTTTTTCCAAAAATTTTTTTTTAATCGAAAAAATTTTTAAATAGACAAATTTAAGGTTATATATAATAAAATCGCATTCCTTACGTCAAGACAAATCGATTGATATATATAAAGTATACATTTGAGGTAAATTTAAAGAATTAATGAAAGTTAGAAAATCAAAAATTCACATTTTGGCTATAAAATTTTGTGTTTTTTTAAATTGAAGTTTATATTTGAAATAATTGTATTACTTACGTCAAGACGAATCGATTGATATATATAAAGTATACATTTGAGGTAAATTTAAAGAATTAATGAAAGTTAAAAAATCAAAATCACGTTTTGACAATAAAATTTTGCTTTCTCCACGAGGAAGCAAATTTTTTTGCTGATCGTAAAGAGGAAGCAAAATGTTCATGTAATGAACATCTGAATTTACAACTTGTTTAAGTAGAATTTCTTGAAGTACTAAGTAACTGTGCAAAATCAATTACATTAAATTAAACATTATTTTATCTAAATTTAACGGACATAGATTTTTTGTGTATAATTAGTTACACTTGTTTAAGTGTAATGTGCAGAGTTTCTACGCGAGTAGAATTTTTCTATGTAAAGTTCATTTGCGTTGAAAAAAATAAAAATTTTCGACATATCTGACACTTGCGTTCACATGTCATCATCTAGTCTAAAAATTTGAACACATTCTTCCAAAAATTGTCGCGTTGTGAGGCCGCCTGGTTGATGCAATCGCGCCCAAGCTTCAGAGATCAAAATGTCTTTCACAACTACTTCACATTTAGGTAGCCTACAAATCCTTCGGCCTTGTCGAAGAGATTCCAAATCAAGTCTGAAATGCTCTTGATATTTCACAAGTTTTTCTGTAACAAAGATTTTACACATTTTATATCCGATCAAAAATATTTTTTCCGTTCTTAAAATATGTTTCTATTCTTTTAAATATTTTCAACCGTAAGCTGCTGTAGTGAGGTTCAAATGACACCCCAGTGTTTTTTGCTCTAATTTTTAAACAATAATTTTGTCCAATGAAATAATTTTTTAGTGACTCTTAATTTTTGTTGATAGTTGCTGCTTGTGTTAATGTTACTTCTGAAGATCATTTAGAAAAATTTTTAACTAAAAATATTTGTTTTTTTTATAACATTTTTTCTCTGGAAAAATTTTTCTCATCTCACTGATGACCCCAGGGTAATGATTTCATTGATTATAATTTAGTAACAATAATAATTAGTTTACTTATTTACTATTAATATAATTAATTAGTTGAAATGAAATATTAAAAAGAGCAATTTAAAGTAAATAATTTTTAATTATAACAGACAAATTTTTGTGTTTCGAATTTTTTTTTATTTTTTAAATAAAAATTTAGTTTAATTTCCTTCTATATGAGTAAAAAAAGTGAACGATCTTATCGACAAAAAATATTTCGACAATTTATAACCAAAAAATAACAATTTTTTATAAAAAGCATTAAGTTTTTTTAAATTTGGGCTAGTTTTTTCAAATTTACTTTTTTATATTACATATTTAAAAATAGTAAAAATAGTTTGCAAGAAGTTTTAGAGTACCTGATAAAACAATTTGTTTAAAAAAAATTTTTTAATTGATATTTTTATTTTTCAAATCGGAATTTATTCCAGTTTACTTTTATATGAGTAAAGTGAAAGATCCTAGCGACTAGAAAAACTTTTTGATTTGAAGAATAAAGAAAAAGATTTAAAAAACTTTTTTTAACAAAATTCTTTTCATCAGGTTCACTCTAAAACTTTTTGCAAACTGTTTTTATCATTTTTAAGTATAAGTAACGAAAAAAATTTTGGAAAATTAAAAAAAATTAATTTGTTTATAAAATTGTTATTTTTTAATAAAAATTATTAAAATATTTTTTTGTCAACACTATTTAAAACTTGAGGACAAACTGAAACTTTTCCTCTCTGGGAAAATTTTGGCTACATTCGAAAATAGGTTTACTTTTAAAAATAAAAATTTTGTAAATTGAAAACTCAAAAATTTGGCCATAAAATTTGATTTAATTCAAAATTTTAATTAAAATCTGACGTGGAATCGCTCACACAATATATAACCTCTATATTTGACCTGCTGGAAGTAATAGGAGAGCAATAATCAAATGAAGAGCGTGACGAGCTTCTGGATTCTTTTTTAGCAATTGATGCAAACGTAAATTCTTAGTTTTCCTGATGTTGGCCTGAAAGTAGAAATAGTTTTAATTAGTATTCTAATGATAAACTAACTCAGTTACAACTAATGAAAATTTCTTACTTGTTTATAATGGAAAAGACATCCATGTAAAATTATTCCTGGAAAGGATTGGCGCAATGCCTTTTTTAATGCACTCTCAAAATCACACATTGCTTCGATAATATTGAACCCAGGCAATAACCTTTTTATTTCTTGAGAAACCTTCTTATATGCTGCTGCTGTTTTTTGTTCCATGATGGCCCAAGCAAATGGAATACCCTAATTATTAAAACAATAACAAAAACATTTAAGTACAGTAAAACCTCGTTAACACGAATGTTGATAAATAGCTATTATATTTAATTTTTAAAATTAATTGTTTTCGAAAAAAGCATGTCTCTCTGAATTGGTAGACTAAAAAGTTGTACATATAATTTCTGTTTGGTAGTTTTTATATTTTTGTTAGCAAAAAATTAATTTTAATTTTTTTTAGAACGCTACAGCACTAAAAGCTTACATTTGAATTAAAACTAAAATTATTCTCAAACCAGGGTAGCCACAAGAATTTATTTAAAAAATTGTAATAATTCCTTTGACAAAAAATTTTTTCACTTGATATTTATCTGCATTGATAAGTTTATTTACAACATTCTAATTTTTTCAAATTAAGTGTTCTCATATTTAGTAAAGAAACCAGAATATAGTTTATTATAAACAACACTATTTGGAAGATGAAAAATATGTATGGCATTTTGATAAAGAAATTTGTTCTTTTTAAAAAAGTAAGATATTTATTTTCTCCTTAAAAACAAAAAAACACCCAATGGGATTTTTGTAGTATTTAGAACATATAAGTACCTTAATTTAAAAAAAAAATTTTCTTTTTTATAAAATCGTTTACATTGTTTATCAACATTTTTGGATTTTCATATTTTTTTAAAAAGAGTATAAAAAATGGAAAAGAATAAGCCCAGAAGCAATTAAAAAGGTTGAAAATTGCGAAAGTTATGAGATTTTAAACGATAATTTTGAAAAATACTAGTTTCTTTGTCAAAGTCTTCTAATAATAAAATAAGTAAAACTTACATTTCCAAATTTTTCAGTCATTAAAGTAAGAAGTTGATATTCACCTGCTGCTCTAGGCACCACTTTAAACGTTGCATAAGTATAGATGTTTCCATTTCTGTAAACTTGGTTTGCACAGTCGATATCTTTATAAATGACGGACGTTCCTGAGTTTTCTCCAGATACCGAGGAAACATTAAGAGATCCTCCTTTATGTGCTTCCATTCATCCGAATTTAATGTATTGCAATAATCATCAAGTGTTCTAAAAGGTGGTGGACTTGGTGGGCTTATTCTTTTACGCCACTTATACATCGGGTTTTCACAACTTGCGAAAGGCAAGGTAATAGAGGCTTCGTGATGACTGCAAAGTACAATAAAATCACAGTTTTTATTAATTTAATTTATTTACTTAAATATTTTTATTAATTAAATTGGTTTCATTAATTTTACAAATTGTACTTAAAGTAGAAAAGGACATTTCAGTAATTTGAAAAATAATTTGAAGCGTCTATATGTGAACGGGTCTGAGAAAACTATCGACCAAAAAAAGTTTTTTCTTGAAAATGTTTGCAATAAATTTTCTAGGCTTTAAATTTTAAGAATTTATCAATTTCAAAAATTCGATTTTTTTAGATGATAGCACCGTTTTCTTAGACCCCTTCACATATAGGAGGCAAATAAAAATTTTTATAAAAGCTGGAAATATTTCATGACTTAATTTAATAATTTTATCATTTCATTGAAAAATACTTACGAAGGACGAACTTTATCGTAGCATTTCCTAAAAGTTTCTGTGCTTGTAGTCACAGCATTATATAATGCCATTTTAAATTCTTTTTCCCTAAGATTTTTTAGGTCAGGGTAGTGTGTGTGTCTTTTTTTCAAAGTAAAAATACCAGCCTTCATAAATCCTTTACCTCTGCAAGTGCCTGATTTGTAATCCTTACAAACAAAAGAACTGTAACGCAGGAAGAAAAAAAATCTATTATCTTAAAGAGAATAGTCCTTAACAAGTAGGGGAGACTGAGCATCAATGAGACGCAAATTTTTTTTCGCTACTTCAAAATAGATTTTTTCAATTTACTTTAAAAATAATGTATCAAATTGACTAAAAATTTATGGACGTAGTGTATATAATATATAAAATAGTCAATCATTACAATAAAGTAAAATACTCACGTTTTGTCATTATCACTGCTGTGAACTACGTATTCAAAATCGTTATACACGTGATTAATAAATGTCCTTAATGTTGATGAGGGTCCAGGCACTTGATTATCCATTTTAAGAAATATATATTCAAACGATCACCAAAAAACGAATATTACATTGGACTTGAAGGTGTTCTTCACAAAATGTAATATTTTCTCCAACGTCTACTACCGACAGTAGTACCGACATGTACAGCAGCGCGTTTCAGTAGAGAGTGAAGCAACGTTCTACCTTTCTCCAACGAAAAGAAATGTTCCGCGCGCGATGTTGTCAAATGTTCTCGGCAGGTCTCTATGCTTGCGTGTAGTTTACTTGCTCTCGCGCCTCAATTATTTTGCTACTTAAAAATAGTAAAAATTCTGTTTTTGTTTCAACTTCCTATTTTTAATGATTATTATTAAAACAGTCACAATAAAAATATAAATTATTTCCCTTGGAATAAAAAATTTCAGGACTAATACACTGTAAAGAAAATATATAAAATATATAATCTTGTCAATAAATTTTTGGTTAAAAAATTAAAAATATTGTATATTATCTGTAATTAAAAAGTTGGCACAGAAAGTCCGCGTCCCTAGGGTTTTCTTTGACTTTGAGAAAAAATAGTTAGAACAAAAACAATGGCACAAAATTGAAATAAGTTTTTTGATGCATTTGTTATTTATTTCTGCGGGCAGCGGTATATAATTTGTTTCAGACTAAATTATTTTCTAGAAGTTATCAATTAAAAAGTAAAACAGTGTCAGAAAGAATTCCTAATATTTCCCTTAACCTTACTTGCACTCATTGTAACATGCTTAATAATTTTGAAAACAATATCAAATAACTATATATATATATATATATATAGTGCAGTTTTTTAATATTTACTTAATACGGAGAAGCAGTTATTTTTAAAAAATAATTATTATTATAGCTATTATAAACAATCAAAGACAACCTTGCCATATCGAGTTTAAGTAAAGGTACAGCTATCGTTCAAATCCCTAAAAAGCTGTATTTTTTAATTTTTAATAACATGCTTTTTACACTTTAAATGCAAAAAGTAGTTCGCAAAAAATGCTTACGAATTGTAAAAAATTTAATGAGACAGAGTAAAGTGTCATATGAAGAAAAAACATCTAAAAAAGGGTTTCGCTTCCAAAACGGAGGCAACAGAATAAAAAAAACGACACACGTTTTTTTATTCGAATTATTGTCTCTTAAAGTTACAAAAAACTTAAGAAGGCGGGCTTTCTGCGCCGACTTTAGTATCATCTGCTCTTATATTGTTATCATAGATCGTAGATTTCGTTAAAACATTTGATGTCAAAGTGCAAAATAATTTTTTTAAAACTGTATATTATAGTATATTATAGTAATTTTTTTATTCTTTTACTAAGTGAATAAATCACTTTAAAAAAAGTAATGCTTAATACACAGCTATGTTATTTTTAGATATGATATTAAATTTACAAAGCAAAGCCTGGTGCAGTGTGAACGGGGATGACACTGAACAAGGCTCTTTTAAAATGTTAAATCTCTCGAAAAAGACAAATCTACAAAGAACTTGGCAAAAACTTCCACCAACAGGACGACTTTCATTGACAGTGTTTTTGGAAAACGCAGGCTACATAATGGTCGAACCATTATTCTCCCATATCGCCTTTCACTCTCGAGAAGAAAATGAGCAACCGGGTAAGAAACAAAAATTACTAAAAAAGTAAAATAAATTATCGATCGATAAGCTAATGAATAAATTTTAATAGCTAATTTTAATTTTTTTATTGACGCCTTTTACTATTGAACTGCATACATGAATATCTATCGGAAAGCAGCAGTTCTGATACTGAAGATGAAAGGGCTGAAGATAAAAGTGCTAAAGATGAAACTTTTGAAGAGTAGAGCGACGATCCAGGTATAAAAGATCATTTTACTGTTATAACTATGTACCTTGAACTGGGGTAAGTTTGGGATAAAAAATTCAAATTTTCCTTTTCCTTTATGATAAAAAATCCAAATTATTTTAAAAAAATTTTTAAACTATTTAAATATTTAGAGTACATTGTTCTGAAAGTTTTCTACAAGTTTTACTTTGCAAAGTTAACATTTATCGGAACTAAACTTAATTTTTACTACATATTTCTCTCGTGGTCGGAGTGTCAAATTTATAATTTAATTACACATAAAATGATATTTTTTTGCCTAACAAAAACAAACAATTTTCGAATGTCGACTTTTTTGGACGATCCTAATATATAGTTTATAATATGTAACATAATTATATTTATTTACTTATTTATTTATTTACACGGGCAATACCGGAATAAAGCACTGTCGTACAAAGTACTGTATTTACAAAAATGTTAGACTTATTTACTAATTGGCTGCGCCATTACTATTTGAATTGAAAAACAAATTGCGTAATATTAATTAACTATTAATTACCATTCTAACTTAATTTTAGGTAAATTCAATATATTTAATTTTAACAAATATTTTGTAATATTTAAAATGTCGCATAAATTTAACTGAAGCATTTTTAGTTAGTAGAATATGCTTATTATTTTTGCCAATATTTTATAACAATTTTTTAAAAAATTTAACAGGAAATGGAGAAGTAATGGAACTGACTGAAGGGAGTGAACACAATGATTCAGCGGAGGAATTGTGCTGCATTTGCAAATCAGTAGAACCAACACACATTTTTCTCCCTTATTGCCACTTCATTATTTGCATCACATGCGTTGTGATATATCAACAGTCACCTAGATGTAGAAACAAGTGTCCCGTATGTCGAAAGGATTCTCAAGTTAAAAAAGTATTTCATTAAGGATTGTGTTTGCATCTAAAAGATGGATATTTTTATTTTGATGAAGAGAATATATTAATATGGTAGCAATTTTACGAAAACGAAACCAAAGAAAGATAATGAAAAAAGTTCATTCAAGTTGTAAAAACTGTACGTTTTACATTTAAACTAGTGTAAATAATTCTATTCAAATAATATATAGCTTTTTAGGGATAGTTTATAATTTACACTTTTAAAATATAATGTATAAAGTTCTTCGTGAAGAATTATTAGT
Source organism: Leptopilina boulardi (assembly GCF_019393585.1). Lineage (NCBI taxonomy): Eukaryota > Metazoa > Arthropoda > Insecta > Hymenoptera > Figitidae > Leptopilina > Leptopilina boulardi. Next base: position 370,767 of record NW_026137773.1, read on the forward strand.
ATATAATTCTTTTATGTGGGTTTTATGTTTGCAGCTAAAAGATGGATATTTTTATTTTGAAGAAGATAATATTTTAATATAGTAGCAATTTTAGGCAAATAATTCTATCCAAATAATATAAAGGTTTTCAGGAATAGTTTATTTGAATAGAATAATTTACACTTTTCAAATGGAAATGGAACTATTTTAAAATTAAAATATTATAAATAAACATTTTATGTGCCAATTACCTTGTAGATATGTATTATTAGTACAAAATCACCTCATAACATGTCAATCACTATAATAATATTTTATTTTAATTACCGTAAAAAGAGGTAAATTCGAGGCGCATGACTAAACCCCAAATTTGTTTTTTCGAATTTTTAATTTCTCGAAAATCGTTTTATCCGAAAGTAATTGATAATAATTTTTTGAATTCGAAATAATTGTAATATTAATAATTTGTTAAAATTATAATTCGGAAATACATTACTCTCCTTAAATCTTAATTTTACGATTAATTTGTAATTTTTACCTGTATTTATAATGTAATTTTATTAAAAATAGTAGTAATAGTAAAATCTCATTTTAAATTTTGCGCCACTTTTTGTGACGCACCCTACCATACCGACAAGCGATGGCCTGGCGTGGATATATTCCAGAAATTAATGTAGATGGGAAACTACAGTACTGAAATTGACCGGAAGTATGTTAGAGCAAATGGAGATTCTGAAAATTCTGATTATAGCATATAATGATTCGAGAAAATGGAGATTAGAATAAATAAATATTAGGGAAAATTAAGATTATGTTAAATGGTAATTCGCAAAAGAAATAATTCTAATATTAATAATTCGTTAAAATTAAAATTCGAAAAAATAATAATTAGAAAATTTAAAAATTATGTGAAATGGCAATTCGGTAAAGTAAAAATTATATAAAATAGCAAATCGTAACTTTCAAAAATAGAAAAAATATAAATTTTAATATAAATAAAAAAAATATAAAAACTGGTAATTATGTAAAATCAAAAATAGTATAAACTTTTATTTGGAAAAATAAGAATTATAAAAATACTCGTTTGCTACAATAATTATAATGAGAAATGATTATTCGGTAAATTGAAAATTATATAAAACTAGCTAAAACAAACGCGCGTAAACGCGCGTGTTTTTCTTCTCCCACATAGCATGACTTCTTGCTGTGAAGTTACTGTAAGGATATCTGTAGGGTTTGTAAGGTTACCATGTAAGTCTACAGTAAACTTGAGGTCATCTTAAAACTTCCGCCATTACAATAAGTTTACACAGTAAAGCTAGGGTAAGCTTACACAATAAGGTCGTGGTAAGTTTACATGGTAAGGTTGTGATAAGCTTATACGGTAAGGTTGTTGTAAGCTTCCTGTAAGGTTACTATTACAGTCATATTAAAATATTTGCCTCATGTTAATCTTACGGGTTAATATTACACGCTTATTTGAAATACATAAAATTTTAAAACTTTTTATGATAAAGCAAAAAAAGATAATAATTAATCAGTCAAATATTTTTAAATGGAGTTTGACTTTTTTGTAATATTACATTAATATTACGTGCTACATATGTGACAGGGTCTGAGAAAACGATCGACTAAAATCAACTTTTCGAGAAAAACTCGTTTAAAGTTTTACTATACTAATTAAAATAGATTTCTTAAAACATTTTATATTTCAAAGGGTCTAGATAAGTGATCCTTATGTATTTTTTTATGTTGAACAAGACTTTTATGGTTAAATAATTTTTTGAACATCAGTGTCATTGTTATAAACAATTTGTTTTGCAAAAGTCAAAATATGAAATTTTAAAATTTAATTTAACCGACTTGCTGATGTCCTAGAGTACTGAAATTTTTTATGCACATTCAGAACTGACAACCACACAATAATCCATGGTTACTTTTTACCTAAAGACCTAGGTTGCCTATGATGGGTGTACTTTAGGATCATCACCGAGAATTCAGCTCGTATTTTTTTTAATGGTTTTGGCATTCATATACTATGAATTTTTACTAAAAATGACTATGTACCCCCGTAGCGGCCACATCTTTTGACATAAAGAGCTTCAATTTGGTACACTTACGTATTTTTACATAGCGTTGAAAAGGAAAAATAGAAAAATTTTGAAAAAAATGGTTTAATCTCCCTAGCGCACAAAATATTCCACCCAGACAGTTCATATTTAGTATGTAAATGTATTATTACGTGAAAAATGCAGAAAAAAGGTCACGATTGGCGTTGATAATTAACCTTTTATCTAATATTTAAAAAAAAATGGTTTAATCTCCTTAGCGCACACAATATTGAACACAGACTGCTCATATTTGCTGTATAAATTTATTTTTGTGTGAATATTACAGCGAAAAAATGTATACACAATTGGAGTTGTTTATTTTAGAAAAAATCATGAATTCTCTTCCAATAAAGAAGAAAATTTTATCTGAAGGGCTTCAAATTTATACTTTTTTACATATTTTTTTGTGTAGATTATAGAAATAATTTAATAAACATGATAAGAAGTGGAAAAGTAGACTTTTTCCTTAAGTTTATTTCTTTAGTCGTTATAACTCTAAAATAAAAAAATCGGACACGTGCTAGTTACACTCGCACCGAAATTGAGGGTTCCGTACACGAAGCGAACTTATTTGGCATAAAAACAAATGTTTAAAAAATATGTGATGTATATCAAATAATATATGTGATAAGAAGAGGAACAATTTTCTTAATTTTTTTTACAACATTGTTCTTTTTTGTATCACTTATATTATTTGACATACAACACATATTTTTTAAATATTTGTTTTTATACCAAATAATTTTGCTTCGTGTACGGAACCCTCGATTTCAATGCGAGTATAACTCGCACTTGTCCGATTTTTTTTAATTTCACTAAAAGTTTAACAATTATTAAGCATTTGTGGATGACAAATATGTACAAATATTTACTAACAATATTAAAAAAATATATGTTAATAATTAATAATGATTGATTAATAATTAATGTAAAAAATAATAAAAAATAACACATTTATTAAATAAATCGGATAGGGATTTAAATCTTGTAACTTTAATATTCCCTTATGACAGCAACTACTAAATAATCCATCTGACGGTCTTTCACATAGAAAATGTAACGCATTACAAAATTTACATTCTGCATTCATCAAACCTAAATAATTCTGTGGAACTTTACTTTCATCGAAATCTTTAAAAGACATTATTGCAACTCCTACACTTCTTTTTTTATTCCGATTATCGTTTTTATATGCCAAATTCTTTTCTTGACGCACTTTCTTTTCAGCTTCCGTTTCAGTAAAAAATTTGTTCTTCTTACATGACAAATTATTTTCTTGACGCAGTTTCTTTAAATCTTAAGTTTCCATTGATATTTTTCTTTTCCTACATGCCAAATTTTTATCCTTGCGTATTTTTTTTTCATCTTCAGTTTTTATAGATAATTTCTTTTTTTTGCATATCAAATTTTTTTTTTGCTCTCTTTCTTTTGTATTTCTCTTTCTGTTTCATTACTGTTCGAGAGAGTGAGTAAGATTATAAAGCGCCTGTCAATAGGCAACTCTTTGTTTTTCGTGGTTCTCGAATTCCTAGCGCTTGGGTGTGTGAATTTCGGGAATTTGTGTAACGAGTTAGTCAGCAAGAGTGCGAGATCGAGAGTAGTTCTTTCTCTATTCACAATTCAATTTAAGTTGTTAATTATCGTGGCTTTTTTAACAATTTTCAAGGTGATGTAAGTGATTAGCCGTCAATATATAGAAATTGAATAAATGACTCTTTAATTAAAAACAGTTAAAAGAACAAGTGCCTCAAATTAATTAAGTGCCTTACGAACTAACAATTACCCCTTTATAATAAAGATAATTATTCTGTCATAAAACATGGTCCTTCGAGCCGGATTATTACAATGAAAAGTTATTAACTGTATCAATTGTTTAAAAAAAAAAAATAAATAAATAAAATAAATGTTCGTTAAGAACATGTGCCATGTGCAAGTGAATTGTGATCCCGATCTCTATTAACATTTAAACTGACCAAGGTTACTTAAACTGTGTCAGTTATTTTAATTTTATGTTGTTGAGACGTTTTTTATCAAATTCTCTGTCCCTTTATCAATTGTTTAAACAATGTTAAACCTCATTCCCGCCAATTTGTGACGTCATGGCGTGGGTTTAGGAAGAGAACGAAATTCGTCAGCTGAACAGTCAAGTGGTCAATGCACAGGACATCATCTGTTTCACAGGTACTATTAGTCTATCTCTCTTGGCGAGTTCCCTTAGACACACCTCTTCGTTCGAAACAATTCTTCGGAAGAGGGAATATTTCACATTCGTCGTCGGGACTGTTCACACTATCTGGATAAGTACACGAGAAATAAATCTCCTTCTTTTCAATGCTTTCCAAGGTGAATCTCACACGAAATTATATAAGGATGATTGTCCATTGAATGATCTTCAATTTAATTGCATTCCACAATTTGTTTGATTATTTATTTGTACTAATAACTCTTGCAGACTTTAACATTCAAATTTATGTTGAAAATTTGTACTGTTTTGTTTTGTGCTGTTTGTCATAAATTATTGCACACTTGATTCATACAATTGTAGTCTTCTGCTCTTTAAATTCGAGAGTTTATTTATATTTATTGAGACTAATTGTAATTTTAATTTTAACTGAGTCAACTGAGAAAATTTTTATCTACTCAACTACTAATTGTCAAGGTTGTGAATAAAGTGTCATTTCAACAGGAATAGAAGCCTGTAAAATTATCACAGCCTTGTTTACCGAAGTTTTCTGGAAATCTTTCGGACCAGAGAATTCGCGATTTGTTTAATGCATTAATCGTTACGAATAAACCTGTCAAATAGTTTCCGTTTATATTATTTAAAAACTTCGTTACGAGAAGAAGCTGCTCAATTACTAACAACAAGTATCTATCACTGACACGAATTTTAATGTTACTTGGAAATTAATAAGATTTAAATAAGATAAATAACCAAGTTTTCGCAACTAAATTTTATTGTGATTGTTTCAAAGCTTAATGTTTTCTTTGTTGTTTTAATTGTTTTAATAAGATGGATAAATTACTTATTGAAATTGAAAACATCTACCTGGCGATTTGTCGCACTGAAACTAATTTTAAAAAACTGGGTAAGTCAAAAATAAATGAAACTGTTATTAAGGGGCGTTTAACCTTACTCAATGATCGATGGGTCAAGGCTTAAAATTTGGATCTACAAATGCATACGACGGTTCCGGTAGCAGAAAAGGCGAAAAATGATTACTTCGCCAAAAATCAATTTGTTAAGATAGAAGATGCGTATTTGGATGCGTTAGGTTTTTTAAATGATCAATTACATCAATTAAGTGGAGAACAAACTTCACAAACCCTTGACGGTACAAATGTAACTCGTGGCGAAGCATTGCGTGTTAAATTGCCTCAAGTGAACTTACCAACTTACCAACGCTCTTATAATTCAAAACGAGAGACTAGAAAATGTTACGCGTTTACATTATTTAAAGACTGCGTTGAGGGGTGAGGCCGCGCAATTGTTAAAACATATACCAATTACAAATGCGAATTTTCTTATTGCGTGGGAAACCTTAACAACGAGATATGATAATAATAGAGCCTTAATAAATGCACACATTCAATCATTTATGGAAATTCCGAGAGTTAATAATAATTCGGTTGAAGATTTGAAATTGTTGCGTGACACGACTAATGAAGTGTTACAAGCTCTTAATAATTTACATCGTCCGGTTTCTGAATGGAGTGATTTGATTGTTTTTATAGTTACAAGTAAACTTGATTCCCCAACACTTAAGGAATGGGAGATGCAGTTGGGATCCAGTTTAGAATATTCTGATTATAATAAATTAGATGAATTTTTAATAACGAGAATTAGAGCCTTAGAGGCCATTCAAACCGTAAGAAATTCTTCGGAAAAATCTAAGTTTTCTAAAACAAATTCAGTAAGAAGCCACACTGCATCCACCAATTCTAAGTGTCCTTTATGTAAGGAGAATCACAATTTATATAAATGTTCTCAATTCAGATCTTTGTCCGTTGAACGCCGTAAGGAAATTGCGCAAAGTAACCATTGTTGCTTTAATTGTTTAATTCCAGGCCATAGGCCATATTCTTGTTCCAGCAAATTTACGTGCGCGAAATTTCGTCGAAGACACAATACGCTCTTGCATATTGAAAAAAGAGTTGACTCGAATCAATCAAGTTTTTCGGTAACGAACTTACAAACAGTTGTGAATAGTCCTAGCACTTCAGATCAATCTGATCAATCCACTGTTAATGCGAATCATGTCTCTATTGATAATGAAACAGTAATCTGTATTTTGAATTCGCAAACGGGGAATATTGCTTGTACTCTTTTAGCTACGGCCCTGGTAGAGGTACGCGTTGATAGCGGGAAGGTCCATAAATTCAAGGTATTAATGGATCAAGGATTCGAATCTTGTTTCGCTTCAGAAAGAGCCGTGAGCATTTATGATGATGATGATACTAAATTTAAAAATATATCCCTTGCAGATCCAAGTTTTTTTGAGGATTCGCCCATTGATTTTATTTTAGTTGCGGATAAATTTGGAGCTTGTTTATTGCCGGGTCTAAGGCAGGGTGTTGCTGGAAATTTGACCGCTCAAGCCACAATATTTGGATGGATTGTCTCAGGTTCAATTTCTAGCGTTTCTAGGCCGATTTATTCTCTTTCGGCACACAATTGTGTTTCGATAGGAGCATTGCATGATAATTTTGAAAAATTTTGGCAGTTGGAAGAATTACCAGTTGCATCGTCTCTAACCGAAAATCAAAAGCGTTGTGAACAACATTTTATTGATATTTACCAGAGATTAGATTCGCGTCGATATATGGTGCGTTATCCCTTTGATGATGGTCCGCCGATAAGCATTGGAAATTCGTTTGACAAATGTCGAGTTATTCTTGATCGAGTTTTAAAACATTTGCTTAAAATTTCTTTAATTTTAAAGCAATATAAAGCATTTATCGCTGAATATGAAGAACTGGGTCACATGAGACCAGTCAAACTTGATAGTTTTTCAGATTCGAATCAGGTTTTTTATCTACCTCATCACTGTGTAATTCGAAAGAGCAGTTCTACGACGAAATTGCGCGTTGTTTTCAATGCTTCGAGTTTAACTTCAAACAATACCTCTTTGAATTCGCATTCTCTTGTTGGTCCGTCCTTGTTGAATGATCTAGTGTCCATTTTGTTACGTTGGAGAATACATCGATATGTTCTTGTTGCAGATGTTGAAAAAATGTTTCGACAAATCTTAATAGATCCTCGAGACATTGATTACCAGCGCATTTTGTGGAGAAACGAAAATAACGAATTAATCGCTTATCAGTTGTTAACCGTGACTTACGGTACTGCGTGTGCCCCATTCCTTGCGAATCGAGTCGTTAAGCAACTGATAATAGACGAAGGTCCAAACTTTCCTCTAGCACACTCAGTACTAGACGATGACCTTTCGATGTTAAGCTAAGCTCTGGTCGAGGTTACAAAAGTAAAAAGTCTTATATCGCTTTATTTGTTTGCTGTTCGTCACGCGCTATTCATTTGGAACTTGTTTCCGATTATGGTTCTGCTGCGTTTTTAGCTGCATTTCATCGCTTTGTTTCAAGGCGCGGAAAACCCTCGAATCTTTACAGTGATAATGGTACCACCTTTGTTGGAGCCAACCATGAATTGAAAAGATGCCATAAAGAGTTGCAAAATGATGCAGGATTGCATAAGCAGTTAAATTTGGAAGGAACAGCGTGGCAGTTTATTCCTCCTTCTGCTCCATCATTCTAGAGGTTTGTGGGAGGCAGGGGTTAAGAGCGTGAAGCACCATTTACGAAGAATTGTTGGTAACCATAAATTTACGTTTGAAGAGTTTTATACTTTATTGACACGCATTGAGGCCCACCTTAATTCTCGTCCTATTGCACCTATTACTGATAACTTTGATGATTTCTCTTATTTAACACCGGGACATTTATTAATTGGTGCACCATTGACAGCTGTACCAGAGCCGTCCTTAAAGTACATTCCAGAAAATCGTTTAACTAAATGGGGAATTATTCAAAGGATTTCAGAAACCTTTTGGAAGCAATGGAATATTGATTATTTGCATTGTCTTCAAAAGCGATATAAGTGGTCAGATCTAAGGCCTAATATTAATGTTGGGGACATGGTTCTAATTAAACATGATAATTTACCGCCCTCACAGTGGCTACTTGGTCGTGTTCTTAAATGTTACGAAGGCAAGGATGGTTGTATTCGCGTTGTGAGAGTCAAAACGGCTACTTCTGAATTCGATCGCCCTATCAGTAAAATTTGTTTGCTGCCCATCAACTCACGTGATGATAAAAATGGATGTTAATGCGATGTATTGAATGTTTGAATTGTGGGTGTATGTAATTATTGTATTTTCACTCTGTGATACTCTTTTTTTTTATTAATTGTATTTTTTAAACTAATATTTCATGGCGGGCGGCTAATCACATTTTTTACTTATTTATTTATCCTTTTCTGTTTCTTATCAATTTCGTGAATTACGAGGCGAGCGGTATGTTCGAGAGAGTGAGTAAGATTACAAAGCGTCTGTCAATAGGCAACTCTTTGTTTTTCGTGGTTCTCGATTTCCTAGCGCTTGGGTGTGTGAATTTCGGGAATTTGTGTAACGAGTTAGTCAGCAAGAGTGCGAGATCGAGAGTAGTTCTTTCTCTATTCACAATTCAATTTAAGTTGTTAATTATCGTGGCTTTTTTAACAATTTTCAAGGTGATGTAAGTGATTAGCCGTCAATATATAGAAATTGAATAAATGACTCTTTAATTAAAAACAGTTAAAAGAACAAGTGCCTCAAATTAATTAAGTGCCTTACGAACTAACAATTACCCCTTTATAATAAAGATAATTATTCTGGCATAAAACAATTACGATTATGTTTTCTCAATCTATCATTCTCATGTCTAATTATTTTCTGCTCACATGTAACTTCGCGCCTTGCAATGCTTTTTCTTTCCTTCTCTTTAATTGCTAGAATTATCTTTTTATCATTTTCTTCACTCATCAAATTCTTCATTTCTAAATATTCAAAAGGTGAAGTTTTGTTCACATTATTATTAGTGGTATGAATTATTTTCTTTTCACTAGTGTCATTTAGAGAATATTTAATTTCTAAATCTTGTGTTAATAGAACTCTGTTAATATTATTACTGGGAAAAGTATTAAAAACAGGACAAGGGTTTAAAATATTATTTTTAAGTTCCTGAGCTCGATTTATGAAAAGTCGGTTCCAATCATTCACTACTATCTAATTCCTATTATGATACGTTCTTACTGCCGGAAAATGATTTAAGCGATATTTTCAAACATTGACTTTAAATGGTTTCTCATTTTTATATTATCAGTTTCATAATTTACGCTGTTTGGCATTACGTTAAAAAATATAGATGTTGCAAATGCTATTGCATATACTGCACACTCAACACTACCAAAAGGTTGTTGATCAACAGCTACAAAAACTACTGTAGGTTTAAAAGGGAAGAATCTAATTAAATATTGCATTTGATGCATATTTAAACGCCCCTCATTAAGGCTATCAAAAATATAAAGCCTTACTCTATCGTAATAGACACAAATTCAATGACCATAATTGTTATTACCTCTAAAAAGTATTTAAATATGTTTATCACCTTCTCTAATTGGGACAATAAAATCAAGCATTTGTACAAATAAAGTACATTGCATATTGAAAAAAGAATTTGAATCTTTTCTTAATAAATCTTCAAATTTGTACATATGCATGTCTTTTAACAATTCATTCCTATTTTCAATAATTTTGAAATCTTTATCATTTAAAATAACATCCTCTTTTATGTTGGCCATAGTATACTTAGTTTAATTTTCTTTTTGATTCATGAAAATCTAAATATCTTTAACCCTCTCTCTCACTCTCTCCAACATAACCAATTTTGCCTTTTATCCAATACAACAAATTTTTCCTTTATCCAATACAACCATTCTTGCTTTTTATCTAATATAACCAATTTTGCCTTTTATCAAATATAACCAATTTTACCTATTATCAAATATAACCAATTTCCAATTTATTTTCCAATATGAGGCAAAATTCCTGAAATGTCCGAACAAAAAATTAAAAGTTCTCGAATTTAATCCATACTATTCTAAAATGTTGTTATTGTTGGTGAAAGTCTAAAAATCAATTATTATTGAATTTAATAAAATAGTTTTTAAATTACAACGTTTTTAATTTTTGACTTTTGAAAAAAAAATTTTTTTTCAATGTACAATATTTATAAGTAGAATGCATAAAAGTTAACATATATATAATGATTTTTAAAGCTTTTTTGACCGGCTACACGCTGTTAATAAATTTTTTTTTTTTTAAATAACATTTGACCTTGAAATTCAAGGTCAAAATGTTAATTTACGTTTATCTCAAAATCGGATTTTTTAAAATTATTTTTAACTATCTCAATGGAAAGCTTGACTAAATTCCTACAAAACATGTAATTTTCAGAGTGGGATCTTTTAAAGTTTTTGAGATATTAATTAATTAATTAATTAATGTTTATAACAAATGAATTATTTTACAAACGAATAAAGTTACCGTAATTCTGAAGTTAGTAATTGAAAGTTAACGTAATTCCGCATCCAACGAGCCCTATATGAAGTATTTTGGATAAGTAGATTGTTAATAAACAATTAGTTAACATTGCAATTGTTTATTAACAATCTACTTATCCAAAATACTTCATATAAGGCTCGTTGGATGCGGAATTACCTTAACTTTCAATTGGTAGGTTCAGAATTACCATAACTTTATTTGTTTATAAAATATTTTATTTTTTACTAACAACAAGCATCCAAAAGCCCTATATGAAGTATTTTTGTTCAATTTTAGTTAAATAACAATAAAAAATGAAATATTTTACAAACAAATAAAGTTATCGTAAATCTAAACTAACCAATTGAAAGTTAAGGTAATTCCGCATCCAACGAGCCCTATATGAAGTATTTTGGATAAGTAGATTGTTAATAAACAATTGCAATGTTAACTAATTATTTATTAACAATCTACTTATCCAAAATACTTCATATAGGGCTCGTTGGATGCGGAATTACGTTAACTTTCAATTACTAACTTCAGAATTACGGTAACTTTATTCGTTTGTAAAATATTTGATTTGTTATAAACATTAATTAATTAATTAATTAATATCTCAAAAACTTTAAAAGATCCCACTCTGAAAATTACATGTTTTGTAGGAAATTAGTCAAGCTTTCCATTGAGATAGTTAAAAATAATTTTAAAAAATCCGATTTTGAGATAAACGTAAATTAACATTTTGACCTTGAATTTCAAGGTCAAATGTTATTTAAAAAAAAAAATTTATTAACAGCGTGTAGCTCGTCAAAAAAGCTTAAAAAATCATTATATATATGTTAACTTTTATGCATTCTACTTATAAATATTGTACATTGAAAAAAAAATTTTTTTTCAAAAGTCAAAAATTAAAAACGTTGTAATTCAAAAACTTTTTTATTAAATTCAATAATAATTGATTTTTAGACTTTCACCAACAATAACAACATTTTAGAAAAGTATGGATTAAATTCGAGAACTTTTAATTTTTTGTTCGGACATTTCAGGAATTTTGCCTCATATAAATATCAATCAATCTAATTTTTTTCAATAGTAATTTCTTCAAGTAATTAATTTACAAAATGAGGTAAAGAATCATATTAAAAATGTAACAGTACTTATTATATTACTTACTTAATATATTCACGAAGTTGACTTTATATTCACTACGAAGTTCACTTTATATACACAAGAGTCACAATATATACACTAACTTTTACTTTGTATTCACTTACATACAGTGAGTGAATTTATATATTAATTTGATACACGTCACTGTTAGTGGTGACGGGAAAGTATGGCGTCGGCAATCCTAGACTTTTATAAAGTTTAGTATTGCTTACGTTTTATGCTTTTCTGTCCTTGGCCGAGCCATTGGCCACGCGTTGGCTGTGTATTTTTCCTCCATTTTCCTTTTCTCGCTCCTCCCTTTCACTTTCAGTTTTCCTCGCTTTTCCATTCGCTGGCTACTCTCACTCCGAGCGGCCCATTTCTTTCATTCTCGCACCTCCCACTCTTCTCTACTCTCACTACTTCTCTCCAACGCGACAAGGCCCGATGCCACTACTCTCAATTTCTGGGACCCGCATCAAAAAACTGATGCATTTTTGTATTAAAAAACAGTTAAATAAATAGTTTCGAGGTTCCATCTTGTTTTATATAGGTTTAATACACATATACGTGCATGAAGTATACGTATATATGTATATTAGGAATTATTTTAATAGTTTATTCCTTTAAATGGAAATTGTCAATATGCATAAATAATAATTATTATTTACATATATGTATATAGTATAATATTATTATATAATATAATACTAATACTAAATATAAGTATATAGGATTATTAATGCAATATTGTCCGTTTATAATTTCTGTTTAGCTCTTATATTTTTCTAAAATCTTAATCGACTTTTATATTTTTCAGTTTCAAATACACGCATAGTATCCTCCATTTTCCTTTTACCCTACTACTCTTTCCTCATAGTCAAAACTTCTAAGGCCCATCACTAACCTCCTAGCGCATCCTATTCCCCGGTTACTTTGGCGTGATATTTTTCACTAAAATTAGTTAATTAAATTAGAATAAAATTATGTATGCATGCGATTTTTCATTAGAGTATTACTAGCAGTATGAACGTTTATTTCTAAGTTCTAATATAAATTTTAGTTTATAATTTTAACGCTACGAGTGATTTTTAGTCAAAATGTATGTTCTCTCACAGTCAAGATGACGTGATAAGTATATATAAGCTGAGTTGCGAAAGCACTCGTCAGTCGATCGATACCTTGCACTTTTATCATTTCGCTCCTCTATCGAATAAAGTCTTTATACTATATTCACCAGAGTTTTTTACTTTCAAACCTGCCTCTACCCGGGACTACGTGTTCGCCACGCTTCCTCGACCAGAGCAGTATTCGCCTTACCGCGGTAAGTTTTTGAACTTTTTGGGTCTTCCCCACCGAACGATACCGGGAGTCACTCTCAGCGAGTCGTTCGGTGTGTGTAGTGACCACCAGGTGCCGCCGCACTGACGTAAATCGTACGGGGAGTCTCTCTCTACGGGCGTTTACGTTACGTGTTATGCCGCAAAGAATCTCTGGCCCCTCTATCCGATACCGGGAGTCACTCTCAGCGAGTCGGATTAGAGTACGGACACAGAGATCACCTAGTGACGTCACCTCACATTCCGTCTAACGATACGGAGGGCCACTCTCAACGGGTCGTGCGGTGTGTAGTGACCGCCAGGTGCCGCCGCACTAACGTAAATCGTACGGGGAGTCTCTCTCTACGGGCGTTTACGTTACGTGTTATGCCGCAAAGAATCTCTGGCCCCTCTATCCGATACCGGGAGTCACTCTCAGCGAGTCGGATTAGAATACGGACACAGAGATCACCTAGTGACGTCACCTCACATTCCGTCTAACGATACGGAGAGCCACGCTCAACGAGTCGTTGGACCACTAGAGTCAACCCCACCATAAACCGTAATACGGCGAGTTATATCTTCCACGTCGCCGTCACGTGACGTGACCGCCAGGTGCCGCCTCGCCAGCGTAAACGTACGGGGAGAATCTCTTTCGGGCGTTTACGTACCGTGCAAGAGCCGCAAAGCGCCATTACCGCAAAAACGTTAACTCCACGAGCGTTTTAAATGCGGGACGTGGCCACCAGGTGCAGCCACCTCAGGACCTGCGATACAGAGGACACACTTCCGCAAGATCGGTAACGGAAAGAGTTCCACGACTTTCCGAAATTTCACCATGTCGTTTCCTTCCGTAGATGAGTCAACGTCGCACTCCACGTCAACGAAGCCAAGCCGGTAATGAGTACCGACACCGACGAGCGAGACAACGGCTGTCTTTGTTAAAAGCACAACGTGCGGCCAAGAGGGAAAATACTCGACCGGAGGTCGCTACAACCACCGAACCATACAGTCCGTCTTACGTTCGTACGGAACGTTATACGCCAAAACCTATTTCAACTAACCTCTGGACCCAGTCTATGGAGGATCTCCTCCAGGCGTTAGATAGCGCCCCGTACGTCGCACCTTCTCCTCCCCTGGAGTTAACACCAGAGAAACAACCGGCTATTCCTTGGTACAAGCCGTACCGTATCCGTATACGTTCGAAGAAATCCGTCAACCGTTGTCTGCAATACGGCCAACCAGGAAAACCACGGATTTCTTGTATTGAGTTTTTACCAAAGAATAAGGTAATTAAGGTTATCCCCTCGCCGTCTATTGATTATGAGGATACAGATCCTGATATAATCGATCTGACCCCCGGTTCGCCGATTCAATAAGGTGTGGTCACACCAGACACGACGTACCAAAGATAAAACTAAAGAAATATTTTATGTACAGGGAAAAAAGGGGGTTTACAGAATATATTATTTTTATTAAGGTAATTTACTTGTGTCGTCATTGTTGTTTTCCTTTATTCCAATTAAGATTTCCTTTATTTTTTACAAATCACAACCCGTCACACGCTTGACGTGACCACCGGGTGCCGCCGCACTAACGTAAATCGTACGGGGAGTCTCTCTCTACGGGCGTTTACGTTACGTGTAGAGCCGCCAAGAGTTCACGGCCCACCGACACCGATACGGGGAGTCTCTCTCAACGAGTCGGTTAAGGTGTGGACGCGGGGACCACCGGGTGACGTCACTTCATAGTTTTCCCGCCTGGTATGAGAGAGAGAGAGATAGAGAGAGAGAGGGAAGTCTAAAGTACGTGTCAATAGACTTTTTCCCTAAATCCGTAAGCGACGTCCTGCTTTTCCGTAATTTAATCTCACTACGCAATACCACCTTTACGAGTAAACTTAATTAAATTTACTCAACTCCTTACCCCTTGATCAGGTCATTCATTCACTAACGTGACCGGTATCAAATTCAATGAATTAAAAATTAATTTACTGTAATACTGTATTTTTAAATCGAAAATATTCTACAAAATGCAATGTGACGAACTGGAACTCGTCAGAAGGTGGACATTTTATATACAATGATGTACCAACCCTTGGACAATAGAACCTTTGTTAATTAGGATTAAGTCTGAGGACTTAGGTAATAATTTCTATTCTCCTACTTATTACATGGAAAAATAAAGATATACCAACCCTTGGACAATAGAACCTTTGTTAATGTGGTATCGGTTGAGATAACGATTTTGATATCGCTTCAGGTAGCACTTTTATTTACGCTTGAAGTAACGCATATCTTTCATTCTATCTTCCTCTAAAAATCTTACTCTTCTTTCTTTCTGTTTTCAAAATAAAATAAATATACATATACCTGCATATACCTGTATTAGACCCTCAGAATAACCATCACAAACAATACCAACCCTGGCGGGAGAATAGACTTTTTGTGAATTTGTTAATGAGTATTAACCCTGAGGACCCAGGTAATAATAAAAAAAATTTTGTAATAAAATTTTCTGGGGCTCTAATACAGGTATATACATATATACAGATATATATTTATTTTTATTTTCAAAACAAAAAGGAAGAAAATTTAGATTTTAGATGAAGATATTCTTATGCCATTTTGAATTGTCTAAATAAGGAAACGAAATATTAAACGATGAAGTGCTTATGTTATATTCCTTGGTGTAAGAAATAAAGATATGCGTTGCGGTATTCAGTTTTAGACTTTCTTTAAAACTTTTTCACGTGACAAAGGGAGAAAGAAATTATTACATTTTTAGTTTTCAAAAAAAATAAATAAAAAAAGATCAAATTAAAGACAAAATCAAAAATGTTTAATTTTTAAAAAAGGGTCAAATTTTAAATCTTTTGAAACAAATTTTGCACCATTCGAAAGAGCAGGAAAAAACTTTTCGAAAACATACAAGTCAAATTTTTTTCATCCGTCTGTGTAAGAATTACAAGTCTTTAAAAATTCACTGTTTAAATTTTTCAAAAAGATTCAAATCCTATTTTCAAAGCCTATTTAGGCATTCTTAACTGCTCTTTTCATTCTACAATATTATAACAAGAGGGTTCACGTATTGATTCTTATATTTTATTCACACATGTTGCTGATTAAGGGAGGAACTAGAGGGGACTCAGGTGGGGGCTCTGCAGGGGATATCTGACCTTCATTTTCACTATTGATGTTTCTTTCAGTAGAATCTAAATTCAGATTGTCGTTGGGAAAATATAAACCTTCTGAGTCATCTGAATCATCATCTTCTATGTCTTCTTTATTCTTGAATTTCGCACTTTCGTCATTAATGTCTCCTTTGAACTAATCTTCGAGATTGTCATTACTAGAGCTAATATATTCTTTAACATCAAAAGGTTGCTAAAATTTATTTTGTTGAAAATATTCTGAATTTGAAACTTCAATTTCATACTGTTTTTCTCTATCACAATTAGAATTTTTATTAACAAGTTTTAAAAAATTTAAACAAATTATCTGTAATTTACGTAAAAAACCGATTTTTTATGTTTTACCAATCTGGACACGAATTTCTAGTATACTATGATGAATTGTAAAGACGTATGAATTAAAATTTTTTTTACCCTTATCTTAGTCCAAAAATACCCTTAAAACATCCATTATTAAAAAATATTCATATATTTCTATTTGGTAAATTTATATAGCCCTAGAAAATTGTAAGAATATAACTATGTATGTTGTATTTTAAATTACTAAAATTTTGATACAAAACCACCCCTATAAATCACCCTGTATTGTAGATATCAACTCTTTGGAACAAATACTAACCTACATAATGTCAAGATTTCTTTTAAGTCTCGTTTAACATGTAAATGTTTCCAGATGAAATATGTATTTCTTTAAATAGATGTAAGCCAAAACTACTCCTAGATAACAACCCCTATGTAAGATATCAACCCTCTAGCAGAGGAGAAATAGAAGCTCGTAACCTTTGACATACTTGACACACCTGTCTTTAGTGAAGAAAAAGTTGGTCCCTATGCCGCAAAAAACTCTTGAATATTTTAAATCTCTGTACCCTAAATAAACAAAATTTCAAAAATTTTAAATCGAAACCGATCCTCCTGTATGATTTTTTATGAATTTATTGTTTTTTATGCATTATAATAAAAAATTACTTTATTACGATGTGCAGATTAGTTGAAATTACTAGTTGAATTTTTTTTATACTTATTAAATGTAAAAATAATAATAACAACAATAATACATTACCATAATTTTTGGGAATTGTTACGGACGGAATTCCGTAAATTTTTAATTTTTTTTGTTAAATATTATTTATTAAAAATAATAGGGGAGACTGGGGCAAACCGGCCATGTTAACAGTTGTAAGGCTCTAGTAACTAAAAAAACTAATGAAAAACCTTTTATAATAGCTTGTTGGAAAGGTCATCTAATTGCGCAACTTTTTCCTACAGACACATGTACCTTAAAATGTATTGTTTAGCTGCTGCATCAATTTTAAAAAAATTTGCAAACTGGCCGGTTTGCCCCACCCCTGAGGTAAACCGGCCACCCCTCTGGGGCAAACCGGACAGTTTATTTTTTGCTTCCTCGTGGAGGAAGCTATGTAGTCCTTTTGTTTATAAACTTTTTAAAAATGGTGAAAACAAATTTTCCTCTATATAGAAACATGTTATATGAGATCCTGATCAATTGTCCGGATGTATGTATGTATGTGTGTGTGTGTGTGTGTATGTGTGTGTGGATCGTTTTTGTGAACACGATATCTTTAACAGGTTTTAATGGATTTGGATAAAATTTGGTAGGCTTATTTAACACATTAATCTCTCAAAAATGACGAGAGGATTTTTAAAAATACCCCAAAAAAAAATTTTATCGTCTTTTTTCCAAAAATTTTTTTTTAATTGAAAAAATTTTTAAATCGAAAAATTTAAGGTAATATATAATATAATCGTCTTCTTTATGTCAAGATGAATCGATTGATATATATAAAGTATAGATTTGATTGAAATTTAAAGAATTAAAGAAAGTTAAAAAATCAAAAATTCTCATTTTAGCTAAAAAAATTTTGTGTTTTTTTTAAATTCAAGTTGATGAATAAAATAATTGTATTCCTTGCATTAAAACGAATCGATTCGTATATATAAAGTTTATGTTACACTCAGAATTAATTAAAATTTTCTTTATTTTTCAAAAAATTTAATTAATTTAAAACATTTTTAACTCGAAATTTTTTAAATCAATCAATTGAATTGGACAAATTCATTGCTTCCTTCACGAGGAAGCGAATTTTTTGCTTCACACAATGAGGAAGCATAATGTTTATGAAATAAACATAAAGGACCCCCTCCTTGTTTCTTATCGATTTACCTCTTAGCTTGATTAATAATTAACTTTGATGTTTAACATTTAACACTTGGCGATATAC
Source organism: Leptopilina boulardi (assembly GCF_019393585.1). Lineage (NCBI taxonomy): Eukaryota > Metazoa > Arthropoda > Insecta > Hymenoptera > Figitidae > Leptopilina > Leptopilina boulardi. Next base: position 389,358 of record NW_026137773.1, read on the forward strand.
TTTTAGTTTATACACATGTAAATCTTAAAGGGTCTTAATTGTTACCCGTATAACTCATGAATAAATAAATATATAAATAAATAGTTTCACTTCCTTTTCACAATGATATTTCTTATCAATTTAAAACACTTTTAAACAAATTTGATTTTACAAATGTTTTTAGATCGATGTCAACTTTGGACAATTTTATTAAACTAGGTAAAGATAAACTGCCTGTTATGAACAGTTCTAATGTTGTGTATAAGATTGAATGTAAAGACTGTGACATCGCCTATATTGGACAAACAAAAAGGCTTCTTGGCACAAGATGTAATGAACATATGAATAATTACCGTCTAAATAAAAAATATCACTCTGTGATTACTAAACATAGACTAGAAAAAATTGATGATAAATTCCATGATTTTGATTGGAAAAATATTAAAGTCCTACACCAAGAATCAAATTTAACAAAACGAAGAATCGCTGAAATGTTTTACATAAAAAAAGAACAAGAAAAATGTATAAACAAAATGACAGATTTAGAAAATTTAGATTCCTCGTACAATAAATTAATTAAGTTATTATAAAAAAATTTTTCTGTAAAATTTAAAATTAGTATATGTCGGTATCTCACGTTTGATTTTATGTATCATTACGCCAAGTTGTGAATTTCGTCTGCAATGAACCTGCCATCTGGGTCAAGTGCACGAAATTACTCCTGTCAGTCAGCGATTGCCATTTATAATGATGGTTTCATTGGATTTTAATTTCAGAACATTTTTAATTTTTAGAATAATTCTAATGAATAGGTAATAGTTTTAAAACAAAATTAATAATAACCTTCATCCTTCCTAACAATACTCAAAATATACTTTTTTATAGATATCTTATCATTGTAGTGTAATCGTAGTCTGACTAAGGATTTAATATTTAAGTTATGATCAGAATTAATTGGTATGTAAACTTCTACCTTTCTTTTTATTAAAATGTAACTGCATTATATTATTTAACGAATTATATTGTATTCTAGACTAATAAATTCTGATGAGGAGGTCGGTACCGATCTCGAAACGTCAAAGATATGTTTTTGTCTTTTACTGAGTTCCAAAAAGATTGCCAATAATCGAATTTTTTAATTATATATTAATTGGAACATCTGAAATATTTATTAAATAAATAAATCTCGATCGAACCATATTTTATTTTTTGTTTTATTATTAGAGCCGCATCTGTATCTCATTCCCAGACCACTAGCCACCTTTGTTTTGTATCTGTAATTGCTGAATTTAACGTGTTCAAATTTTCGCATATCCAATGACATTCAATTCTATTTGACATTTGAGTAAAAAAGAGGCTAGACTTAGATAAATCAAAAATTAATTTGTAATCATGATTATTAATCTTTCTTTTTTTGTTAAAGTTTTGGACTTGAGCAGTTTCAAATAAGACCAAGACTGGGTAGTGGTCAGAGAGTGTGACAATGGGACATACTTTAAAGTTCTGTAACATAGATAGCTCATTGTGAGAGCACCAAACTAAATCCAATATACTAGATCCCAACGGCCCCTCATAAGTAAATGTCTCCACTCTGTCATCAGGTGCACGCCCATTCAACAAAATAAGTCCATTCATTTCGATAAAACTTGCGAGAAGTCTACCCTTCCTGTCTGCAATTTTATCTAATGATTTTCGTAAAGCAAAAAAAGAACTATTATCAACAATATTAAAGTATAGTTGATTTAAATCATACATCCTACAGTTAAAATCACCACCTACGATTAACGGCAGATTACAAAATTCTTGTAGAATTAAATCCAAATGAGTATTAAAATCCAATAAAAAATTTTCTAACTTTAGACAGGGGGGAAGATATACTAAACAAACAATAAAACATAGACCCTCCATAAATACCTTAACAAATATACAATTATCCAACAAAAGGATAGGTTCCATCTTACAATATTTGTCGTTGTAGCAGATCAGAAGACCACCACTCGCTCTGCCATAGGAAGCACTCCTCTTTGCTGATCCGTATATGAACTTGAAGTTGTGTAGAAAGCCGGGTAGCACATTGATATTTGACGTTAGCCATGTTTCACAGATACACACTATGTCACTATCCACTATAATTTGTTGCAAGTCAGACAGATTGGTGAAGCCGTGAGAATTCCAAAAGCATATCCTCCTGGTGGGCAGGTTACTACATCCCACTTTTAATTGAAAACTTGACTGCTATTGTGTGTTGTGAGTATCATCAAAGTGGGGATCCTTCTCCACCACCCTCATTTGAGAAGGGGAAGGGCCAGAGAACTGCGAAAGACGTGCAGATTTTCTGGGGGTTCCATCATCTTTAGTGAAGAAATCATCCAAGCAGCAGTCAGTAGAATTGTTATGATTGGAATCCTTCTTCGGACGTCCTCTTAAGCGTTTAGTACTATGTGGAGTTGTTGGAATCTTGCGCTTGAGAAGGGAGGAGGCATAATCCATTGTATGGGTTGGGGATTGATTAGCACCATTCTTGTTGATCATAGAAGCAATATCACTTTCACTTAAAATTTTATTGTTATAGACAATCTTGTTCCTCTTAATTTGGACTTCCACGCCTATATTATTAAGTGTCTTCTTATGATCCAAAAGAATTCCATATTCCTCTCTTTCCTTCTTGGTCTTATCATTGGAGATGCTGAGGTTGAGATTGCGAAAGTCTTGCAATTTGGAAAAAGCTTCCTTCACCCAGCGGGATGAATTAAATTTTATAATGACTGGTCGTTTGCCCTTTGCAGATCCGAGTCTGAAAGTTTCATCAATCGATGATTTGGGTATGACTAAGTTGATTTTCTTGAATGTGTTTTCAATCGACGATTCAAGGTCGTTATTGATAATATCGTCGTCTTGAATATTGTATACAATTAGATTTTTCCTTTTGGATTGTTGCTCGAAATAGTTCAACTTATTCTCCAGAAAATCAATCTTGAGCTTGCACTCTGCAATTTCTGTAGAATTACTCCCGCGATTCTCCCTTAGTTCTTGCACATCTTTAACCAATGTCGAGTGTGATTCCGTCAGAGCATTAATGCTCTTGAACAACTCGTCGATTGAATTCTTCAAGCCAGTAAAGTACTCAGACATGATGCACAAAAATGAGGAAACAACAAGAATGCACACACAATTTAACAATTAACACGGTGCAAATACTTGATTTCCGTTCTAACGGCACTTGCAAACAATCAGAAAGGTTACTCAAACTTGAAATAGTAAAATTTACTCAGACTGAATATTTGTTTGATAACAGACAGCGAAACACGTCTTGACACGACAACGGTTCGCATGGAACTCCTCGTCACTAAATATAAAAAAACAATAAAGAATCTTCCCAATAAGGAAAATAATAAGATAGGATTAAATTTCAATTAAAGAAACATCTTATTTATTATAAAACAAATATTTTCAACTATAATTGTTGTCGTTCACGAAGAAACGTCTGCGTTGAACTTTGTAAAACTTCGTAAATCTCCGTAAAAAGGACAAAGATTCACGAAACCGTGCACGAAGTTTTCTAGGCGATAGGTAATCTTCGTGAATTTCTGTTGCAAGGGAAACAGACATAGGCCGGTTTGCCACACAGGCCCATTTTGACAATTAAGATCTGTATAAAAAAATGCTAAGTAAAATCATTAAATAATATAACGAAAAATTTAACTGAGGCATGCACCTTTTAAACCTAAAAAACAATTTTAATAAATATTACACGATTTTCTCACAAATTGCTTATGAACAGATCCGTAAAAATTTCTAGTGGAAGCGAAAAAACAAACTTTTGTTTATAAAATTGCATAAACACAATTAAAAAATGTCAAACTGAAGAAATAAGTTATTCTTAATATAGTCTTTTTAAATTTATAATTGACATATTTTAAAGTTTGGCCATTTCTGAGAAACTAACACCTGGCCGGTTTACCTACATGGCCGGTTTGCTTTATTATTATTAGCAAATGAATTGAGATTATTGAACTTTATATTGCGAAATAACATAATCTAAATTACAAGTCGATTTCGCTAATTGTGGGACTTACAATGTATAGAAGTTGCCACGTTAGTCTGGAATATTAGGAAATATTTATAAATTACAAAGGTTACTCAGGTGGTTGAACCGATCACGCCACTAATCAAATGCAAGTTCGCTAAAACTTGCATGGAAACAACGAGGTGTTGATTGCAAAATCAACCCTCACACTACTTAAAATAACATACAAACAGGGTGTGATCGTTCCCACCGAATTATTCTTCGAGAAGTCTTAATTTGTTTTTCTCGCAAAGCGGATGTGTTTCCCGCAAAAAGGCGGATGATTATTAAATTTTACTCCCACTGAGAGTGGTTTAGTTTATTGTTTATTCCCCGCAGTAAGGGTTGAAATTGTCAAATTATCTAAAATTATAAAGTGTATATTCCACAATTTGTGAAGTCGACTATCATATAAAAAGTTCATTGAAAAAGGAAGATTATTTTATCAAGTATAAAGTGTTATAAATGTAAAAAGTGCAGAATCCTTTCCTGTTTTTCAAAATATTTATTATCATCACAATTGTTTATATCTCAACTTAACAGTTTGAAAATTCAGGTTTGGTGAACCCAATATTATGAATTTTTAATAAACAGAATTTGAAATATTGAAATAATTGTTCAAAGACAATAAATAATACATGTTTGTCAAAAGAAAAAATATAAAATAAAGGAAGGTAAAAAGAACAACTTCCGCATACCTCAGAGTCGTCTGACAAACAAAAGTTTTAAACTCCTAAGAGTTAGAAAAGTAATTTGATACTTTTCTGTATCATTTTAATTATTATTATTCAGGTGAGTTGCTCTGAATTTATATTCACTATTTGAAAATTACAGAATCTCATAAAACAAACACTATCACACTTACTCCAAATACACGAATTATTTTCTTGTTGTTTAAAATCTTTCTTTCATTATTGATCTCTTTATTGTGCTTGCAATAAATGATTTTTTGTAAAACTTGAATTGATAATTCAAGTAGTTTAACGTAGTAGCCGTTTTAATTGTAATCATTTTTATTAAAGATGCAAGTTAGTTAGAATTTTTCTAACATCGATGATATTTTCAAACAACTTTTTTTGCTCATTATTTCTCTCTGACTTCAAGATATAGGTTAATGCATTTCCTATTGCACCTGTTTTTATTTCTGGATTTAATTTCGGAATGCCTACGTTAGTACAATTTTCCGGAGCTGGATATTTTTTACACAACTTTGTTTGATTTTCTTTTTTAATTCCTGTTTTTAAAATGTTGCCCCATAGTTTTGCAACTGATTCATGTATGGCCGCGCCAACTTGTTTATGTATGCAATGCACAGCCAACAATCAAATTGTCAAACTATATAACCTCTGTTTACTTCCTACAATGTTTACTATAATTCTGTGTCTTAAATATTTTGACCTGAAAGTTGATTCAAATGACTGAATTTTAGGTTATGTGATTATTCGAATATAATGAAAAATTAAGAAATAATAATACACATAAAAATAATTTTAACAGCGTTGAATTTTAATTGAAATATAAAAATATTAATTACAGTCAAATATTGAGTTCAAATATTAGGAGAAATATAGGTTATGTCATGTAAAGTATAAATTCGAATACAATAAAATTACGATAATATACTGTTGTCGTGGTCATGCATGCCTTCTCTTTTTTGTCCTATTTTAATGTATTTGTTACAATGATGACGTTTATTTGACGTCAAGAACAGAAAAGAGAAGACATCAATGACTACGATTATACCTTTTTAACATTTTAGTTTTCTATAAAACAAAGTACTAAGAAAGACGCAATTACGAATTGCAATAATGTGAATGTGAAAGGTGCTACTAAAAAAAAGAGAAGTAAAATCAATAAAACTGCTAGCAGAAATGCATAATTGCTTATGGTTTAATACTTTTTTTTATAGAGTTTAAAGAAATATGCTTTAAAATTTGTTTTAGAATCAACAAGTTTGAAAATGTCACAAGGAAATAAAAAACTATCAGGTGCTCAAAATTTAAAGAGAAAAAGACAAATAGAAGCCGAAAATGAAAACAGTGCAAAACAATTTGCAAAATTTGTTAAAGTTATAGACCGCAGTGAGACATTAGTTGCTGACAATGCTACAAACATTGACAATTGTTCAACACCAACCAGCGAACATGTTTCGAATGCAGATTTTGCCATTCCTACTTCGGCTGCTACTGTTGCTTCTGAAAGAGATAAAGAAAAGCTTTCTTAGTGTATCGAGGATTCATTATCACAACACCATGACAATCTTAATGAATCGGTGCCCGGGCCTTCTAATTGTCAAATATTGAAGACTCCTTCGTCAACTTTACCGTTGTGCGTTTCAGAAGACATATCTAACTGGCCAAATTTTTTGACAAAAAGGGAAATTGATGTGATAGTGTTGCGGGGACCTAATAATTGTAAACTTGACAATGATACTAACTACCTGCGTGATAAAAAAGGTCACCATTTTTCAAATAAACATTTCCAAAAAATAATTCTGAATGGAGAAATGTATAGTAGGACGTGGCTTGTTTATTCAAAATGTTCTGCAAAGGTATTTTGCTTATATTGCAATTTATTTTGCCGAAATTCATTATCGAATTTAGCAAATAACGGTTATGATGATTGGGCTCATATTTCGTTGGCTTTACAAAAACATGAAATTTCGAAGGATCACCAGTCAGCAACATATAACTGGTTGCAAGCCACAAAAGCATTAGCAAGACAAACTGGAGAGGATCAACATTTAATGAAACAAATAGATGACGAAAAACAAAAGTGGAAGGCAATACTCGATAGAATGTTGGCAATTACATTGTTCTTGGCCCAAAACAATTTGGCTTTTAGAGGAAGTTCAGACATTATAAACACTCCACACAATGGAAATTTTTTGGGTTTAATTCAATTGTTAGGTAAATTTGACCCCGTCATGATGGAACATTCACGCAGCGTCGCCAATAATGAGACAAAAAACTATTATTTTAGCAAAAACATTCAAAACGAACTCATTGATTTGCTCGGAAACGAAGTAAGGGATACTATTATCAAGAAATTAAAAAAATCTAAATATTTTTCAATCATTTTCAATCAGTCATATTGAGCAGCTAAGTGTTACATTGAGATTTTTGATATTGATGACAATTCCGTGCGTGAATGTTTCATTAAATACACACCAGTATCGGATTCCAATGGCAAGGGTCTCACGGATTTATTTCTGGATGAGGTGATAAAGAAATATGGGCTAGATATGAATGATTGCAGGGGTCAAGGCTACGATAATGGTGCAAATATGGTAGGAAAACAAAAGGGTGTCCAAAGCCGCATTATCAAAGAATATCCCAGGTCATTTTCTATCGTTTGCGGTTGACACAGTTTTAATTTAGTTGCTTCTGACGCTGCTAAAACTTCAGTTAAATCAGTCTCATTGTTCGGAGTTATCCAACGTCTATTTGTCTTTTTCTCATCTTCTACAAAAAGGTGGGAAACAATTTCAAAATATACAGAAACACTGACATTAAAAAAAGTTTGTGAGACACGTTGGGAAAGTAGAGTTTCAAGTCTTAAAGCTGTCAAGTATCAATATACTGAAATGAGAGATGCACTACTAGAACAACACGAGGAAAGTACTGATCCAGTTGCAGCTTCAGAAGCCAGGTCTCTCGCCGAACATATGAATCAATACGAATTTTTGCTCGTTCTTGTGATTTGGTACGATTTACTCTACCAAATAAATATTGTTAGTAAATCCTTGCAATCAGAATCGGCCGACTTGTTATTAGCAACAAGTTTATTACAAAAATGTTGTAAATTTGTCAAAGACTACAGAAATAATGGTTATGCATCAGCTGTGATTGTAGCAAAGGAGATCGCCGAAAAAGCAGACATTTCCCCAGTGTTTCAACAATCTCGAACCCGACGAAGAAGAAGAATGTTCGACTATGAATCTCAAGATGAAACTCCAACCAACCCAGAAGAAAATTTTAAGATCACCGTATTCTATACTTTGATAGATACAATTGTAAATTCTCTCGAAATGCGTTTCGAACAAATGTCGAATTTTAATTCAATTTGGAGTTTTTTGTATACTGTATTGTTTACTGCTGACTATTCCACTAACTGTTGCCAAAGGTGAACGCAGTTTCAGTAAACTAAAATTAATAAAAACATACCTAAGATAAACATTAGCTCAGGAGAAACTTTCGAATTTAGCAATTTTATCAATTGAAAATGATATTGCTAAATCCATACCTAAAGATGATTTAATTGTCAAATTTGCAAATGCTAAAGCAAGAAAGGTGAACTTTATATAAATTTATTTATAATGTATGTGCTTTTATCGTCGAATATTGCGAACATTGATATCTTTTAATAATGTTATTGTATAAAAGATTGTATTATGCTGGCTGGTTGAATCATTAAAAATCTGCCCATTATTAGTAAAATTTAATAAAATGTAAATTTTTTAAAGTTTCTTAATGATGTTTTCTTAACGTTCAAGACCTAAAAAATGAAAAGCGTATGCTTTTGTTTTAAAATTTTGTTTTTGCTGTTTAAAATATTTTGAAAACAAATTCCTTACCGTCAACACCCTTTTTTAGTCAAATAATACATAGGAAAATAAATACAAATATATATATACCTTTATATGTGTGTATATTTTTTAAATGTATAAAAAAAGGGCGCCAAAATGCAACTTCGCTCTATTCTAATAAAGTGCTAGGGCCGGCGCTGCATTTTAATAATAGTCAAAACAGGAGAAGAATATCATTACTGTACTCAATGCACAATTAACAATATTCAAGCTAGTTCCGTAAATTCCTTTTCTAGCTTCTCCTAACAATTTTCCTCAAATCATGGCCGCCTGAAAATACCTCTACTTATGATTAGCGGGCACAATATCTTCAATTTAGGTCATCGAAAAATAAAATTTTTAATATTTTCTTGAAAAGTAAGCTCGTTGCTATCGTAGGAACTACAATCAACATATATATTTATATAGGTATATATATATTTCTGATAGTGAAGATTCCAATTTCTTCAAAATGTCGACGGTCACCCGGAAAAAAGGAAGAAAACTTGGATCGAAGAATATGATTGAGAAAGAACAAAAAGTTAAAATTGATCTTTTTAATTTTTGGGAAAAATCATGCACCTCATAAAATGAATGCCTTTTCCATTATTTTAGGATTCTGTAACAAACATTAAAAGTCAATCGAAGGAAGCTGCATTGTTAAGAGATATTGATGTTTTTATTTGGGACAAAGCTCCAATGGCTCTACGTTATGCTTTGGAATTAATTGATCGAACGTTACGTGACTTCATGAATGTTGATATACCATTTGGAAAAAAAGTTATGTTATTGGATGTTGATTTTCGATAATTATTACTTGTTAAAGTTAATGCTACTAGAAGTGAGATACTTAATTTATTCATTAAACTCACTAGTTTATAAAATTATTTAAAAACTTTTACATTATCACATAATATAGAAACTTTACCTGAAGAAGTTGAATTTACAAAATACTTATTGGCAATTGAAAACAGTACTTTAAATAATAGTAATAATAATTTAGTAGCTCCAGAACATTGCGTACAAAACAATGATTTAGTTTATACAATTTTCAGAGAGTTAGTAACGAGTCGAAAATACTGTGATTTAGCAAAAGATGAAATATTGTCTGCACGAAATGATGATGCGTATGAAATTAGCAGTAGAGTAGTATTCTGTGTTTCTTATATATCAAGGAAATATGTTTTACAAATTCATATTTGCGTAACGAAAGGTAACTTTTATCAGAAGCATTTGATAGGAACTTTTCCATATAAACTGAACTAGAAATTAAGATTATTTACTTTGAAATCCATTCGGTTTTCTTTTTAAGACCGCAATCAAGCTGTGATAACTTTCTATGTCTGATTTATCCATGAGATGGCACGTTTTTACAACCTAGAGTGTATTTTATAATTAATTTTTTATTTTTGTTTATGTAACTCCTGTTTAATTTTTATTTACACATACAAAGTACTGTGTATATTAACTGTTTTAAGTTATAATTCTTTAAAAACTTAGTATTCATTATATCCATGTGATACAGTGTTCTAAAATGGCAGCATTACTCCTTTAATTTTTATAGAGAATATTATAATTTAGGATTTACAGACCAATTATTCTTAGAATTAATGAATTTTAACCTGGGGTGCAATTATGTAATTACAGTTTGACTTTCACATTGACATTGAATTTCATAATGACTTTCACTTTCACTTTTAGTGAAATTCAATTAAAAATCGTATTTCAGTAACAGTGAAAATGAAAGTCATTATGAAAGTCAATGTCGATGTGGAAGTCAAAATGTTATTACATAACTGCACCTCTGTTCTAGGATCTAGATCTTCAATTGCATATTATATAAAATGCTATTTTTCTCAGATTCACATTTCCAAAGAATAAAAAGAAATTAATATTAGATCTAAATAAAGGATTAATATATACATTTCGTTACCATGTTTGGTCTCAAGGACATGCAGCTACTAATTATTCATTTTGGAAAAAAGCTTCTACTCCTTACGAGGTATGTATAAATTTATATTTTTTTCCCTAATAGCACCCATATATCCGTTATATTAGATTCATTATTTAAAATGGTTTCAAATTTTTTTCAAATTTGTAATTTGAAACTCATAGATGTCAAAAGATATTAAAATCCGATAATTAAAAAAAAATTTCTTCGAACTTTTAACATTTTTTAAAATTAACTTTATATTCTTAATAATGACCCCCAAAAAGCTACAAATAACAAAATTTCATGTAAATCGGTCAATTTATTATTTTCTATTCTTTTCATTTCCATGTGATAGCAGAAACTTATATTTCATTACCTATACACTGTTTATGGATAGAGTAGAAATAAACTACTTTTTTCGTGTACTTTTATAATCTATAAGAAGAAATTACAATAAGTTCAGAGTATTTAAAAGTTAAATTCAAATTCAACACGAGACATTCAGAAAATGGTTTTTTGTTGTGTGTTACGTATTGAAATGAAACGTTTTAAGTGACTTCAACAATTCGGACATCTTAAAAATCATTACAAACTTTAAAGTTCTATATAAAAATACTCTTCTAAGGAATAAACTTAATGCTTTGTTGAGGTGGTTGTCAATCCGTATTCAATATTGAATATGAATGATTATGGCATTGGTGTCAATTTTAAATAATTTTTTTTAGAAATGTCATTACAAATTAATAAAACATCATTTTATTATAAATATATATACATATATTGCTTCCTCGTGGAGGAAGCTATGTAGTCCTTTCGTTTATAAACTTTTTAAAAATGGTGAAAACAAATTTTCCTCTATATAGAAATATGTTATATGAGATCCTGATCAATTGTCCGGATGTATGTGTGTGTGTGTGTGTGTGTGTATGTGTGTGTGGATCGTTTTTGTGAACACGATATCTTTAACAGGTTTTAATGGATTTGGATAAAATTTGGTAGGCTTATTTAACACATTAATCTCTCAAAAATGACGAGAGGATTTTTAAAAATACCCCAAAAAAAAAATTTTATCGTTTTTTTTCCAAAATTTTTTTTTAATTGAAAAAATTTTTAAATCGAAAAATTTAAGGTAATATATAATATAATCGTCTTCTTTATGTCAAGATGAATCGATTGATATATATAAAGTATAGATTTGATTGAAATTTAAAGAATTAAAGAAAGTTAAAAAATCAAAAATTCTCATTTTAGCTAAAAAATGATGTGTTTATTCAAATTCATGTTTATATATGAAATAATTTTATTCCCTGCATTGAAACGAATTGGTTGGTATATATAAAGTATAGATTTGATTTAAAATTTGAGAATTAATAAAAATTGAAAAATCGAAAATTCATATTTTAGCTAAAAAATTTTGTGTTTTTTTTAAATTCAAGTTGATGAATAAAATAATTGTATTCCTTGCATTAAAACGAATCGATTCGTATATATAAAGTTTATGTTACACTCAAAATTAATTAAAATTTTCTTTATTTTTCAAAAAATTTAATTAATTTAAAACATTTTTAACTCGAAATTTTTTAAATCAATCAATTGAATTGGACAAATTCATTGCTTCCTTCACGAGGAAGCGAATTTTTTGCTTCACACAATGAGGAAGCATAATGTTTATGAAATAAACATAAAGGACCCCCTCCTTGTTTAAATTACTGTCTTTGCAAACAATTTTTTTACCACATAAGGTACAAACTTTCTATTTTATTCATGAAAAACGCGTGATTAAAAATAAATCAACTACATCTACAAAACTTTTAACTAAATTTAGCCAACTTGTTATCATTTATTTTCTTACACGATACAAATACAAATTCCAATAGCAGTAACTAATGTTGCGTATATTAATAAGAATAAGAAGTGATAGAAAATTTGGATAATCTAATCTTTGCATCTGCGGTGTTCTAGGGAAAATACTCTCTTATTATTTTTGTTGACAGTGCGGATTTAAAATTACAATATTGATCATCCAACATTTATTCCCAAAAATTATAGTTATGTATTATTATTATTTTTACATTTAATAAGTATAAAAAAATTGCACTAGTAATTTCAACTGATCTGCACATCGTAATGAAGCAATTTTTTATTATAATGCATAAAAAAACAATAAATACATTAAAAGTCATGCAGGAGGATCGGTTACGATTTTGAATCTTTGAAATTTTGTTTATTTAGTGTCCGGAGATTCAAAATATATAAGAGTTTTTTTTCGGCATCGGGGACCAACTTTTTCTTCGTTAAAGATTTTTCTTCGTGCGTGATAGAGACTTCTATACATAGGCTTAACTTTTACGTTTTTCTATATGAAGAACGGCAATTTAGTACACATGCGTATTTTTACGTGTAGATTACAGGAAAAATATAACGAGATTGATTCGATTTGATGACTACGACCTAGAAAAGATATAAATCGGTTTCTTTCGAAATAATTGCAAAAAATGACCCAGTCTCTCCCCTTAAGTGGTGCCGTAATTTTCCCCAAATCTCAAATGTCATAATATTCATTTGACATAAAACCAGTTGACATAACCAATATTTGTCATAATTTTTTTGGTCATAATTTTACTTTAGCATAAATTTTAATTGACATACTAATTATTCAGCATAATTCGCATTTGACAGAATGTTTATTTAGTATAAGTTATATTCGGTATAACTTTCAATTGTCAAAATTTTTATTTGGCATAATATACATTTGTCATAATCTTTATTTGACATAATTTTCATTGATCATAATTTTAATTTGGCATAATTATCATTCATCATAAAATGTATTTGATATAATGTTCATTCGTCATAACTACTTTTTGACATAATATTTATTGGTAATAATTCTTAACTGGTATAACGCTAATTTAACATAATGACTATTGGACATAATGCTCATTTTTCATAATTCTTAATAATCATAACTGTCATTTGTAATAATCACTGTTTGATATAATGTTTATTATTAATAATCAGCAATTGACATAACGCTTATTTAGTATAATGTGTATTTGACATAATGTTCATTTGTCATAATTTGCATTTCACAAAATGCTTATTTGTCATAATTCTTATTAGTCATAACTTTCATTTGTCATAATTTTTATTTGGCATAATTATCATTTAGTATAAAATATATTTGATATAATGTTTATTCGTCACATCGATGGTTTAATATAATTTTCATTTATAATAATTCTTAATTGGCATAAATTCAATTTAACATAATTGTTATTTGATATAATGTTAATTTGTCATAATTTACAATTCTCATAATGCTCATTTGTCATAATTCTTATTAGTCATAACTGTTATTTGTCATAATTACTGATTGACATAATGTTAACTTTTTATAATAAGCACTTGACATAATCTTTATTTCGCATAATTTAAGTTTGACATAATGTTCATTAGACATAATTTTAATTTGACATAATGTTCATTGTTCATAATTTTTATTTGTCATAATTATCATGCAGTATAAAATGTACTTGATATAATGTTCATTTGTCATAACTATTTTATGACATAATGTTTATTTGTAATAATTTTTAATTGGTATAACGCTAAATTAGTATAATGTGTATTTGACATACTGTTCATTTGTCATAATTTTCATTTGACATAATTCCCATTTGTCATAACTTTATGTGTCAACGATTTTTTGCTGTATCTTCCCATCCTTGGTTTTTTAATTAGTAGTTTGTATATGTTGGTAAAGTAGATTAGGTGGCGCTGTCTAATATTTCTGAAATTAATTCTATCTTGCTTTTAAATATGAAAATTACAATTTTAATATTGTACAATTTTTTAATGTCATCATTATTAATATGAATTGTCATATTATTTTTAAAAAAATGTAATTGAATTGTACAATATTAAAATTGTAACTTGGAAAAAAAAGTAATTTTTCATATTTAAAAGCAAGATAGAATTAATTTCAGAAATATTAGACAGCGCCACCTAATCTACTTTACCAACATATACAAACTACTAATTAAAAAACCAAGGATGGGAAGATACAGCAAAAAATCGTTGACACATAAAATTATGACAAATGGGAATTATGTCAAATGAAAATTATGACAAATGAACAGTATGTCAAATACACATTATACTAATTTAGTGTTATACCAATTAAAAATTATTACAAATAAACATTATGTCATAAAATGGTTATGACAAATGAACATTATATCAAGTACATTTTATACTGCATGATAATTATGACAAATAAAAATTATGAACAATGAACATTATGTCAAATTAAAATTATGTCTAATGAACATTATGTCAAACTTAAATTATGCGAAATAAACATTATGTCAAGTGCTTATTATAAAAAGTTAACATTATGTCAATCAGTAATTATGACAAATAACAGTTATGACTAATAAGAATTATGACAAATGAGCATTATGAGAATTGTAAATTATGACAAATTAACATTATATCAAATAACAATTATGTTAAATTGAATTTATGCCAATTAAGAATTATTATAAATGAAAATTATATTAAACCATCGATGTGACGAATAAACATTATATCAAATATATTTTATACTAAATGATAATTATGCCAAATAAAAATTATGACAAATGAAAGTTATGACTAATAAGAATTATGACAAATAAGCATTTTGTGAAATGCAAATTATGACAAATGAACATTATGTCAAATACACATTATACTAAATAAGCGTTATGTCAATTGCTGATTATTAATAATAAACATTATATCAAACAGTGATTATTACAAATGACAGTTATGATTATTAAGAATTATGAAAAATGAGCATTATGTCCAATAGTCATTATGTTAAATTAGCGTTATACCAGTTAAGAATTATTACCAATAAATATTATGTCAAAAAGTAGTTATGACGAATGAACATTGTATCAAATACATTTTATGATGAATGATAATTATGCCAAATTAAAATTATGATCAATGAAAATTATGTCAAATAAAGATTATGACAAATGTATATTATGCCAAATAAAAATTTTGACAATTGAAAGTTATACCGAATATAACTTATACTAAATAAACATTCTGTCAAATGCGAATTATGCTGAATAATTAGTATGTCAATTAAAATTTATGCTAAAGTAAAATTATGACCAAAAAAATTATGACAAATATTGGTTATGTCAACTGGTTTTATGTCAAATGAATATTATGACATTTGAGATTTGGGGAAAATTACGGCACCACCCCCTTAACTTCTACATTTTTCTATATAAAGAACGGCAATTTAGTACACAAACGTATTTCTACGTGTCGATTACACGAAAAATATAGCGAGACAGATTAGATTTGATGACTACTAGCTAGAATGGAAAGAAATCGGTTTTTTTTCGCAAAAATTGCAAAAAATTCACGGTTGAGTTCACGATAAGTTCGACTTGGCCTTGCGGATATGCGATATTTCGTGAATAGGTACTAAGCAGGCAGTCTCGGTTGAGCTTTCGATAAGTTCGACTGAAACTTGTGAATTTACTATACTTCATGAGTATATGTTTAGCAGGCAGTCAAAGTTAAGCTGACGGTAAGTTTGACTGTGGCTTGTATATATGCGATAATTAGTATGTAAATATTTAGCCATGTTATTTATTGAGACACGTGATCATGCGAAACAATATTTTTTTCAAAAAATTGTAACACAAATTTCACATTGAGTGAAAGTATCATAAATAAAAGTTATACATAGTAGATATTTAAATGTGTTTCTTTATTTATATATCTTTATTTATTTATATTAAAAATAGTTTATTATTGTTGGTGTATGGAACCCTTGAATTAGTGGGAGTGTAACTCGCACTTGTCCGATTTTTTTTTATTTTAAATGTTTCAGTTCAGTAAACTAATACTATGAAATAAAAAAAAATTTATTTGATATCATTTAACAATATTATAAACAATTTCTTTAAAGAAATTGCAAACTATGGACCGAAGTGGTTCATAGTCATAGTCATTTGTTTAAAGAAAATGTTTATAATATTGTTAAATAATACCGCATAATTTTTTTTTATTTTATATTATTATTTTACTGAACTAAAACATTTTAAATGTTTTGGATTTTTTTCATATCGATTTCGATTAGAAAATCTAATTTTAAATAAAAAAACACTCTAAAATGTTTGTTTTTTTGTATAAGGGGACTTTCTGGTTTAGGATTGCCAAAAAAGGCACGTTTTAAAACTTTTATTGTAAGAAAAGGATGAAGGAATTTGCAAAAATTCTTTTTGGACATTGTTGCACATTACGTATAGAAAATTTTTAAAAAATGTTTTAGTGTATTTAGTTTAATTTCGTAGCTGTAGGTGGCGTCTTCTAAAAGATACTTTTGGTTTTTTAAAATCGGTTCAGGAGATTTTGAAAAAAAGCCGTGCACCAGTTTGAAAAATGTGTTTTCTGGAAAAGCGCGTTTAAATTTTTCATAACAATTATAACTTTTTATCATGAAGTCCAAATTGAAATTTTCTTAGATCCTGAAAGAGGACACTCAAACGCATAAAAAACTATATGCCAAAATTTTTAAGAAGCCCAACTCGTAAAATAGGAAGTTCGAATTTGAACGAAAAAATCGGACATTTGTGACTAAATGGGTTAAATAAAGTAGGGGAGAGTGGGGAGTTGTGCCTCCCCTCATAACACCGGGATATTGTGGATATCCCTGCGACGTCCTATGGATATCCACCGACTTTTGGCGGTTTGGATATTTCTGGGATATCCCTGGGATATCCATGGACATCCAAACCGCCAAAAGTCGGTGGATATCCATAGGACGTCGCAGGGATATCCACAATATCCCGGTGTTATGAGGGTCGTGGGGAGTCGTGCTCCACCTTAATTTTTTTATTATGGCAATTAATATGACAAATTTCAACTATTCGCATATTCTTTTCTCGTTAAGAACTAACTTTTTAAGTTGTACCCGTCATCTTTGGAAGCATTTTTCGTGTCTTTCCAGATAGTAAGATAATATTTTTTTTAAAAGTCTGTTTTGTCTCCTTATGTTTAGGTCACTTCCACTCATTTTTTCAAAGTGATCACAATGTTTTTTTTCTCCTTAACCTGACGTGATAATTAATTAAAGCTTAGATCCTACTCTTTAAGAATCATATGTGCAAGATAAAAAAAATCTTGAAAAAATTAGGTTCAAGACCCCCAAAAAGTTTATTGTTGTCTTTAATCCCATTTTTCAAAATTTCAAAAAAAATTTGTCATGCGTATATATGTATTTAAGTGTCCGATTTAAGTTTATATAGAAGTCTCTATAGTACATCAAGCTAAGGAGAAAAAAATAATGAAAATTGTAACCTTAAAAACACAATTTTAGAACCACTCCGACATATAAAAAAAAGTCTTATTTTGTAGACCTGTGTTATTTGCTGTTAAAAAACAGGAATTCTTAACAACCCAGGTAAAAAAATTAACGTTATTAACATTACTAACGTTATTAACGTTACTAACGTTAGTCTAGCGCCAGTACCTATGAAAAATTCAGAAAATACTTATTTGGATAAGTAAAAATGTGTAACGTTTCAAGAAATCTATTGTACTTGAATGAATAACTTTAAACGTATTTTACATGAAAAGTTTTTGGTCGTAAGCACCGTTTCCTGAGTAACTTTAATAACGTTAATTTTTTCATCTGGAAAAACTAATGATTTCTGAACTAAAATAAGGCCTCTAATTATGTTTGTTTTATAAATTATACAATGACATTTTTAAGGTTTCCTGGCAACCTGACTATGAACCATATATAGTTGTACCGAGTTCAGCCCCAAAATATGATATAAGATTTATTGGATTTGGATGGAATAAAGTATCTTATATAACTCATTTGACAGCAATTGGATACAAGTAAGAAAACTTGATTTTTTATTTCTTTAAACTGTTCAAAAAAGTTTGTTAGGGGACACATGAGGTCAAAATAGGGAGGGCGGGGTTTAGCAAAATCTTTTTGAAGGGGAGAGAGGGGTTAATAAATTTACTATTTCTAATATATACATAGTTTCTGATTATATTTACACTGAAAGAAATCCGGGTGAGCAGCAGTAACAGCAAGTAGAGCTGCTCTATCAAATCGAAGAACGCTAACGACCCCTTTTTCGATCGGCTGACATCCCGTTCCGGGAGCTCAGACTACCCGTAGTGGTAGAGCTGCAGTTCCTTCATAGCCTCACCTTGTCAATAAGACATCTGCTTACCCGTACCTGTAGCGCACCGCTTCCCGAACGGAATCTCAGTCATACTTTGAGCAAAGGAACGCAGCGCTCTCAACGCTGAGACGTCTGCCCACCCAAATTTTTTTCAGTATAGAAAAATGATATTTACTCATGTTGATGAATATTATGTATGCATTATGTATAAGTTCTCTTTTAAGAAAAAATTATATAAAAAGTTATGTGATTCAAATAAATATAACTTTATTTTATTACAATTAAATTATTTTAATTACGGCATCCGTAATTTTCATTTAATATTGCATTTCTCTATCTAGAGGATTCAAAATAACATAAGAATATCTTCGCCTAAAAATCTTACTCTTCTTTTTTTCTGTTTTCAAAATAAAAAAAATATGTATATACCAGTATTAGACCCTCAGAACAATTACCACAAACAATGCCAATCCTTGGACAATAGAGCCTTTGTTAATGAAGATTAATTCTGAGGGGCCAGGTAATAATTTTTAAATTTTTTTATTAAAATTTTCTGAAGCTCTAATACAGGTAGGGGAGAGTGATAAACAGTGGGACAGTTTAAACAGTAGGACACTTTAATTTTCTGAAAAACTACTTAAAGAAACTCGACCAAAATTTAAATGTAAACCATGTTTATGACAACACACTATCTCCAAAAATTTTATCCACATTGATTCATTATTTACAAAGAAAATTGAAAAAAACTATTTCTGACGTTACGGAGTAAATTTTTTCTTGAAATACAATGCTGATTTTTATATAGATAGGACAGTTTTAAAAAAAGTGTCATTGTTACTTCGTTTACTCATGTTTTTAAGTATAATATCCAATAATTTAAAATATTTTAAAATTTTACAAACAATTTTTATTTAAATAATTTCTTGCGATTGCTCAATTTAAATAGTGGGATATTAAACAATGGGACAGGCAAAAATTTAAGTTTATGAAACTTGGATTTTGGCAACACTAATTATAAATTGTGTCAGCTATACGCATGCGCATTTATATTTACACAGCGACTAAAAATGTGATTTTTTTATGCTAAAAAACATTAAAAAATTCAAAATTTATAATTATGACAATTATTGTTCGGCAACGTTTGAAAAATAACATTTGATAAGAGAACGACTATTCAAATTTTCCTCCAAATTGTTTTTAGGTTATGACCAAATTATGACGTATGATCAGAAGTTCTGTAAAAGTAAAAAAAATAACAGCAATTTTTCATATGAAACTTGATATCGTATTATAAAAATGTAAAATATTATTAAATTATGAGTGTTTTGCAACATTTGTTAACGTTATTTAATGCAAAACATATATGTTTACAAATTATGAAGCAGAATATTATTATTGAAACAATTATTCATTATTTAATAATAGGTGTCTCACTGTTTAACACAAAACAAGAAAAATGTATCGAGTTCCAAAAACTTGAAATTTTTCTATTTAATCACAATATAATTATGTAGAAAAGAGTTCAAACTTTATGGTAATACCAAAAAGTGTCCAAAAATATATAAAATTGACATATTAAAATGTCTTTGAAAAAAAGTGTCCCACTGTTTGTCACTCTCCCCTATATATATATATATATATATATATATGGGACGTTCCACGTCAAACGGAACAGAGCTCTAGCCAAAAATTGGCTTGATAAAAAAAATCGTTTAGGGGCTGAAAAAACTTGTACACTCTTGTACTTTCGAAAGCAGATGGGCGATTTCAGAAATTCAATATGGCGGCGCCTCTAGATGTGATATAAGTCATCAATGTCACGATTCGACAAATACAAACATGAATAAAATTTCCAAAATTAATTAAATTGAATCAAAAAATACACTTTTAAGCATTTTTGTGGTCGCTGAATACGAATCTGAAGTCAGATTTTAAAAATTCAAAATGGCGGATCCAAAATGGTGGTCGATTTTTGTTATAACTCAATTTTTTTAAAAAACTGGTTACTCGGGGGTTTTTGGGGTCGCTGAATATGAATCTGCAGTCAGATTTTAAAAATTCAAAATGGCGGATCCAAAATGGTGGTCGATTTTTGTTAAAACTAAATATTTTTTCTCAAAACTGGTTACTCGGGGGTTTTTGGGGTCGCTGAATGCGAATATGTTGTAAATAAAATAATAATAATAATAAAAAACTAAGCGGATATGAAAAATAAAAAAATAATATGTAAAATTAATGAGTAGTAAAGTGTTTGTAAGGACTTTTGATATTTAAATCTTTCTTTTACATAGGTAAAATCATAAAGCTCTAAAAAATATACACTGTTAGTTACAATGCTATCGTTCATAAAAGGTTTCAAAGACACTTGGCTAAAAAATATACAAGTGCTCCTTTGTTTTAAAAATAAGCGACCTTTAAAACACCCGAATAACATATTTAATCAAAAAAATCTAATTTTATAATTAATTCATCCACACCGAAAACACCCAAATAACAAGTTTCGAAGAAAAAATTGAATTTTAACGAAAATCGACCACCATTTTGGATCCGCTATTTTGAATTTTTAAAATCAGACTTCAGATTCGTATTCAGCGACCCCAAAAACCCCCGAGTAACCAGTTTTGAGAAAAAATATTTAGTTTTAACAAAAATCGACCACCATTTTGGATCCGCCATTTTGAATTTTTAAAATCTGACTGCAGATTCATATTCAGCGACCCCAAAAACCCCCGAGTAAACAGTTTTGAGAAAAAATATTTAGTTTTAACAAAAATCGACCACCATTTTGGATCCGCCATTTTGAATTTTTTAAATCTTACTTCAGATTCGTATTCAGCGACCCCAAAAATGCTTAAAAGTGTATTTTTTGATTCAATTTAATTAATTTTGGAAATTTTATTCATGTTTGTATTTGTCGAATCGTGACATTGATGACTTATATCACATCTAGAGGCGCTGCCATATTGAATTTCTGAAATCGCCCATCTGCTTTCGAAAGTACAAGAGTGTACAAGTTTTTTCAGCCCTTAAACGATTTTTTTTATCAAGCCAATTTTTGGCTAGAGCTCTGTTCCGTTTGACGTGGAACGTCCCATATATATGGGACGTTTCACGTCAACCGGCCCAAAGCTATGTCCAAAATTCTATGCAATTACTATGTCAAGTGGAAGCGGCTAACTTCAGAAATAAGTAAATATATTTATTAATTTCTTTTAGAAAATTATGCAAAAATTTTAGGTCACCACATATTTTAATGTTTTTGAGGTCGCTGATTACGAATCTGAAGTCAGTTTTTCAAAATTCAAAATAACGGATCCAATATGCGGATTATTTTTTAAAAATAATTGAATTTGATTGAAACTTGTTACTCGGGGGTTTTCGAAGTCGCTGATTACGAATCTGAAGTCAGTTTTTCAAAATTAAAAATGGCGGATCCAATATGGCGGATTATTTTTTAAAAATTCATTGAATTTGATTGAAACTTGTTACTCAGGGATTTTCGAGGTCACTGATTACGAATCAGAAGTCAGTTTTTCAAAATTAAAAATGGCGGATCCAATATGGCGGATTTTTTTAAAATATTCATTGAATTTGATTGAAACTTGTTACTCGGGGGTTTCCGAGGTCGCTGATTACGAATCAGAAGTCAGTTTTTCAAAATTCAAAATGGCAAATCCAATATAATTACTTTGTGGCCTTTAAAAAGGCCGATTGTTATAATTATGAACTGTAAGAATGTGGTAGCCTTGAAAAAGGCTGATTGTTTTAATTTTTAAACCATAATTTTTTGGTGGCCTTAAAAAAGGCCGTTTGAATTAAATTTACAAAATACATCCAAACCAATGTAATTATATTTTAATATTGCATAACTGCAATAGGATGAGGTGCATTTGAATATTTGAATATTTTTAATTGTTCTTCTGATGTTACAATAAAAGAATGAGCAGATTGAATTTTTGTAACACTAGGTGCTCTAGAAAATCTACTAGCAAGTTTTCGTTTCACTCTCTCGTGTTGTTGCTTGTTGTAAAAGAAAATCTGCGAAGTCTTGATATTTTGCTTAGGCCATTGGTAAAGAGTCTCTGCATTTAAAATGGCTTTGTCTGGTGAGGATTGCAAGCTAGCACGAGTGGCTTCTCTCTTTAAAATAGCTCCTATGCCATCACATGATCCTTTACAGTTGACACACTGAGGGTTTAATAAAAACATTTGAACATCGTGAAAAAAATGACAATCGCTAAAACATATCTTACGTAGTCTGAATAAGCTCTTTTATAATTTAAAAAAATCCGCCATATTGGATCCGCCATTTTTAATTTTGAAAAACTGACTTCAGATTCGTAATCAGCGACCTCGAACTCCCCCGAGTAACAAGTTTCAAGCAAAATCAATTATTTTAAAAAAATAATCCGCATATTGGATCCGCCATTTTGAATTTTGAAAAACTGACTTCAGATTCGTAATCAGCGACCCCAAAAACATTAAAATATGTCGTGACCTAATATTTTTGCATAATTTTCTAAAAGAAATTAATAAATATATTTACTTATTTCTGAAGTTAGCCGCTTCCACTTGACATAGTAAGGACGCCATTTTGAATTTTCAATTCTGCCACTTTGCAATTGAAAGGGGATGAGTTTACGAGTATTTTCATCTATTACATGTTTATTTTTATTGCATAGAATTTTGGACATAGCTTTGGGCCGGTTGACGTGAAACGTCCCATATATATTATTTAATTTATTAGCAAGTGAAACCTAAAAGAAGGTTTATTTCAGCTATACATTGAGTTAAAATACATGGAAAAAATACAAGAATTTAAAATAATTATTTACACAGAGTTTTTCTTTCCTATACTTTTAAGTTACATCTTTTAAAAAATTCAACAACACGATTTCATGCCGCAATATTGGGTTCAGCTATTATAGTGTTAATGTTGAGTGGAAATTTCAATTTACATTGACGTAAGCCTTTAATTAGTTTTGCCCTTTGTGTGTCTAAAAGTTTGCATTGCCAAATTATGTGATTTAGATTTTCTGTTTCGTAGCCGCATTTACAATTTGGGGTATTTACAATCCCTATTCGATGAAGAGAGGCAACCAAATTTTAATGGTTTGCTCTGCAACGATTTATTGTAGCAGATATATGAATATTTTTTTTTATTTTTAAAACAAAAAGGAAGAAGATTAAGATTTTAGACGATGATGTTCTTAAGCCATTTTCAATTGTCTAGATAGAGAAACGCAATGTTAAACAAAGAAGTACTTATGTTATATTCCTTGGTGTAAGAAAGAAAGGTATGCGTTACCTATTCAGTTTTAGACTTTCTTTATAGCTTTTTCACGTGATATAGGGAGAAAGAAATAATTACCTGGGTCCTCAGAGTTATTAATTAATCCTCTTTAATAGATTGCAGGTCAAGCGAACCCTCATTTGCAAAATAAAGATATATCTTTCTCTCTCCATAACTTGTTCTTCTCTCCGTCACCGAAAACCCAGCAAGGGTCCGGGCGGAATGAGTGAATGATTGCATGAATACCAAGATTATTATAGTTAATAACTAGCTGAAAGAAACGCGCGTAAACGCGCGTGGTATCTATGATTTTTTATGAAAAATTAAAAATTAATTTTTATTTGCCGAAAAGTTATTGGAATTTTGATCTCACAAAATTAATAATGTTATTTTTGAAATCGTTACTGTATTACTATTTCAACATTATGGTGTTATAATAATATAATACGTATTATTGCACAGTAAATGTGACCTTTAAATTTTGTACTCAAATAAAGATTATATGCTACGATAATCGAATTGTTAGCAATATACTTAATTCAACCATCTCAGGATCCATGCAGGGTGAATTCCTATTTTGTTTACTACAAGGCTTATGAACTTAAAATCGCTTTATAATGTTAAAAAGTTCTGGATTCTTTATTTCGTCTGTGGTTTCAGCACATATCATTTTATTTAAACTTTCTGAATCGCAAATTTGTGTACGTAAAAATATAATTAAACGCACATGTGGCAATCCCCGCTTTTTTCTTCTCTATGAAAGACAATACATATAAAATTGTAAATGAATAAAATTACAAGTACCTTGAGTATGGTTAAGGTTAACAGTCCATCCAGGATCACCATAAGGAAACATTGTTGGATATGTCATGGGATCAAAATTTTCACTAACAATAAAACTAGAAATTAATTTCTCATTATTTTCTGTTGTGCATACTGAATTTACATGAACATGTAAATCCCTCCTCAATTTCTGTAGATAATTTCTTTATCTTACATGACAAATTTTTTTCTTTGGGTATTTTCTTTTTATTGTCCGTTTCATAAATTAATCTTTTAATTTACACTGTTAACCAATACAGATGTTGCAAATGCTATTTCATATACTTCACACTTAACTGTACCAATCGATTGTTGATCAAGAGCTTCAAAAACTACTGTTGGTTAAAAAGGGAACAATCTAATTAAATATTCTGCTTAAAAGAACATGCAAACTCCCTGCATTAAGACTTTCAAAAATATAAAGTTTTCTAATGTCTTTAAATTTCTTTGTCTCTTAAATTAACAATTGATATTCAAATTAATATTCAGCTCACAAACTATTATTTCACCCGTAAAACAATATTCAACCCGATTTCTATGTAATTAATTTTCAAAAAGCCAACTTCCACTAATATCAAACATATAATATTTTTTTCTTTTATCAAAATATATGCAATATATGCGCCTCTCTCCTATTTCCCGCTTTTCTCTCCCACTCTCCACGCGTCACGTCTTTAAACCTCATGCTCGCCGGATACTTTTCCGAGCGGAGTTTTCAGTTAATTTGGTTATAAAAAAGGTTATGTTCGAGGTTTAATGTTTTTTAATCTATATATATGAATTATAACTTATAATTTATTATAAATAATTATTATATTGTAATAATTTGTGATTAACTAATTAATAATTATAATTGTTGTTATTATAATAATTGTAATTTTATTGACTGTTAATTATAAATATTATTGTTATAATGATTTATAATTTATTTATAATTTATATTGTTAGATAGATATATATATATATATATATATATATATATATGGGACGTTTCACGTCAACTGGCTCAAAGTTATGTCCAAAATTCTATGCAATAAAAATAAGCATGTAATACATGAAAATACTCGTAAACTCATCCCCTTTCAATTGCAAAGTGGCAGAATTGAAAATTTTAGGTCACCACATATTTTAATGTTTTCGAGGTCGCTGATTACGAATCTGAAGTCAGTTCTTCAAAATTCATAATGGCGGATCCAATATGGCGGATTTTTTTTTAAAAATTCGTTGAATTTGATTGAAACTTGTTACTCGGGGGTTTCCGAGGTCGTTGATTACGAATCTGAAGTCAGTTTTTCAAAATTAAAAATGTCGGATCCAATATGGCGGATTTTTTTTAAAAAATTCGTTGAATTTGATTGAAACTTGTTACTCGGGGGTTTCCGAGGTCGCTGATTACGAATCTGAAGTCAGTTTTTCAAAATTCAAAATGGCAAATCCAATATAATTATTTTGTGGCCTTTAAAAAGGACGATTGTTATAATTATGAACTGTAAGAATGTGGTAGCCTTGAAAAAGGCTGATTGTTGTAATTTTTAAACCATAATTTTTTGGTGGCCTTAAAAAAGGCCGTTTGAATTAAATTTACAAAATACATCCAAACGAATGTAATTATATTTTAATATTGCATAACTGCAATAGGATGAGGTGCATTTGAATATTTAAATATTTTTAATTGTTTTTCTGATGTTACAATAAAAGAATGAGCAGATTGAATTTTTGTAACACTAGGTGTTCTAGAAAATCTACTAGCAAGTTTTCGTTTCACTCTCTCGTGTTGTTGCTTGTTGTAAAAGAAAATCTGCGAAGTCTTGATATTTTGCTTAGCCCATTGGTAAAGAGTCTCTGCATTTAAAATGGCTTTGTCTGGTGAGGATTGCAAGCTAGCACGAGTGGCTTCTCTCTTTAAAATAGCTCCTATACCATCACATGATCCTTTACAGTTGACACACTGAGGGTTTAATAAAAACATTTGAACATCGTGAAAAAAATGACAATTGCTAAAACATATCTTACGAAGTCTAAATAAGCTCTTTTTTAATTTAGATATCGTCCATGTTTTTACGATGCTCAAATGTTGTTACTACTTACATGAACATTCATGAAAATAAATTATTATTACAGCCGCATTTAAAAAGTTACTAAAACTCAGTTAATCAGTTAATAATGAAATGTACTGAATCAGCCACATTATTTGATTATTCGTTTTCTTCCTTTCGATTTATACAGTTTCTTTGACTAGCAACAAGGTGAATAATTTTATCTACAAATATTTTACCTAATTTCCTTCTAAATCATAGCAGAGAGTAAAGAAAAATTAAGGAAAAGTTGTGTTTGAGGAAGACCTCAGGCATCTCAGAACGCTAGGACTTCAGATTCATAATCAGCGACCTCCAAAACCCCCAAGTAAAAAGTTTCAAGCAAATTCAATCAATTTTTAAAAATTCGTCCGTCATATTAAATCCGCTATTCTGAATTTTGAAAAACTGACTTCAGATTCGTAATCAGCGACATCAAAAACCCCCAAGTAACAATTTTCAAGCAAATTCAATGATTTTTTAAAAAATTCGTCCGCCATATTGGATCCGCCATTTTTAATTTTGAAAAACTGATTTCAGATTTGTAATGAGCGACCTCGAAAATCCCTGAGTAACAAGTTTCAAGCAAATTCAATAAATTTTTAAAAATTAATCCGCCATATTGGATCCGCCATTATGAATTTTGAAGAACTGACTTCAGATTCGTAATCAGCGACCTCGAAAACATTAAAATATGTGGTGACCTAAAATTTTTGCATAATTTTTTAAAAGAAATTAATAAACATAATTACTTATTTCTGAAGTTAGCCGCTTCCACTTGACATAGTAAGGACGCCATTTTGAATTTTCAATTCTGCCACTTTGCAATTGAAAGGGGATGAGTTTACGAGTATTTTCATCTATTACATGTTTATTTTTATTGCATAGAATTTTGGACATAGTTTTGGGCCGGTTGACGTGAAACGTCCCATATATATGTGTTTGTGTATTACATTTAAGTTTTCAATTTAGTTCTTATTGTTTAACTACGCTTCTCATCGTCGTCATCACGTAACGTGTCCACCAGGTGCAGCCTCACTAACGTAAACGTACGGGGAGTCACTCTTATCGAGCGTTTACGTTACGTGAAGAGCCGCAAAGCGTTTACGGCCCACCTACACCGATACCGGGAGTCACTCTCAGCGAGTCGGTTATGGTACGGATGCCGGAACCACCAGGTGACGTCATCTTACACGCTCTCGTTTCACTCCATGCGACAGAGAGAGCACTTCATGTGACGTCACTCTCTCTTACTCTAATACAACACAAACTCTTTCGCGCCTGCACAAACGAAATTTTGGTAATTTGTTTACGTTTTTTCCCACCTTTGAGCCTTTTACCCCTTGTGACTGGTATCACAATTCTATCCTCAAAATCCAAATATCCTTATTGCCAATGTTGGCCAACACAGTAAAAAAAATTGGGAGTTAGCGAAAAGAATTGGTGGTAACTTAAGCTGAATTCGGTTTGGCGAAAAAACTGAATTGGAACGTTACGGTGAATTATTTTTTTCTTACCGTGAATTCTTTTCTGTTGAACATTTGATTTGACGTTTGTTTATTTGAGTTTGCATTATAAATAAATAGAATAAATGTTTCGAAGTGTAAAAAAGCCGATTTGGACTAAGAAATATATAATTTTTTAAAAAGAAATAAAAACGAAGTGTGACAGATCCACCGACAATTTTATCAAGTGTGTAGTGTTCATATGATAAATTTACCATATGAGTACTACTCACATGTCAAAATTGTCGGTAAATCTGTCACATTTCTCTTTTATTTCTTTTTCTTAGTCCAAATCGGCTTTTTTACACTTCGAAACATTTATTTTATTTATTTATAATGAAAAGTCGAATGAACAAATGTCAATTTAAATGTTCAAGAGAAAAGAATTTACGGTAAGAAAAAAATAATTCACCGTTACGTTCCTATTCGGTTTTTTCGCCAAACTTAATTCAGCTTAAGTTACCACCAATTCTTTTCGCTTACTCCCAATTTTTTTTACTGGGAATATAAAGTATATATACAAGTTTTCTTTAGTAGCCGTTCCACTTCTGTGAGGAAAAGTGTTATACCCCTATACTCTACCGGACTGGGCCTATTTTAGGACCTCGCATAAGGCAGACATTGCGGCAGGCCTGAGTGGCGTTATCGGGCATAGCCATTAGTAAGTAAAGTATGGATTCACCACTTCCACTCACGGTAATTAAACGGTCATCACCTATGTCACGTATACAATAATAGAAAACAAATTTCCCTCAGCCCAAGGCTGTGTGGATAAAACGGGTGATCACGGATTGCGTTCTCTAAAGGGAACTGGTGTATTCCTGCTCAACAGGCTTGACCCGAGCTTGGACCTCAAGTAAGTCAATTACAGCGGGGCGCCTGTGTGGCGTTCTCTGGCTTAATGACAATATTATTTTTTAACGCTCAATGAGTTTTTCATGCAAATTAAATATAAACATTTTTTAATTTATTTTGACATATTTCTCAGAATTTCACGATTACGAGCATATGTTGTTCCAAATATAAATGTTAATATTCAAAAGTTTTATAATTTTGGTACAATAAACCTATACGATGTGTTTTAAACCAATTTAACCCAAAGGTGCTGGCACCAAAGATTTTCTACTTCATTTTAATTCAACAGTATAAGCACATGGTTATAACTCGGGCGCGGCTGGTAAGATGAGGGACACCACTTCCCCTTACAGGACAGTAATTAAACGATCAACGACCATCTTATATAAACAATAATAGAAAATAAACCCTCAACCGAAAAAAAATTGCACGATTTTTTCATAAATTTTCATTAACAAACCTTAAATTTCAATGTCAAAAAAATTTTTTAACAGCTGGTAAGCCCATAAATCGTGCACTCGATTGCTAGACTACAAAAAAAATGACGACATTTTAAATATAAACTATTGTTAATAGTCTCTTAATGTCTGTTACCTGCTGATGGTAATGTAGATTTCTACAGCAACGTTGAAGGAGAGTTCGTCGAAGGCGATGGGTGGGAGGTAGAACTGCGGAAACGAGTGTAAGCGTGCAGCATCGTTGAAGGAGAGTTGTTAGAAGCTACTTTGAATTTAGTTTTAAAGTAAGATTACACTGTGTGACAGCCAAACAACACTTTTTATCAGACCTACTAGAGGTTGTAGTTAACAAAAAGCCAAGAAGAATGGTAAATTAAAAATTTCCCTAACACCCCCAAATTTTTATTTTAGAGACAAAACACCGTTTTCATGTATTTTTATGAATATTAACACTTGTAACTTTTTTATTTTTGCACTGATTTAAAAGTTTTTTTTATCATTTTAAAGCTGAATAGCAGGGCTTTTTAACCCACATAGAGTTTTTTGATAAAAGTAATATTTACAAGAGAAAAGTTTAAGGGGTAACACCACTCTAGACGCAGAAAAAATGACCTATCTGTGATGCTATATTTTAGGAAAATGAAAAAAGGAATAGGATTACTTTTTAGAGGGCTTATTAACTGCATATTGAAGTGTAAAAAAATTTTTTACTTTAAATTTTACTACAAAATGGCGGCGATAGATGCCATATATTAGATCGACTACTCTTTTTTCAGACCAAAACAGGCGGAAAGGTTTCTTGAGCAGTTTAAGACCTGGAACAAAAAACCAAGAAATTTCATAATCTATACTATATTAGCTTTGGAAGTACATATTATGGGTTTTTATATATCAATTTTTATAGAAATGGCACAACTTTTTAGTAAATTAATCAAAAATTTACTAAAAAGTTGTGCCATTTCTATAAAAACTGATATATAAAAACCCATAATATGTACTTCCAAAGCTAATATAGTATAGATTATGAAATTTCTTGGTTTTTTGTTCCAGGTCTTAAACTGCTCAAGAAACCTTTCCGCCTGTTTTGGTCTGAAAAAAGAGTAGTCGATCTAATATATGGCATCTATCGCTACCATTATGTAGTAAAATTTCAAGTAAAAAATTTTTGTTTTTACACTTCAATATGCAGTTAATAAGCCCTCTAAAAAGTAATCCTATTCCTTTTTTCATTTTCCCAAATTACACCATCACAGATAGGTCTATTTTTCTTCCTCTAGATTTAGTTCGGAAATTGTCAGTTTTTCCTTAATTTTTTAACTTTAACTGATGTTTACGGCATTAATTATATTTTAATCATTTTTTTTCTTTATGTAATATTTAAGCATACTAAATTCTGTGTCGAATGAGCCATATTCGAATAGATTTCTTTAAAAATTGACTGATTTATTGCAGTTCTCCATTTGAAAGACCAGTAGCAAATGTAACCCCTTCGTTGGTATTGACCCTTTCGGGACCCAGCGAAATCTCCGTACGGAATGCCTCAAACTTCCCATTTAGAGGTTTTTGGGGTCGCTGTTTACGAATCCGATGTTAGTTTTTTAATATACAAAATGGCGGATCCAATATGTGGAACAAAAATTTTTAAAAATTACTTGAATTTGCTTAAGGTATATCTCCGGCTCCAGTGGTGCTCAGTTCCTTGCGACTCACTTCACTGTCGTGTTTTCTCTCTCTTTCTCAAGCGAGTAATATACATAAATTTAAGACCACGACTTGTTAAACCTTTAATAAATTAGATTTTTTTTATAACAATAATATTTGATTCTGGGAATCTGATTAAAAACTTGTATAAAAGCGTTAGTCATCTAAATATCAAATTCCAGTTTAAAATTGCGCCATAAATTTAGCGACTAAAAAAAATCGATTATAACAAAATGGGACGATAACAATTGTTTAAAAATTCGCAGATACTTAGCTAATTATTCCTTAGTGTGTCTGGAGCTCGATGCCGATCGAAGTGAATTGAAATTTGTATTGACAGCGGTCAATCGGATTTTTCGCTTGACAATCAGGATACTCGAAATCCTTGGCAGCGTCACGTCAGGTAATTTCGTCACACAGGACTCGTACAAAAAAAAAGATTTTGAAGACGCCACGCCAACGGATTTGTCTCGATATGGCCCTCGATTGCAGCTTGTAATTTTTTGCAAAAAATCGGTGACTCGGATATTCGACTTTTTTACAGATCAATCCGGCATCCGGCACAAGAACTGGAATATTTCCATTTAATTTAACAAAGTTATTTTAGCACACTACGTGCCAGCAACCAACGAGGACAATTTTATTTTTACTCACCCCGCTAACGGGTAATTGATGCTTCTCGCTCCCAGACACCTACGAATGTGAATCTCAGATTCGAATCGCCGACGACTCTACCGCGTACAACGACGAATTTTCGGAGTTTTTCGGAAATTCTCCGGACATCGACGATTATAATTACACCGCAGACCACACATTCTTCAACACCCTGTGCACACTTATAAAATTCGCTACAAACTTTTTAAAAAATTCAATAAAATATGTGAGTTTTGCATGTTCAGATAGGAATCCTATGTTAACTGGTGCAACTTTGAACCCACATTTCTCAGTTTTTAGCATAGCAAGGGGTACTGGGTTTTTTTAACACTTATAAAATACATAAAAAGGGACATTTTCCCAGAGTTTAAAAAAATTCTAGCAAAAATCGATTTGCCGGAGAAATACTTTAATAATTGGTACTCGAGGGTTTTTGGAGTCGCTGATTACGAATTCGATGAAATTTTTTCAAAATTCAAAATGACGGATCCAATATGATCAGACAATTTTATTTTTCAAAATTTTAAAAATCTGACTTTAGATTTGTAATCAGCTACCTCAAAAATCCTCAGAAACCCATTTTTTAAGGAAATACAATGATTTTTGAAAAAAAAGTCTGACATATTGGATCCGCCATTTTGAATTTTGAAAAACTAACATCGAATTCGTAATCAGCGACCCCGAAAACCCCCGAGTAGAGAGTTTCAAGCGAATCTAAACGATTTTTGAAAAAAAAGTCAGCCATATTGCATCCGACATTTTGAATTTTGAAAAACTAACATCCAATTCGTAATCAGCGACCCAAAAAACCCCTGGATACCAATTTTCAGGGAAAAATGTTCTGTACATTTTGGGCACTTTTTGTCGAATTCCTTCTGTCAACGAAGGGGTTAAGTATTTTTCAGTTTTCCTTAATTTTTCATTCTTAACTGTTTTATGTACAGTGTTTTTTAAGTTTTTACATTTTTTTGTATCTTTGTTAAGAATAACTTTTTTCAGTAAATATTAATTTTATTTTTCATATAAGAAAAACGCAGTTAGCCTCAAGAATGAAATTGCAACATACTTTACAAATATACTGTTTGTCAAGAATGTTTTTATTGTCAACTAAAATTCAACTTTAATTTCTAATATTAATGACTAAAATAAAAAAAATTGCAGTAAATTTAAATTATTTTAAAATTAGAAGTACTTTTCAGTCTTTTTATTTTCATCTTCGAATCTTCCTCGTGACGTTTAAGCATTAAACAATATTCGGAGATCATATTCTCTGTCCTTTTCCCTTAGATGCGTTTTTTCATTGCTTCTATTTTTGATGAAATCTTTTACCTTGATCGGATTGACTTCGGACAAAATTTTTTTTGATCGTCATTTACTAATGCTTTAGAGTACGTAGCAGATTTTTCATTGGTTGGCTTTTTTTGGCAATAGCTTTTTTGAAAAAATTTCGTTCTAAAAATCGACTTTTTCCTTTAAATAGCTGCCAAATCCACAAAAATTAATAATTTTAAAATATCCTACGAACTCTAAAGCTAAATCTATTACAAATTCAGAAAAAATTTGAATTTTTGTTCTAACAAAACCGGAATCTAACCGGAATCTAGCCCACCGATTTGCCCTGCAGAGAAACGAGACCAACTTTAGCGGCGTCTGTAGTCAAGAAATTGAAACTTTTTTTAAATATAAATATATTTTCGTAAACTAAACACGGTGAGCTTCGTTTAGGTTCAACCTAAACTGAATGACCCTTTTCAGGTTTTTTTTATATCAATTCGGTGATGCCTCACGATCATTTTAAGACGAAAATTAAAATAATCATTGGAGGGAAACTCAAATTATATTGATTTTTAAATTTTTTTCTAGATTATTGAAGATATTTTCATTAAAATACCGTTTGGTAAAATACTTATTGCTTCAAAAGCTACAATTTAACATAAAAATAGATTATATATAATAATTAAACCATTTTGATACATAGAATTAAGAAAATGTTTAAAAATAGTCGAAAAAACTGAAATTTTTCTAATTTTTTAAACTTTACTCCTTTATTTAACGTTATTTCAATAAAGTCATGTAGAAGTGAATTAAAGTACATAAAATTTCCTGTAAATCAAAAAAAAACTCTTCTATCTATTATTGTTACAAAAATATGGTCATTTGAATTTTAAATTTAATGGATAAATAGTTAAAATTTACCATTAGGTCTAGATTATTTGGTAAAATTGTTTTCGCAGAACGTCATCTCAATTCCAGAATATAATACGTATAAGAAGGTTTAATCTTGAACAGTTTCAAATTGAAAAAACTGATTTATCTCACTTACATCGAAAGTTACATTGGTTTAAAGAATGTCTATTTCTATAAGAGAGATTTGAGTAGTTTTTAAAAATCCGTTTATTTTGAAAAATGCAACATAATCATATTTAAAATATTTACTTTTTTAAAAAGTAAATGGTAAGGTACAAATATTTGGTAACAACCACGATATTTTTAAAATGCGTGAAGGCCGTTGTATTCACAAAGAGCGCGATTTAATTATGGAATTGAGATGAGGTTCTGCGAAAACAATTTTACCAAATAATCTAGACCTAATGGTAAATTTTAACTATTTATCCATTAAATTTAAAATTTAAATGACCATATTTTTGTAACAATAATAGATAGAAGAGTTTTTTTTTGATTTACAGGAAATTTTATGTACTTTAATTCACTTCTACATGACTTTATTGAAATAACGTTAAATAAAGGAGTAAAGTTTAAAAAATTAGAAAAATTTCAGTTTTTTCGACTATTTTTAAACAGTTTCTTAATTCTATGTATCAAAATGGTTTAATTATTATATATAATCTATTTTTATGTTAAATTGTAGCTTTTGAAGCAATAAGTATTTTACCAAACGGTATTTTAATGAAAATATCTTCAATAATCTAGAAAAAAAATTTAAAAATCAATATAATTTGAGTTTCCCTCCAACGATTATTTTAATTTTCGTCTTAAAATGATCGTGAGGCATCACCGAATTGATATAAAAAAAAACCTGAGAAGGGTCATGCAGTTTAGGTTGAACCAAAACGAAGCTCACCGTGTAAAAAGTTAACAAATAAAGTCCTCGAAACCAAATTTTGTTTACTTTATTCCTGTGACTTTTTTTTTTGCTTAGGGACTTTTGGGAAATCTGTATACAGATACCTTGGCTTCCGCATGCCAAGGTTATGTGGGGTTGGTAAAAAAAAGGAGAACACTAAACAAAATAAGCTAGCGAACTACTACCAGCCACGACCCACTAAAACCCGTCAACCCTTCTTGGGAGCCCTTTCTCCACCCTCGGTACTGTCGTGAAGACTTTTGCCTTCAAGGGTTATTCCCGTGACTTAAAAAAATTCATGAAAAACAGGTTCAAAAGAGACGTCAAAAGTGTCACTCCCCCTTAAGAATGAAAAATTAAGTTATCTTGTAAATATTACTTTTAACAAAATAACTCTATGTTTATGTTCTTATTTTTTTGTTAACTACAACCTCTAGTAGGTCCGATAAAAAGTGTTTTTCAATTTTTTTTGTAACACAGTGTTATTAGTATATATGTATATTAGGGCGTTTCACCGAAAACTTTTTTTGTGATTTTCTTAAACCTTAATTTAAATTTGGACTCCTTATTAAGACCCACAAAATGTTTCAGATTTTTTTCAAATTTATGGAAGGTCATTTAGAGGTTGCTATTTTGATTTCTATGCAAAATTTGTGCTTTTTACATAAAAAAATTTTATTTTTTTTTTCTAAGTATTCAATATTTTCAAAATTATGCACATTACTGCTAGATGTTACTAAATCAGTAAAAAAAATTGTTCCAAGTTAAAAAAAAAGTTTGAAGCATATATTTTTATGACCTTAAATAAAAAATGGTCTCCTTCACGTTCAAAGTTATGTTATTATAATTTAAAGCCTCTTAAAAAAGCTAATTCTTTTTTAGAATGTTTAAATAGACAATATACCTTAATTTGGTAAAAGAAAGTTTTGTTAGATATGTTGTATTTGTTTAAAATTAGGGGTCGTCCATAAATGACGTAACACATTTTTTACCTTTTTTGACTCTCCTACCTACGCTATTGCGTACATTAGCACCATTTCTTCTGCTTGTTGACACAAAATTTACTGACCTTCTCTTCTCGCTTAAAGTGTAACGTAATTTACCACTAATGTTCAAATCTTGATTAGATCAAAAACATTTAATAAAAACTGATTTTAACATAACATAATTAAAATGAACGTTTACTCAAGGTAAAACAATCACTCAACATAACATAAAAACTTGATTAGATCTTAGGTCCCTTTCAGTGTAGAACATCACATATATTGTATATGTGGGGTAAAATTCGTGTAGCGTACACGGAGAGAAAAATTTAGCTTTTATAGTATGATAAGACATCCGTTTAACTCATGAATCTTTTTCATGCTATTATAGTAGATAAATTCTAGTACTATTAGTCAGAATTCATACGTTATTAGTATAATTAGTGTCCATGCTTAAAAGGTTTGAGAAACATGCTTTCGTAGTATGTATTTAATACTTTAAATGCATAAGCGCCACGCGCAAATCGTATGAAACAGTAACCTACTAATATTGTCTCATGCTTTTTCGGAATTAGAGCCCTG
Organism: Leptopilina boulardi; assembly: GCF_019393585.1. Classification (NCBI taxonomy): domain Eukaryota; kingdom Metazoa; phylum Arthropoda; class Insecta; order Hymenoptera; family Figitidae; genus Leptopilina; species Leptopilina boulardi. Next base: position 426,135 of record NW_026137773.1, read on the forward strand.
CAACTGTCGATTAAGCGACGCCCACTTTAACTTGACTCAAACTTGTTGATCGCCATTTGCAGGACTCTAAAACCGATAAAAAGAATAAGGCTCCTGCAATAGTAATAGGTTTTGGTTTCATACAATTTACGCGTGGCATGAAGGCGTGTTTCTCAAACATACTAAGAACGTATGTATTCTTGCTTTCTTTGAAGAAAAAATCCATGCTTTAATGGTAGGAATCATTTTCATACTATTAAAGCTAGATTTTTCTCTCCGTGTACTGAGTGAAAAATAGTTGATCGGATAGGGCTGTAACTTGCACATAGTTTAGCCCTAGGGGTGAGTACTTTAACCACGAAGTATTGTTATTAAGGTAAACTCATATTTTTAGAAAAAATCATGAATTTTTCTAATAAAAAAAGAAGAAAATTTTATCTTAAGGGATTCAAATTTATACATTTTTACGTATTTTTACGTGTAGATTACAAAAAAAATATAGCGAGAACGATTGGAGTTGATTATCATAGTGTTTTCAAGGAAAAATTGATAATTTTCTACAACAATCATGAATTTTTGTGGTGCCGTAATTTTCCCCAAATCTCAAATGTCATAATATTCATTTGACATAAAACCAGTTGACATAACCAATATTTGTCATAATTTTTTTGGTCATAATTTTACTTTAGCATAAATTTTAATTGACATACTAATTATTCAGCATAATTCGCATTTGACAGAATGTTTATTTAGTATAAGTTATATTCGGTATAACTTTCAATTGTCAAAATTTTTATTTGGCATAATATACATTTGTCATAATCTTTATTTGACATAATTTTCATTGATCATAATTTTAATTTGGCATAATTATCATTCATCATAAAATGTATTTGATATAATGTTCATTCGTCATAACTACTTTTTGACATAATATTTATTGGTAATAATTCTTAACTGGTATAACGCTAATTTAACATAATGACTATTGGACATAATGCTCATTTTTCATAATTCTTAATAATCATAACTGTCATTTGTAATAATCACTGTTTGATATAATGTTTATTATTAATAATCAGCAATTGACATAACGCTTATTTAGTATAATGTGTATTTGACATAATGTTCATTTGTCATAATTTGCATTTCACAAAATGCTTATTTGTCATAATTCTTATTAGTCATAACTTTCATTTGTCATAATTTTTATTTGGCATAATTATCATTTAGTATAAAATATATTTGATATAATGTTTATTCGTCACATCGATGGTTTAATATAATTTTCATTTATAATAATTCTTAATTGGCATAAATTCAATTTAACATAATTGTTATTTGATATAATATTAATTTGTCATAATTTACAATTCTCATAATGCTCATTTGTCATAATTCTTATTAGTCATAACTGTTATTTGTCATAATTACTGATTGACATAATGTTAACTTTTTATAATAAGCACTTGACATAATGTTTATTTCGCATAATTTAAGTTTGACATAATGTTCATTAGACATAATTTTAATTTGACATAATGTTCATTGTTCATAATTTTTATTTGTCATAATTATCATGCAGTATAAAATGTACTTGATATAATGTTCATTTGTCATAACCATTTTATGACATAATGTTTATTTGTAATAATTTTTAATTGGTATAACACTAAATTAGTATAATGTGTATTTGACATACTGTTCATTTGTCATAATTTTCATTTGACATAATTCCCATTTGTCATAATTTTATGTGTCAACGATTTTTTGCTGTATCTTCCCATCCTTGGTTTTTTAATTAGTAGTTTGTATATGTTGGTAAAGTAGATTAGGTGGCGCTGTCTAATATTTCTGAAATTAATTCTATCTTGCTTTTAAATATGAAAATTACAATTTTAATATTGTACAATTTTTTAATGTCATCATTATTAATATGAATTGTCATATTATTTTTAAAAAAATGTAATTGAATTGTACAATATTAAAATTGTAACTTGGAAAAAAAAGTAATTTTTCATATTTAAAAGCAAGATAGAATTAATTTCAGAAATATTAGACAGCGCCACCTAATCTACTTTACCAACATATACAAACTACTAATTAAAAAACCAAGGATGGGAAGATACAGCAAAAAATCGTTGACACATAAAATTATGACAAATGGGAATTATGTCAAATGAAAATTATGACAAATGAACAGTATGTCAAATACACATTATACTAATTTAGTGTTATACCAATTAAAAATTATTACAAATAAACATTATGTCATAAAATGGTTATGACAAATGAACATTATATCAAGTACATTTTATACTGCATGATAATTATGACAAATAAAAATTATGAACAATGAACATTATGTCAAATTAAAATTATGTCTAATGAACATTATGTCAAACTTAAATTATGCGAAATAAACATTATGTCAAGTGCTTATTATAAAAAGTTAACATTATGTCAATCAGTAATTATGACAAATAACAGTTATGACTAATAAGAATTATGACAAATGAGCATTATGAGAATTGTAAATTATGACAAATTAATATTATATCAAATAACAATTATGTTAAATTGAATTTATGCCAATTAAGAATTATTATAAATGAAAATTATATTAAACCATCGATGTGACGAATAAACATTATATCAAATATATTTTATACTAAATGATAATTATGCCAAATAAAAATTATGACAAATGAAAGTTATGACTAATAAGAATTATGACAAATAAGCATTTTGTGAAATGCAAATTATGACAAATGAACATTATGTCAAATACACATTATACTAAATAAGCGTTATGTCAATTGCTGATTATTAATAATAAACATTATATCAAACAGTGATTATTACAAATGACAGTTATGATTATTAAGAATTATGAAAAATGAGCATTATGTCCAATAGTCATTATGTTAAATTAGCGTTATACCAGTTAAGAATTATTACCAATAAATATTATGTCAAAAAGTAGTTATGACGAATGAACATTATATCAAATACATTTTATGATGAATGATAATTATGCCAAATTAAAATTATGATCAATGAAAATTATGTCAAATAAAGATTATGACAAATGTATATTATGCCAAATAAAAATTTTGACAATTGAAAGTTATACCGAATATAACTTATACTAAATAAACATTCTGTCAAATGCGAATTATGCTGAATAATTAGTATGTCAATTAAAATTTATGCTAAAGTAAAATTATGACCAAAAAAATTATGACAAATATTGGTTATGTCAACTGGTTTTATGTCAAATGAATATTATGACATTTGAGATTTGGGGAAAATTACGGCACCACGAATTTTTTTCAAAAAACGAAGAAAATTTTATCTAAAGGGCTTCAAATTTATACATTTTTAGGTATTTTTACGTGTAGATTACAAGAAAAATATAGTGAGCATGATTGGAGTTGATAATCATAGCGTTTTCAAGGAAAAACTGATAATTTTCGTTATATGTGACTATGTGTCTATCTATGTGTTTTTATGCTTACATTACAGGAAAAATTAAGCAAAATTGGAATTTTTCCACCTACCTTTACACTTTAACCCCCTTAAATTTTAGGTTTAAGGGTACGGTTTTAATGCGAGTGTAACTCGCACTTGTTCGATTTTTTGTGTTAAAAGTATACAATTTAAACTTTTTAAAAAAAATTTAAACAACAAAAAAAAAAGTTTTTGAAAAAAAGTCAAAAAAAATTTTTGATTATCAAAAAATGGGATAAAATTTTGAATTTTTTTTCATTAATCGAAAGAGCACAAAAAACCTTTGGAAAACATATATGACAAAAAATTTTTCATCTACTTATATAATATTTACAATTTTTAGTTAATTAATTATTAAGGTTAATAAAAAATGATATATTTTATAAACAAACTAGCTGTCGACTCCGCCTTCGGCGGGTCTCGACATCTAGTGGTGCGTGACTGATAGTATTTTCGTACAAAAAGTATTAGTATTTACTTAGTATTTTCATGAGGATCGTCTGTAAAATGCTCAGAATATATTTACATTGTTTAAAAATCATGTGAATATTTTATTGTTATTTAACTAATGTCAATGAAAACTTATATCTTCCTTAAACTTAAATTATGATTTAAACTTAATTTTACCAAATTAAACTTTTTTTATTAAATTTAAACATTTCAATGATATTGTTTCCAAGATACTCCACGTAGAGGTAACCAGTCATACATCTCACCCACACAGCACCAAAAACTTATCGAATATTCCATCACAAAAATACATGTACTCAAAAGAATAGTATGATTATAAACAATAATGTACTAGATTTTCTATGGCTCTTCTATAATATATTTGTCGAATTTTTGCTGCTGTGTGGTTACAAATCTGTAATTTATAATTACAGATTTGTACAAACAAAATAATTAGGGAGGAATAAATTCAATTATTACAATTATTTATTGGTCGGTAGTAAATTCACGGAAAATCAAATTTACGGAAAACAAAAAGCGATCGGATTTCTCTGCAAAGAGTAGCAACTTCGTGAGAAGAGCAAATGTTAGGGAGAAAAATGTTTCTAATGCGGAATGACACCGACAGGAGCGCGCAGTGATGAAATGTTGATGGAAAATAAATTCCTTTATCTATTATTATCTATTATTATTATTATTATTATTATTATTATTATTATTAATATTATTAATATTAATTCACAATTTTAATTAAATAATTGTTAATTAATATAAAAAATTAATAATAATAATAAAATTATTTTATTAATTAATAATTTTTATTTAATTTTAATAATTAATTAATTAACCTAAATTAATTTTTTTAAATAAATTAATTAATTTACAAATTTAATTAAATAATTTTTAATTAATATTAAAAATTAAGAAAAATAATAAAATTATTTTATTAATTAATAATTTTTATTTAATTTTAATAATTAATTAATTAACCTACATTAATTTTTTTAAATAAATTAATTAATTTACATTTTTAAAAAAAGCAACAAAATATTGCATCTAATTACTCAAACATTTTTCTTGTTTAAAGCAGACAATAAGAAATTCTGGAAGTTAAAAATAATATTTCTTTTCAATTAAACCAACGCTTTTTATATGCATTTGATAATCTTTTCATCGTAAATATTGTAACTGAAAAAAAATTTCACTAAAAAATATTTTTCGTCGTTTTCTTTATTTAATGTTTTGAAATGTTAATAACGACAATATTTAATAGTATTGCGTTTTTCTAATTAATAAAACGCAAAACTGATGAAAATTCATCTGCGGAAAAGAATTCAAATCCAAAAGCAGGCATAACCTCATTTCACCAGAAACATTGTTTCAATTTTCAGTTTGTCAAATTTTGACGACAGGTAAAATGTTTATATTCATAAAAACGAGCAACATTGCAGCTTTTAACAGACATAGTTATTTACAACTCAACAATTTGGATTTAAATGTGCCTTATTATTAAAATTTGTAGAAAATAATTTGTGCCACGTGACTTGATGATAAAGGCGCGCGAAATTTTAAATTCTTCACAAGTCCCCATTGTTCGTTTCATTTTTTCAGTTTGCAATAAATTTTTTTTTACAAATAATAATTAAAAAAAAACATTAAAAAATTATTCTTATTATTATTATTATTATTATTATTATTAACTATGTAAATCTTTTGACTTGTTAAAATTTTAAGACTTTTTGTAATTGATAAAATAATTAAATAAATTTTAAAATTTATTTGTACAAAATTTTTTAAAAATTACAATTATTAAAAGTTTTATTTATTATGGACAAAATTATTATTTTTTTCATTTTGTGTTATTATGTAGTGATGAGTGTGGAAAAAGTGAATCACATAATTAATATAAGAATAATTAAATAATTAGTTAATTAATTTAGTGGTGCAAGTGTGAAAATTACTGGATATCCGAAAAAGTTAAGTATAAATACTGAAATGTAATTTGTTAATTATTGAAATATTATAATTAATTCTATTAAAAATATATTAATACTAATAATGATAATATAATAATAATATTAATAATTACTATTATTATAACTATTATTATATTGCTAAATTTTATAATTTTTATTAATAATTAAACATTCTAATTAATTCGTAATTAATAATTATTATTAATTATTATTGTTATTAAATTATTAATAATAATATTAAAAATTTTTTCTAAACGAACTTTTTTAATTACATTAATTATTGAACAGATTAATTAAAATAATATTAATAATTAATATTATTATTATTAATTATGTAAATTATTTTTCTTCTTAAAATTTTAAGACTTTCTGTAATTGATAAAATAATGAATTAAATTTTAAAATTTATTTTTAAAAAAGTTTGTTAAAATTGAAACTATCAAAACTTTGATTTTTATGGACAAAATTGTAGTGAGAATTAAAAATACGTTAAATAAAAAATCAAATTAATCGTTAAAAAAATTGTGTAATTTTTTAGAAGCTAATTTGATAAATTAGAACAATAGAATTTTAGTTTAGGATGAATTATTGTTTTTTGATTTTATTTTTAATTTGTATTTTTAAAATTTTTTTACGCATTTATTTGCGACTCTTCTCATTCTACTACTTGGTGATAATTTTTTAATTAAAAAAAAAAGAAAAGAATAAAAAATAAAATCATTAACGTTTGGATTATTTTTTCTTACCGCCAATGCGAAAAAAAAGTCCAAACGGTGAAATAACCTCTATTCAGATGAAAATCTGTTTTCTTTCTTACTTTATCAAATTTTTATGTCAGGAAAAGTGTTTATATTAAAAAAAAAGCAAAGTTGCTGCTTTAAACAGATATTTTCATTTGTGATTGTACAATTCGGATTTAATTTTGAATTTTAAATAGAAATAGCATAATTTTTGTCACGTGACTTGATTACGAATGCGCGCGAAATTTTTATTTTGATTTGCATCTCATAAGTTTTCATTTGAGTTTTCTTTTTTATAAGAAACATTGAAATCACAATAATAACTTGAAAAACATATAGAATACTTGTATTAACATTGTCTGCAAAATTTGGACTCATGGAGATGAATATATATATATATATATATACTTTTTCTTAAAAAACAATTGACTGTTTCTCACAAGTCTGGAAGTTGAGCAGACAGTTTCGTAAAATAGCGTCGGTTTTTTATTCGTAGTTTGTAATGAAGCAAAGTTTTAAAAATAGTATAAAACGAAAACCCCCGGCCCATCAATATGCTCCAATTAAACACCGTCAGCGTGAAGAGCCCCGGGATGTATATAAGGGGTCAAATCGGTGTTTCGATGGTTTGCGGCGGTATCACCTCGAGAGCAAAGGTGGCATTGAAGAAGTCAAGACTGATGATAAAGTTGAACGGAAGCATTTTAGGTATTTTTTAATTTTGTTACACTTGCAGGGTAGTTGAAATCCTGCGCAAATCCTGCTCCAATCTTGCGTTTGGGTCTTTCCCGATTTACAAATTTTTTCTTCTTCAAGTATGTTATTTTTAATGACAAAATTGACAAATTAAAACATTTTTTAAAACGCACAACCAATAATGGCACTGGCTTGGCAAAATTGTTTGACAAAATTATAAAAAACCTTCTCTTCCCGATCTACAAATTTTTTCTTCTTTAAGTATTTTATTTTTAATAACAAAGTAGACAAATTAAAACATTTTTTAAAACGCACAACCAATAATGGCGCTGGCTAGGCAAAATTGTTTGACAAAATTATAAAAATTTTCCCTTGCTGATCTACAAATTTTTTCTCCGTGAAGTATGTTATATTTGGTGCCAAAAGGAACAAATAAAAACATTTTTTAAAAGGCACAACCAATAATGGCACTGGCTTGGCAAAATTGTTTGACAAAATTATAAAAAACCTTCTGTTCCCGATCTACAAATTTTTTCTCATTTAAGTATGATATGTTTAATGACAAAATAGACAAATTAAAACATTTCTTAAAAGGCACAACCAATAATGGCGCTGGCTAGGCAAAATTGTTTGACAAAATTATAAAGAACGTTCTCTTCCCGATATACAAATTTTTTCTTCTTCAAGTATGTTATTTTTAATAACAAAGTAGACAAGTTAAAACATTTTTTAAAACGCACAACCAATAATGGCACTGGCTTGGCAAAATTGTTTGACAAAATTATAAAAAACCTTCTCTTCCCGATCTACAAATTTTTTCTCCGTAAAGTATGTTATATTTGGTGCCAAAAGGAACAAATTAAAACAATTTTTAAAAGGAACAACCCAACATGGCGCTGGCTAGGCAAAATTGTTTGAGAAAATTTTAAACAACTTTCTCTTCCCGATCGGGTAGCCCGAACCCGACCCGACACGAAAAAAACTCAGCCCGACCCGACCCGAGTTTTCGGGCTTTTTGCACATCTCTATTTTTTATTTTTTATTGTTTAGGTATGTCGTCTGTTCTGATAAAAGAACAGAGGGCATATACTGTACCGGAACAGGCCGTATATACATCAAAGATGATGAGAATGGTCAGAAGATTTTCTATTCGTTTCAATTGACGAAACCTCATCTAAGTACTTGTCCCATCAAAATCCACGAAGGAAAATTCAATGACTCCTTGTACGTAAAAGCGAAACAATCAATTGGTGACCAATCTGGAGCATTTCATGAGACTAAACAGAAGTAGGAAGCTATAATTCATATTTATATCTAATTTCACAAAATCCATTAACCCATCCATCCATTTAAAGAGTAAATAAAATTAAAGGATGGTAAGTTACCAATCTTTCATAATCAATTTTCACATTTAAGCTTCTTAGATTTTTTATGTATCGACAGCACAACTGCCTGAATACAGAAATCTGCTTTGTCCGAAAAATATTTTCTCGATATTAATTTCTAAATTGTCGAAGAACTCAGAAAAAAATGGGAGCATGGTGGGATGCGAGCCCACGACCTTTCTATTATATTTTTCGGACAAAGCAGATTTCTGTGCTGTCGATACATAAAAAATCTAAGAAGCTTAAATTTGATTTGGAAAGAATGATAAATCCCCATCCTTTAATTTAAATACTACCGAATGATAAATTCCTTTCCTGTAAGTAAATAAAATTACTTTTAGACATCCATTGGGTGCTCATGGAATCGAATACGCCCAAAAAAAGTCGACAATGCGTAATAATGCTTTGGAGGAAGCTCCTCCGATTCAAAACGATATATGCAAACTAGCTCATACACTACAAAGTGATGCTTGGCAAGAACGCATGACTTACTTTTTGACACACCAATTGGTAGACAAAAGGCCACACAAATTCCGAATCTTCCGAATTGTGGACGATAATCAACTGCACTGCGTAGCGTTTGCCCCAGCTGATTATCCTCCTGCAATGTATGATGCCAATTACGGCTTTGTCGATTCCACATTCGATTCTGTTCCAGCGTTGAAGGGTTGCTATCAGCTATTATTATTCGGAGTTGAAGTATACGGAAAGGTGCGTGTAGCTATGTCTTTCTGTGCGTGCATGTATGTATGTATGTATGTATGTATGTATGTATGTATGTATGTATGTATGTATGTATGTATGTATGTATGTATGTATGTATGTATGTATGTATGTATGTATGTATGTATGTATGTATGTATGTATGTATGTATGTATGTATGTATGTATGTATGTATGTATGTATGTATGTATGTATGTATGTATGTATGTATGTATGTATGTATGTATGTATGTATGTATGTATGTATGTATGTATGTATGTATGTATGTATGTATGTATGTATGTATGTATGTATGTATGTATGTATGTATGTATGTATGTATGTATGTATGTATGTATGTATGTATGTATGTATGTATGTATGTATGTATGTATGTATGTATGTATGTATGTATGTATGTATGTATGTATGTATGTATGTATGTATGTATGTATGTATGTATGTATGTATGTATGTATGTATGTATGTATGTATGTATGTATGTATGTATGTATGTATGTATGTATGTATGTATGTATGTATGTATGTATGTATGTATGTATGTATGTATGTATGTATGTATGTATGTATGTATGTATGTATGTATGTATGTATGTATGTATGTATGTATGTATGTATGTATGTATGTATGTATGTATGTATGTATGTATGTATGTATGTATGTATGTATGTATGTATGTATGTATGTATGTATGTATGTATGTATGTATGTATGTATGTATGTATGTATGTATGTATGTATGTATGTATGTATGTATGTATGTATGTATGTATGTATGTATGTATGTATGTATGTATGTATGTATGTATGTATGTATGTATGTATGTATGTATGTATGTATGTATGTATGTATGTATGTATGTATGTATGTATGTATGTATGTATGTATGTATGTATGTATGTATGTATGTATGTATGTATGTATGTATGTATGTATGTATGTATGTATGTATGTATGTATGTATGTATGTATGTATGTATGTATGTATGTATGTATGTATGTATGTATGTATGTATGTATGTATGTATGTATGTATGTATGTATGTATGTATGTATGTATGTATGTATGTATGTATGTATGTATGTATGTATGTATGTATGTATGTATGTATGTATGTATGTATGTATGTATGTATGTATGTATGTATGTATGTATGTATGTATGTATGTATGTATGTATGTATGTATGTATGTATGTATGTATGTATGTATGTATGTATGTATGTATGTATGTATGTATGTATGTATGTATGTATGTATGTATGTATGTATGTATGTATGTATGTATGTATGTATGTATGTATGTATGTATGTATGTATGTATGTATGTATGTATGTATGTATGTATGTATGTATGTATGTATGTATGTATGTATGTATGTATGTATGTATGTATGTATGTATGTATGTATGTATGTATGTATGTATGTATGTATGTATGTATGTATGTATGTATGTATGTATGTATGTATGTATGTATGTATGTATGTATGTATGTATGTATGTATGTATGTATGTATGTATGTATGTATGTATGTATGTATGTATGTATGTATGTATGTGTGTATGTATGTATGTGTGTATGTGTGTATGTATGTATGTATGTATGTGTGTATGTATGTATGTATGTGTGTATGTATGTATGTATGTATGTATGTATGTGTGTATGTATGTGTGTATGTGTGTATGTATGTATGTATGTATGTATGTATGTATGTATGTATGTGTGTATGTATGTATGTATGTGTGTATGTATGTATGTATGTATGTATGTATGTATGTATGTATGTATGTATGTATGTATGTATGTATGTATGTATGTATGTATGTATGTATGTATGTATGTATGTATGTATGTATGTATGTATGTATGTATGTATGTATGTATGTATGTATGTAT